>NC_141105.1:15322499-15704999 GCF_041138505.1 Cibotium barometz | reverse complement strand
ATGGCTATTCGGCTGCTCTCCAAACTTCCAGAGAGGTTTGATGCATACTTTCAGTCTCTGGTTTCTTCTCCTCGTCCTGTTCCAGTTACTTGGGAGGATGTTCTCCCCTCCATTATGCAGATAGAGTCTCGCTTTGAGGAGCGGACTGGCACCTCCGGTGGCCCTGATGGAGCTTTGGCAGCACGAGATAAAGGGAAGTCTCAACAAAAGAAAGGTAAAGGGGGTTCTGACAAGAACTCCAAGGATTCCGATAAGGATAAAGACAACAAATCTTCAAAGAATAAAGACATTGAATGTCACTATTGTGGCAAGAAGGGTCACAAGTCACCCCAATGTCACAAGAAGAAGCGTGATGAAGCAGCAAAGAACTCTTCCTCAACGGCGGTGTCTCAACCCAAGAAGGATGATGGAATACTTCTCTTAGCAGGTACTCGGCGTATACTTGCTCTTGTGACTTCTCAGTCACGGTCTTGGATTGTTGATAGCGGTGCTACTGCTCATATGACACCCCATCGAGATTGGTTCGAGGACTTCACTGCCAGATCAGGCGAGATCACTCTGGGTGATTCTTCTTCTGTGCCAGTGCATGGTCATGGCACTATCCCCATCTTCCGTTCTGAAGAGGACAAGAGGTACTTCTCTGACGTTCTGTATATTCCAGATTTGGCTTTTAACCTTTTGTCAGTGAGTGCTCTTACAGCTCAGGGTGCGGAGGTGATCTTTTCTCGTTATGAGATTACCATTCGTGATAAAGCGACTGGTAGCATCTTGGCTCAGGGAGTCCAAGATAGTGGTCTCTACAAACTGACCGCTCTGCTTTCTTCTGGTGCTTCTTCTGCTCTTTGGCATGCTCGGTTTGGCCATTTGAGCTATCAGCTTCTGCAGCGAGCTTCGAAGGATGGGTTGGTTGATGGATTACCAACCATCAAGGCTCCGTCTTCTCCTTGTTCCTCTTGTTTGCAGGGGAAGCAGCACCGAGCCGCCTTTCCGAAGGAGGCGACACACAGATCTTCGACATCACTTGCTCTCATTCATGCAGACTTGTGTGGTCCTATGAGTACCGCGTCTTTGAGTAAGGCGTTGTACATGCTCGTGATGGTGGATGATTTTACCAGATATACTTGGGTTTTCTTTCTGAAGACCAAGGATGAGACTTTTCATCACTTCTGTGATTGGAAAGCCGAGGTGGAAAAAGAGACCGGTCACTCGGTCAAGGCTCTCAGGACCGATGGAGGGGGTGAGTTTACATCCCAGGAGTTTAAGCAATATTGCAAGACACATGGCATTCGGAGACAGCTTACTACAGCATATACTCCATCTCAGAATGGAGTTGCCGAGAGGAAGAATAGGACCATTATGGAGATGGCCCGTGCTATGCTTGAGCATTCTTCATTACCTCGACGTTTCTGGGCTGAGGCGGCTTCCACTGCTGTCTACATTCAGAATAGGTCTCCTACTGCTGCACTTCCCGACAAAACTCCATATGAGGCTTTCCATGGTGAGAAGCCCTCTGTTGTTCATTTCCGGATATTTGGATGTACTGCGTATGTTCATGTGCCTAAGGAGCACCGCTCCAAGTTGGACTCGAAGTCTCAGCGCATGACTTTTCTCGGATACAGCACTGTGTCCAAGGCATATCGTCTTTATGATCCTCAAGCCGGTAAAGTTATTGTGAGCCGTGATGTGGTGTTCGACGAGACTCCTACATCTTCAGAGGGGGGTGGTGAGCTTGGTGAGCTTCTTCTTCCTGCACCTCCTTCTCCTCCTCCTACTCATCCTCCTGCTCCCGCTGTTACTGTCACACCTCCAGCTGAGGATTCTCAGTCAGATGATGATGACCCTGCTCCTCCTCCGGCGAGTTCGAGCAGATCTGTACCTGGTTGGTATTATCAGACAGTTCGTGACTCTGGGTTACGTGAGCTTCCTTCTGCTCCTCCGCCTGGTTCTCTTCGGCGTTCTTCCAGAGTTACAGGGAAACAAATTCATGAGGGCAACATGTTTGTTAATTATGCTCTTATGTCTACAATCATTAATGGTCCTTCTGATCCCACTTCTGTAGACGAGGCTCTTTCACATGAGTCTTGGCGTCATGCTATGCAGACAGAGCTGGATGCTATCGAACGGAATGGCACTTGGATTTTGGTGCCTCGGCCTCTGCAGCGTAAGGTGATTGGTGTGCGTTGGATTTTCAAATCAAAGTTCCGAGCTGATGGCAGCTTGGACAAGCACAAGGCGAGGTTGGTTGCCAAGGGTTATGCTCAGCGCCCCGGTGTCGACTTCGATGAGACTTTCGCTCCAACGGCCCGAATGACTACCATTCGCACCGTTCTTGCACTTGCAGGACATCATAGATGGCCCGTTTTCCAGATGGACGTCAAGTCGGCTTTCTTGAATGGAGAGCTTACACAGGAGGTTTATGTTGATCAGCCGCCAGGATTTGTTGTTCCGGGCAAACAGGATCATGTGTACCGGCTGAAGAAGGCTTTATATGGTCTAAAGCAGGCTCCGCGGGCTTGGTACCAGCGGATTGATGAGTTCTTTCAGAAGCTCGGCCTGCGCCGTTCTCATGCAGATTCGAACCTTTATATCCTCCTTGAGAGGGGGTTGATTGTTATCATTGTGGTCTATGTTGATGACCTCATCTTTACAGGTTCTTATTCTGTGCGGATCCGTTCTGTTATGGATGCTTTGGAGACAGAGTTTGAGATGACGGATCTGGGCCTCTTGCACTATTTTCTTGGCTTTGAGATTTGGCAGACCTCGAAGGGCATTTTCTTCTCTCAGCAGAAGTACACTCGGGAGATTCTCGACAGATTTCAGATGACTGGGTGCAAACCAGTATCTTCTCCTTTGGATATTGGTGAGAAGCTTTCTTCACTTGATGCTTCTCCAGGGACTGATCAGGGACAGTATCGGGTTCTCGTCGGTTGTTTGGTATGGTTGACCTACTCCCGATTGGACATATGCTTCGCAGTCAGTTTATTGAGTTCCTTCTCATCCAAACCCCGTCAGCAGCATTGGCGGTGTGCTCTCAGAGTTCTTCGGTACTTACGTGGCACTCTGGATTTTGGCATCTTTTATGGCCAAGGACGCACTCTTGTTGGATGGTCTGACTCAGACTGGGCTGGAGATCCAGATACACGGCGTTCGACCACTGGTTGTGTTTTTTCACTTGGGTCTGGAGCCATTTCTTGGAGCAGTAAAAAGCAGCCTACTGTGGCGCTTTCCTCTACCGAGGCGGAGTACCGTGCAGTTTGCTATGCTGCATGTGAGGCGATATGGTTGCGGAGATTATTGGAGGAGCTTGGCTGTCCTCCTACCGGATCTACTCTTCTTTGGTGTGACAATCAGAGTTGCATCGCCATCGCCAAGAACCCTGTGTTTCATGCTCGTACGAAACACATTGAGATTCAGTATCACTATGTTCGTGAACGGGTTCTTGCTGGAGATTTGCGTTTGGAGTATTGTCCTTCCGCGGAGAATGCTGCAGATTTGTTCACCAAGCCGGTTTCTCAGGCTTCCTTGGCTCCTCATCTTCGGATTCTCGGAGTTTGTTCAGCATCTGGTGCTGAGAGGGGGTGTTAGCACTTTCATCCCCAGTTTCTGCTCTGTATGGTGCCCATTTGGTCCCCTTTTGCATGGCCCTTGTTTGTGGGCTGGCCACCCCTTTTTTAGTATTTTTCTGGGATTTTTCCCAGCCTTTCTGGCATTTTTCTAGGGAGCCATGTCCAACAGCTCCAGTCGGCCTGTTTCCATGCTCCAGTCGGCCAGCTCTTCCCCACTATAAATAGTGGGTGCTGGCCTCTCATTTTTCATAGAGTCTTGTAGTTATTTGCTCCCTCACTTATGAGACTATCACTGTCTCTTGCTTGGGACTGTTTTGGTTCAGTATATTCAGCATAGTTTGCTCCATATCTCTTTCTCTCTTGCACTCTCTGTTCAGCACATTCTAGTGCCACTCTGCTTCCGCTCTGTGCACTCTTTCAGATTCCACTCCCTCATGAAAACAATGCGCTTTGCATGCGTAGATCTGGATGGTCCTTGTGTGCCCGTGTGGCCATAAGAGTGTGAATGTCATCATTTGGTCTCTTGACTAGTCTTGATCGGTGTTTCACACCGAGCGGAACCAAGGTGTGAACGGGGATTTTCCACAGAAGAAAGCTACAGCATTTCACTGGCATGGTTTGGCCTGAAAGATGGCCATATAGCATGAGCACCATGGGATTTTATCATTAAAGTGACTTATCATATTTATAAGTCAGTGTTTTCACATGAAGGGCTGGTCATATTATTATTTTGGGCATGGACAGGTTGACAAAAGAAGGCACCTAGTTGAAACTTGGGAAGCAAGCCAAGAAAAAGCATAAAGTTGATATTTTGGGGCTAAAACTTGGGAGTACAAGCCAAGAAAAGCTAAAAAGTTGATAGTTTTGGGCAAGCTTAGCTTTTTTGGGCAAAAAGGTAAAAGTACTGCAAATATAGCAACTTGACTCCATTAAAGCGATTTGAGGGGGGCTCATCACTCTGGAGCTCTCTCTCTCTCTCTCTCTCTTCCCTCAGCTGGTCGATTGCAAATTCTCTCTCTCCTCTCTCTAGCGTTGGCCGTACGGCAGATTTTTGGGCTGCTTTCAGCTAGTCGACTCCTCCTAGGGCAGCCATAGAGCTGGTCGACTTCTTCCAGGGCAGCCAGATGGTTGGTCGATTCCTCCCAGAGCTTGTCAGGGCTGGTCGACCTGTTTTTGGAGCCGTTTATGGACTGTTTGAGGGGCTGATCTGAGAGCTCCTTTCGGGCTGATTTATGGCTCAGTTTTGGGGCTGATTTGGCACGGAATTCAGGGCTGTTTTGGGCTCTGTACCGGGCTGTTTTATGGACAGTTTATAGGCTGTTTTATGGACAGTCTATGGGCTGATTATATGAGCTGATTATGGGACTGTTTTTAGATAGTTTATTGGATGGCTTTTTGGAGCTATGTTTATATCTTGGCTCTAGACTGAGATCTAGGCAAGAGATTCGTGCTGATGCTTTGTGGAAAATCCGGTGCGGTATGCACCCGCACCTTGGTTTACTGTAAAAACTTCTATCTGAGTAAAGAAGTTCCTACGGGGGGCCGGCCGTTCCGGCTCAGTGTGGTGTCTTTATGTTATATGGTTCTTTTGCTGTATTTTCATGCTCTGTTTGGTATTTGAAGTGTTGGTCTATATTATTGTTCCGGGTTCCTGTCCCGTTCGTGACAGTGATATCACAGAGAAAAGGCTTTCTCGGAAGCAAGATGCTTCCTTCCAACAATTAGAAAGAGAAAAGATCAGAAGTGGGGACTACACTGACCAAAAGTTTTGCTATTGAGCTTATGGAAGCAATCATAAGCACGAGCAGTAGACGCTTGGTCTAAGGATTTATGGATTCACAGATTTTATCCTCAAAATATGGAGTTGGTTTTATATGCTTGTGTTCAGTACTTTTTCCATATGGATTATTGTGGATTATAAATCAAGCTTATGAGCAAGCTATATGGAGCTATATCTCAAGATATCTTATACGTATGTTGAGGAGATATTTCTTTTGGCTCCACAATCAATCTGGTGAGAAAAGCTAAGTATACTTTGAGTTTTGCAAAGTTGCTGCTTTTTCCAAATTTTGTAAGTGTTTTTGGATACTTAACCCTTGTATGCCCGTACAAGGAGAATTGTGTGTTCGTTTGCCTTGAATTATTTCAGGTAAACATTATGGTTGAAAAGCCTGGTTTATATAGTTTTTCTTACGGATATGTCGAAGGACTATGGATTGAGTTTTTGGCACCTTTTTGCTTGGATGGAGTATGTTTTTGGCTCCCTTTATTTGGGATGCAGTGGATTTTTGGAATTTATGGATATCTTATGGATCGAAGATTTATCTATGGATTTCTATTGACAGCCGAAATGCCTGGAAAACTATTGACGGCCAAAATGCCTGTAAAACTATCTTTCGCAGACATGTTTATGGAGAACCATGATGTTTATGCCTGTGACTCATTCTCGTCTTGTGTTCTACACTGGAGCCCACCTCTCCTTCTAGGTCTGTGATCAAGATACCATTATGGAGTGCACGTGGTAGAGTGAACTTAAGCCTACCTCTCCAAGGTGTGTGGTCGGAGTACCAACACGAAGTGCATGTGGTAGAGTGAACTTGAGTCCATCTCTCCTCCAAAGTGTATGTTTTGGATACCGGTATGGAGTGCATGTGGTAGAGTGGACATGACGCCTTGTTGGCTGGGCATTTATGTCTACGCCAAGGGTCATGTGATCTGGATTCACTCATGGAAGGGTGGTAATCCTGGTGAGTGTTGCATAAACTCATGAAAGGGCAGTTGCCCTGGTGGAAGGGGAAACCTTGGCGAGCATGTTCATTCATGGAAGAATAGTAACCTTGGTGAGTGAATTCTTTCTATGAACTCATGGAAGGGTTGAAACCTTGGTGAGTGTTGCATGAACTCATGGAAGGGCAGTTGTCCTAGTGAGTAAAACCTCGTGGAAGGGGAAACCTTGGCGAGCATGTATGGTTTCATGGAAGGGTCGTTAGTTTGGTGGACCATATGGCTTGGGCATGCGTATGGATCATAGGGGTGGTGCCCTTATGCAGTCCAATGGAATGGCAAGATGTTTTGTGGCTATGTATGTTGCTTCTTTATTTTTGCAGGTACTTAAAGCTACTTTTGGAATATGGATATTTGGGACACGGTTGGCTGTGTCTAGTTATTATCCGGTTTATGGCTGTGTCTAGCTATTCTTCTTTGATCACTAGTGGGAGGCTCAACACCATTACTTGGGAGGAGCTTGTGCCGATGGTTTTAGACCAGGAGGGGCGGTTTTTGAACCCTCCACAGGGAAGAGGTTCAGAGGATTTGATTGGCCAACGGTCGAAAGGCCGCAATAGCAACAGCAATAGCAAGTCTTCATAGTCACAGTCTTCTGAGAAGAAGCCTGACTCAGAGCGTGATGCTTTGAAGGCCGAGCAGACCTATAACCATTGTGGCTAGAAGGGTCATTATTGGAGGAAATGTCTCCAGCGGAGCACCGAGAAAGGTGTTGATTCCTTAGCTGCAGCCGCGAAGACTCCAGCTTTTGTGCACTTGGAGATTATGGCACCGGAGTTTCATCTTCTTCGAGCAAGAAGGCTGTTGGTCTCACCGTTGGGGATCGTCGGGAGTGGATTTTGGATAGTGGTGCCTCTAGGCACATGACTCCTTCCCGAGAGTTGTTATAGGACCTTTGGAGGTAAACAGGTCAAATCTTTATTGGTGACAAGTCCACTATCCTGATTCATAATGAGGGTAGGTTGGAGATCGTTCCCAATGGCAAAGGGGGGAAGCATTCCTTCCCAGTTCTTTATGTTCCATCTCTTGGTTTTCATTTGTTGTTAGTGCATGAGGTTTGCAAGACTGGCATGCGGGTGGAGTTTGATGAGCATTCAATTGCTATCCGGGACAAAGCAACAGGCCAGGTTGTTTGGGAAGGTGGAGTCGAGAATGGGATATACAAACTCTGAGCACTCTCTTCTCTTACAGGTACTCAACTCGGTGACTTGTGGCATTTTCGTTTTGGCCACTTGAATGTGGATGCGCTTTCCGGTATCAGATGGTGGATGGCTTGCCAGATGTTGGCAGGCAGGGACATTGTAGTTCTTGCATTCGTGGGAAGCAGCATAGGGAGTCTTTTCCGAAGCAGGCTCCTAGGTGGGCTTCAAAACCACTTGAGTTGGTTCACACTGACTTGTTTGGGCCTATGCAGATCCCATCCTTGGGAGGAGCCTTGTATTCCATGCTGATTGTGGATGATTGTAGCAGGTTCACATGGGTGTATTTTCTACCACATAAGGACCAAGCCTTTGCCCAGTTCACGAACTGGCATGCTTTGGTGGAAAAGGAGTCTGGATTGCAGGTGAAGACTATTCGGGCTGACAAAGGAGGGGAGTTCTCTTCTAATGCTTTTGTGCGGAGCATGGAATCAAGCGGGAGCTTGCCAATACAGGGTCGCCTTCAGCGAATGGAGTAGTTGAGCGTAAGAATCGGATTGTGGTGGATATGGCGAGGACGATGTTGGAGCATCGAGACCTTCCTCGTCCACTTTGGGGAGAGGCTGTGGCTACGATCTCCGATGACTGCAGTGCCTAAGATGACTCCGTTTGAGGCTTATTTTGGCAGGAAACTAGATGTTTTTGGGAGTGATGCCTATGTTCACATTCCAAAGAAGTAGAGAGGGAAGCTTGACTCGAAGTCCTAGAAGCTTGTTTTTGTGGGATATAACTCTCTTTCCAAAGGCTACAGGTTATATGACTCTGAGCGGAATGAGGTTGTTGTCAGCCGATATGTTGTCTTTGATGAGCATGTTCCAGCTTCCATTGTTACAGAGCCACCGCTTCTTGGAGAGCTAGATGAGTATGAGGATGAGTCTCGGGCTATTGTTCTAGCTAGCCAACATCAGTCAGTTGTAGAGGTTGAGCCCAAGGTTGGAGATGTGCCACAGTAGCAGGCAGGAGGCTCTGCGTTTTGTTCGGGTACCGAAGTGGTTGTTGGATACCATTCGAGAGTATGGTGTGACGGAGTATCCCTCCGAGTGGACCACGGACGATGGACCTTGAAGATCGCATAGAGTTCGTGACAAATGTCAGCCTGAGGAGCATTTACAGGTAAATTATTCCTTGATGTCTCATATCATTCGGAACAAGGAGCCTACTTCAGTGAAAGAAGCTCTTTCCTAGGAGACTTGGAAGAAAGCCATGCAAGTGGAACTAGAGGCCATAGAGAAGAATGGGACTTGGGAGTTGGTTTCGAGGCCGTCGAAACAGTCAGTCATTGGTGTCAAGTTTTATTTGAAGCCTCAGCACTATCCTATCCAATGCACAAATCCCCAAGGAATTTCCAATAGATATTCTTGAGGAAGGCTGTTGGCCAAAGCCTTCAATGTGAGGATTACTATTATTACTTAGTATTTCATCCACTATCTGTGTATTTAAGACTGAAACTGAAAGTAGACTTGAACACAGATGTTTGATTGATTGATTGAAATTGTGATACAACAGGCTCCTTATATAGGAGTTCAAGAGACACGAATGAAAAGACACATCCCATGACCAATAGTCATGACTCTAGGCGAAGGGACACATCCTTTGGACGAATAGCTGCAACCATTGGGTGAAGAGTTGCAACCCTAGAGCGAAGGGATGTGACCAGTCGTCGAAGGAGTGTGGCTCTTGATGAAGAGGCATGTCTCTAGAGTGAATAGTCGTGACCATCCAAGTGTAGGGGTCCTCTGTAATCATGTCACTTCAGTATCTGTAATCATAAGGAGACTGTATAATGAACTAAGTCACAATCGTGACATTCCCTCCCATTTAAAATAAAACCCATGTGATTAAATGAGAGTCGGTCGTCTGCCAAAGAATTCTTGGAGGAGTTGAGGATATTGTTGCATTTCTTCATCTGTCTGCCAAGTAGAATCTGACTCATCCAAGTCCATCCACTTAACAAGAAATTCTGTAGTAATCTTCTTTCTTGTTTCTTTCTGACGAACGTCAAGAATCTTCTCAGGAACAAGAATAATATGATCATCTTCGATCTCAGGAACGTAAGAAGATAACTCTGGGATAGATGAATCTCCTTGTATGTATTCCTTGAGCCAAGAGATGTGAAATGTCAGATGAATTTTTCCCCAAGATGGTGGAAGATCCAACTTATAACTGACAACTGAAATTTTCTTTATAACTTTAAATGGACCATAGAAACGCGGTCGCAACTTCGGAAAGACTGACTTTACTGTCTTATATCGATGCGGTGCAACATAAAGCAAAACCAAGTCTCCTTCTTGAAACTCAGTATGCCTTCTGTGCTTATTCACATACTTCTGATACTTCTGTTGAACATGAATCAGTCTGTCTCGAACTTGTACAAGAATATCTTGCATTTCTTGAATCAACTGATCTGCTAATGCCACCTTGTGTTGAAGAACAAAGTTTGTGGGCACAAGCGGAGTGTGACCATATGCTGCTTGAAAAGGAGTCATTCCAGTGACTGAATGTGGAGAATTATTGTAAGCAAACTCCACAAGAGGCAAATATTCTTCCCAGGAAGCTAATCTCGTCTGAATATAATGTCTAAGCATTTCTTCCAAAATTTGATTTACTCTTTCTGTCTGTCCATCTGTCTGAGGATGATAGGCAGAACTGAACAAGAGATTCGTTCCAAGGGATTTGAATAAGGAAGTCCAGAAATGTCTAGTAAACTTCGGATCTCTGTCAGAAACAATAGATCTTGGCAATCCATGGATTCTGAAAATATGCTGTACGAACAACGCTGCAAGATCTGGAGCAGAAACTGTCTTCTTGCAAGGAATAAAATGTGCCATTTTGGAAAACCGATCAACCACTACTAAAATTTGAGCATTGCCTTTCTGCGAACGCGGCAAAGTAGTGATGAAATCCATGCTTATACTTTCCCATCTTTCCTGAGGAACTGGCAAAGGCTGAAGCAATCCTTGAGGAAGTTGTCGTGAAGCTTTCATAATTTGACAAGAGTGACAAGCTTTAACAAACTTAATAACATCCTGTTGCATCTGAGGCCAAAAGTATGTTGCTGATAACAGACGATATGTTCTGTTTATTTCCAGGATGAGCTGCAAAGGGTACTTCATGATGCTCTTGAATAAGGAGTTTCCGCAAAGATGCATTGTGAGGAACACAAATGCGATCTAAGTAATAAAGTAAATCATCTGTAATTGTATATGCGGCAAACATATTCATTTCTGCAACAGTAGGATGAAGAGATTTGAGAGCTCGAAAGACATCTCCAAAGTCTCTATCTGTCAAATACTCATGCTTAAAACATGCTGGAATCTCCGTCTGCACATTTGAGATAGCAAAGTTCGTAGCTCGAGGCATGCGGCTCAAAGCATCTGCTACCACATTCTGTAATCCAGGAACATAGAGTATCGCCATGTGAAAATTCGCCAAAAATTCAACCCATCGTCCTTGACGAGGATTCATCATTGGCTGAGTAAAGATATAGGTCAAAGACTGATGATCTGTCTTAACCACTGAATCTGCACCAAGAAGATAATGCTTCCACGTTCTATAAGCATGTACAATTGCCAAAAATTCCTTGTCATAAACGGGATATCGCATTTGAATAGCCGAAAATTTATGACTATCAAAAGCAATAACACGATCATTCTGCATAAGAACGCCTCCGGATGCTCTATCCGAAGCATTGGTCATGACGTCAAACGGCTGAGTTGGATCCGCAATAGCCAAAACAGGCGTAGTTGTCAACGCATGCTTAAGATCATTAAAGGACTTTTCAGCTTCAAGTGACCATTGCAATTTATCTAACTTTGTAAGGGCCGTCAAAGGAGCAGCAATATCTGAGAACTTGTGAACCTTGGTGTGGTAAAAATTTGCTAATCCCAAGAAAGATCGCACATCTGAAATTGTAAGTGGCAAAGGCCAATCAACAATGCCCTTTATCTTCTTAGGATCAACTGCAATACCATGTCCAGAGATGATATGTCCAAGATATTCCACATGATCTTTGAAAAACTGACTCTTCTTCTTGTTGATGTACAAGACATTCGTACGGAGTACGTCGAAGGCAATCTGCAAATGCTGCTTGTGATCTGCTAAAGTCTTACTGAAGACCAAAATGTCATCTAGATAAACGATGACAAACTTATCCAAGTAAGGACCAAAGATGTCATTCATCAAAGTCATGAAAGTAGCTGGGGCATTGGTTAACCCAAAAGGAATGACCAAAAATTCATAATGTCCATACTTTGTTCTAAAAGCTGTCTTATACTCATCTCCAATTCGAATCCTGATTTGATGATAGCCTGACTTCAGATCAATCTTCGAAAATACCTTTGCACCAAGCAACTGATCAAAGAGCTCATCGATGCGAGGCAAGGGAAACTTATTCTTGATTGTCTGCTTATTAAGGACACGATAATCAATGCAAAGGCGCATAGATCCATCCTTCTTCTTGACCAATAAAACTGGAGCACCAAAAGGACTTTTGCTTGGACGTATATGACCTTTATCCAACAACTCTACCAATTGTCTCTGAATTTCTTGAGATTCTGAATAAGAAACTCGATAAGGAGCTCGAACTGGCGGTGGTTGTCCAGGAATTAGATCAATCATATGATCTATAGAACGTCGAGGAGGCAATGTCGTTGGCAGCTCGTCAGGAAATAAATCCTTATAAGGTTGAAAGAAGGGCTGTTGTAAATAAGAAATATCTGATGGCGAGGATTCCGATTGGTCAACTGTATTATCTTCTGCTTCTCGCAACATAACTAAGGCAGAAGTGCTGTCGCGTTTACGCACTAAGCGTTTGACTTGCATAGCAGAAACCATAGTAATCGGCTTAGAATTAAACAGACCTCGTAATTCCATTTCTTGATGATTATGATAAAGTCGAATGGAATGATCTCGAAAGCTGATCAAAGGATCATACTCATATAACCAAGACTGTCCAAGGATCATGTCATAGTGTGACAAAGGCATAATAGAGAAGTTCAGCTGATCCTGATAGTCCTGAATCTGAAAATGCAACTGCTGAATCCGTTTGTTGCAATGCAAGAAAGAACCATCTGCAAGTTCCACTTGGAAAACTTCCGCACTTTGCTGAGTAGGTAATCGCAACTTGCTGACGAGAGTAGTTCCCACAAAATTAGTCGAGCATCCACTATCAACAAGAACATTGATAGGATGCTGGCCAATAAATCCCAATAAGCTCAAAACTTGATTGGAAAGGTTAACAGGCACTGAAGTATGGTTGTGGGCATTCAGCATTAAAGCACTGACAACTTTAGAAACTCGCACTGCATGAACCACCTGCTTGCCTTTATCTGGCGCAGAAGGATGATGATGTCCATGTTCACCTTCTGGGAAACATTCCATGTTGGAATTCTGGCGAGAATTACGCTTTGGGCACTCATACCACCTGTGTGGTCCATGGCAAATTGTGCAAAGACCTGAAGGGTTGGCGTGAGAGGTTGAAGGTGCCGATGTAGAGGCTTGCTGACCTGCTGAGGTATCGCGGCGAAAATTGCGGCGATTGTTGGGTCGGCGATCTTGCCAGTTGTGTCCTCGATTCCGATTGTTGTTGTTGGAAGAGGATCCTATTTGTGAGGCTGCTGCCTGACCTGAAAATCTAGGCCGAAAGGGCTGTTGCCGAGTAGATTGCTGACCAGAGGATTGGGAATATTGAGACGCAGGTTGAGATAAATTTCCTCTGCGATTGGGCTGGGAGAAACGAGCACTGTTTGAGGACCGATTGCCAAAGAAGGATGTCCTGGGTTGTCGTCGTAAATCTCCAAGGCGCTCTACGTAGGCAATAGCAGCATCTATGGTGAGAGGGTTAAACTTTTGCACATCTTCCTGTAAGTGGGGTTCAAGCCCATCGATGAAGCTGTGTAGCTTGTCAGCGGGGCTGAGGCTCTCAATTTCCAGAGTTAAACGTTGGAACTCTGTGATATATGCGGCTGAGGATCCTGTTTGCCTCAGGCAGCGGAGAGCAGACCGGGCATGGTAGTCCGCACTGGCAGGTTCAAAGGCCTTGCGGAGGGCGCGCCGGAATTTATCCCAAGTAGGAGTGTGTTTACCATCTGCAACACGTCGTTGCCACCATAGAAGTGCTGTATCCTTGAGTAGGGAACTGGCTAAAGCAACCTTCTTGCTTTCGACCAAATCGGTATTGGTCAAATATACCTCCATTTTGAATATCCATTGGTCAAGCATGCGCTTGTTGCGGCGACCATTATAAGGGGCAGGCAGTTTGACATCGAGTTTCTTTTTTTGTGCAGCAGTTAATATTTTATAAAGAAGTTGGAGTTCTGCATTGTTTACCTCGGCAGTTGGATCTGGTTCATCTTCATTTTCTGCTACCGAAGTCTCTGAAGAAGATGGTTGTGGATCACTGGCTGATGTGCGCACTGGATGGGGCCGCTGCAACTGGTCGAGTCGTCTGCTGATGGTAGAGAGACTTGTCGAAAAAGTCTGCTGAAGTGTCTCCATCTGCTCGCGTAATAATGTAATGGCCTGCATTTGCTCGTCTTGTTGCTGGTCCTCCGCCTCTGAGATAGATGCCATGTTGGATCTGCTAGAGGGAGTAGCGCGGAGAAGCTGGTGAAATATGTGGTACTGCTGGAGGAGAGAGTGACAGTGAATCGTCTCCCAATTCGGCTAAGAAATCGGAGCCTAACTCCGAAGGCTCGAAGTCTTCCACCTCGTCGAGAGGAGGTGTCTCTGCAGGGGTTAAGGGAGTGTAGTCGGGCACAATGAGCTCGCTGTATACTCGAACCAAGGGCTGGAGCGAGATGATCCGGTTCACTGCATCCACACGGCACTCGTCCAGGAAATATGCAAGATGTGGGTACCGTCCCAAAATAAACTCGTAATGAGCAAGATGGTGTGCTGGACACGTCAAGTAAATATGCCAGATCACCCACGCCTGGAACTGAGTGGCGTGGCGGTGACTGACGTATAATAAAAAGTCCAAGGGACCTGGTACATGAACTGGAGCCGGAACAGGTTCTGCAACAGGTTCGGGTAATGGGGCGGGCTCCGGTGTGGGTGTCTCGCGAGAGTTTTCGGGCAATATGGCCTCCGGGACCTCGTCTATGTACGAGATGTAAGGCACGGGCTGATTGCTGTTCGGTTCCATTGGACACCTGGTTGAGAAGGGGAGCGTGTGCCAGAGTGGAGAGGAGTCCCTGGCGTGGCAGCGTGGGAGAGGAGCGCACCGTGTATGGAACAACGTGCAAGAGAAGTGAATGGGCTGGCCGGCGGATGAATCCGTTGCGCTGGCCCCATTTGCTCTTTTATATTTTTTTATTATTTTTTAAATTGCGTTGGTCGGCTGGTGGGTGTCCTTGCGCTGGTCGGCGGCAGCGGGTGTCCTTACGTTGGCGGCCGTTGGGTGTTGGCGCCCGACTGCTCACGTGGCTGGTGAAAGCCACGTGGATTAAAAAAAAGGGCTTAAGTGTATAAGCCTTAAATCATAAGGCTTTTTATTAATCTGAAGCGTTACGTTTTTTTTTTTTAAAGTTGACGCTTCGCCGACTGGAAAGATGCGCCGCTTCGAAGGCTGGGATCACATCGCCGACCGGAGGGTGCGCCTCTTCGAACCGTGTGCCACCGGCGGTATTTAAGGAGGCTCACAAGCGGCAGCCACTTTGAGCAATCAAAAGGCACGCTGGCAGCCAACAAGGCAAAGAGAGGGGGGGCTCCAAATTCAGCAGCGAAGGGGTGCCATGCGAAGAGGTGCCATCTCTTGGTGCCATTGTTCGTGTGAAGGGGTGCGAACCCATGCACGAAGGGGCACAACCCGATGAAGAGGCTCACGAAGGGCTACCAGCAGGAAATCGCTGCATACTCACCGGGTACGCCACACACACATCTGTGCATCTGTCTTCTATATGTGAATTGAGAAAGAAGGTTTAGGTTACCTCATACTCGTAGATGCAGGTTCCATCTTTCTTCTGCTTCCATACAACGCCGGGTAGGGGAGTAGAGCGGAGAGGGTGAGAGGCTCACAACCGTAGGCCCGGGAAAAATTTTGCTCTGATACCATTGTGAGGATTACTATTATTACTTAGTATTTCATCCACTATCTGTGTATTTAAGACTGAAACTGAAAGTAGACTTGAACACAGATGTTTGATTGATTGATTGAAATTGTGATACAACAGGCTCCTTATATAGGAGTTCAAGAGACACGAATGAAAAGACATCCCATGACCAATAGTCATGACTCTAGGCGAAGGGACACATCCTTTGGACGAATAGCTGCAACCATTGGGTGAAGAGTTGCAACCCTAGAGCGAAGGGATGTGACCAGTCGTCGAAGGAGTGTGGCTCTTGATGAAGAGGCATGTCTCTAGAGTGAATAGTCGTGACCATCCAAGTGTAGGGGTCCTGTGTAATCATGTCACTTCAGTATCTGTAATCATAAGGAGACTGTATAATGAACTAAGTCACAATCGTGACATTCAATATCATGGCACACACTCTTACTAGAACATGAAGAAAGTGTGGGGAAAGAAAGCTAAGATGAGGAGGGGGACCTGCTTAGAAACTCAAAGGTCAGCCTTCTTTGTAAAAAAGAGATTCTAAGACATAACAATTTTATCTATGCCATAGCCCGCATAGAAGAGTACAGTCTCCAACAATACTAGACATCTATAAAATGGAGCTAGAGTCTAGATATGGAGACAATGGAATGTGGAAAGTATAAGTTTGATGGGTCTATGGCCAAGCACAAAGCTAGACTTGTGGCCAAGGGCTATGCCGAGTGGCCAGGCATTGACTATGAGGACACTTTTGCACCAACAGCTCGGAAAGCCACAATTCGGACAGTTCTTGCCCTTGCCTCTCATCAGCAGTGGCCGGTGTATCAGATGGATGTTCAATCTGCGTTCCTGAATGGTGACTTATAGGAGGAGGTGTATGTTGAGCAACCTCCTGGCTTTGAGGTTTCGGGCTCCAAAGGTATGGTTTACTGGTTGCAGAAGGCCTTGTTGAAAGAGTGCACAGAGTGGAAGCAAGATAAGCACTAGAGTGTGCTGATCTGAGATGTGCAAGAGAGAGAGAGAGATACGAAGCAACAAAGCTGAATATGCTGCAATGAAAGCAATCCCGAGCAAGAGACATAAAGGTCTCATAAGGAGGGATACAGAAGATGATCAAACTAGTGAAAAGTGAAGAGGCTAGCCCACCTATATGTAGGTCATGAGGGTTGGCCGACTGGAACAAAAGAGGTGGCCGATTGGACAAACAAGAGCTGGCCGACTGGAAGTACATCACCCGACTTGGGAAAAATACCAGGAAAAATGGGAAAAATAGGGGTGGCCAACCCACAACCAAGGGCCATAAAAGGGATCAAATGTGGACACAAATACATGGGCAGAATATGGGGATGAATATGCTAACACCCCCTCTCAGCACCAGGTGCTGAACAAACTCCGAGAAGCCGAAGACGAGCCAAGGAAGCCTGAGACACTGGCTTGGTGAACAAATCTGCTGCATTCTCTGCTAAAGGACAATACTCCAAACACAAATCTCCAGCAAGAACCCGGTCACGAACATAGTGATAGTGAAACTCGCTGTGTTTCGTACGAGCATGAAACATAGGGTTCTTGGCGATGGCGATGCAACTCTGATTGTCACACCAAAGAAGAGTAGATTCGGTAGGAGGAAAGCCAAGTTCTCCCAATAATCTCCGCAGCCAAATTGCCTCACATGCAGCATAACAAACTGCACGATACTCCGCCTCTGTAGAGGAAAGCTCCACAGTAGGTTGCTTTTTACTACTCCACGAAATGGCTCTTGACCCAAGTGAAAAAACACAACTAGTAGTCGAACGCCAAGTATCTGGATCTCCAACCCAATCTGAATCAGACCATCCAAGAAGAGTGCACCCTGTTAAAATATTGCATCTCTCTTAATGCTGTCGTGGAGGTCCTGTCGGCCTGTTTTCTACAGCCGATTGCTTCATGCACAAGTATATAAGAGTTGCTCTCTTTTATTCATTCAATCATCTTTCATTGCCCTATTTGCTGGCTCTTGTACTCTGCAACCTCAAGCTAATAAAGCTCTTGTTCTTGCTTGCAATCTTTCTCTCTCATGTTTATTTGCTTCCGCTTGTGCACATTCTTTCATGGTATCATACGCTTAGGCTCTGGCTGTTGCACAATCAGCTTCTCTCCGTTTTTTGCTTCCCTAGATTCTCTTGGCTGTAGATCCTTCAAACAGTGGCTGCGTTTTTTCTTTCTTAGCTACGTTTTTTGCTCTACAAGCCCTTCAACTGCTGTCGGCCAGCCCCTAGGCTAAGTTTTCTTTTACAGAGGCAAGTGGAGGAGTTCTAGTTGCAAATTCATTAAGTGCATCAGACAAGTGGCACATCAGCTCTTCTCCCTCCAAGATCCCCTCCCTCTTCCGGTAGGAGGTTCCCGGTGGTGTGTTTTTGGGTTTCTTTTGCTGGTGTCCAGCCTGCATCTTCAGAGGGGGCTACTAGTCCCTAGTTGGATCCTGTGGAAAGGTGCTTGAGAGAGCACGTGGATTGCTTAGCTACAGAGGTTGTTTGAGACATAGCTTCTTTGAGGCAGACATGGGTCCCCCCTGCACGAACAAGGAGGACAAGCTCAGTGGTTCAAACTATGATCACTGGAAGCTACAGATGAAGGTCTGGTTCACACACAAGGGACTATGGGAGATTGTTCAGGGCCACGAACAAAAGGCCGAACACCCTACCAGCTCTAGGAAGTGGACTCAGGACCATGAGGATGCCTTTCTCGCAGAACTTTCAGCTTGGGAGAATCAAGACTCAAAAGCTCACTCTGCACTTGTACGAGCCATCTCACTAGAGGTCTCCCCCGCCATGCAAACATTGGATTGTGCTGCTTCTGTTTGAAGAAAGCTGACAGATCTATATGCACGGGACTCTACAATGCGGTCTGTCAACCTATTGGGTCAGCTCTTTTCCCTGGAGTTTACAGCCGGGACTTCCGTGCAGTCATTTGTGATGAAGGTTAAGGTAATTGATGACCAATTAGTGGCAATGGGTACTGCCCTGACCTCTCCTCAGGTAGCTGCTCTCCTCCTCATCAGCATGGGCGTTTACATCGCCTCGACATTTATGAGTTATACTCCTCTATGGATCTGAGCTCGGTACCGGCGGCAGTCGGCTGACTCTCAATCCACGGGTTATCTGGTGTACTCTGCTGAAGCCGATGTAGCGAAGCTAGGTCCCTTTGAATGCTCCTCTCCTGCTCTCAGAAGCTACCCAATCTGCTCTACGTTGCCTCCTGTAATATCATGGTAATCTCTCCATTTCCTGCATCCAAGGTGACTGCGGCTGCTCCTGAGTGAAAATCTAGGCACTCCCAAATCCCCTCAATCTTGCTGCAAATCTCAGAGTCCTGGATGAGGCTATCTGGAATTCGGGTACTCAAATGTTTGTCCTGCCTCCCCTGGTCCTCTAGGGAGAGAATAAGCGGTGCATGATCGGAGAAGGAAGTGCTTGCCAAAACACCAATCATGCGGCATGCCACCACAACCACAAGCCCATTCATCTACATAGAACGGATCTAATTTGAAGAGGTTAGGGCCAATACTCCTCCTATCGGATCTAGAAAAACTCAGACTCCTAAGGCTGTGTCCAAACTTTGGAAGATGCGAAGGGTCTTGTCTCTTGAGAGCCAAAATCAGCTCCTCCCAAGCTGAGTACTCTGTACCAGATACTGTAGCCATGCCACCTCCGAGTCTGTCCTCTACCGACTCTAGCATGTTAAAATCCCCACCCATACACCAGAAATCCGCCTGTGGCAATTACTGACGAACTGCACTCTAGAAGGTGGCCCTACCGACTGCCGTGTTCGGCGCATATATATTCAGGAAGCCCACACAGTCCTCTCAAATCCTAATGGTCACCCACTGGGCACGTCTAGTAACAATGATGCCAGATTTGACCACTGTTGGCAGTAGTTACTCACTTACAGAAATGCATACTCCACCCTCCTGTGTCCCGGAGGGGCCAAAAGAATGGGACGAGAAGGTGTTGCTCTTGCTAGATCTTCCCATAGCGACGGTAGGTACATCCCTCTGAAAGATGGTGCTCCTAAATGAAGAGAATGTCAATGGGTCCACCGACTGCTGCTCTGTAGAGCTCCTCTCTAAGGACACCACGCCTCTGAAAGCACTGTGGGCCCCCCAAACCCTAGATGTTCCAAGAGACAATCCGCATAACTTAGATCGGCGGGAAGCGAACTGTCTGCACTGCCCTCCACTCGAAGAGTCTTGGGCGTGTGTTTCGATCGAGAGTAATCACTGTCGGTCCTAGGGCGGGGCTACGCCAGATGGGCACGAATCTTGGTCTCCATGTGGAGCCACTCTCTTCGAGCCCTGGAGTATGCATACTCTAGACTCCACTTGTCACGATGCAGATATTTGTAGGAGCGGGTCAGGGGTACTGCCACTGAAACATGAAGAAATACAAAAAGCAGCACCTCCAGGATGGAGGACACCATTTTTCTAGTTGAGATATGCAGGTCATGCAAATGGTGCAAGAGCTCAATGGCCTGCCCTTGAATAGCAGTGGACATTGACTCCATGCTCTAGTCCCCGTCCCGTGTGCTGCACCCAGTGGGAAAGAGAAGATCATCGCGCCACTCTTTGGGGTGGACGGTCTGGAGTGATATAACACCACACAAATGCAAATGGGAGCCACTGTCTCCTCAAACATACCAACTCCTTCAACAAGAAGGCATTGGAAAAAATGTAGTCAACTGGCTGCCCCAGCACCTTTGGGGGTTGCTTGGCGACTCTGGAGGGAGAGCTCCGAGAGCCCACGCCGGAGAAGCAACGATGGTCATCTGTAGCGGCTCCATAAAATGATGGATCAAATAGCGGTCTGAGCCGGCTGGTTGTCTCTTTCTCTGGGCCAGGCATGGCCGGGGGGTGGCGGGAGTGCTCTGGAGAGGGTTGGGGGGGGGGTGTTTGGAGTAGGCGACAGAGGAGGGGGGGATGGGAAAGGGCTAAGAAGGGGGGGTAGGGGGAGAAGGGTTCGCATGCCAGGGGGGGAGGCGGGGGCTGCGAGGACGGGCCCACTGAAGGCTATGTAGGGTGAGAGAATTTCTTGGGAAACTGAAAGCCTGGAGGGGAATCCTGACGAGGTAACGGTCTCTAGAAAGGTTGGGCTGGGTTCCTCAAGGAGAGGCGGGGTGGGGGGTTGCTGAGATAAATGCTCGTAACGGTTCTCGGACACAACCGTATCCTTTTGAATCTTGCCAGCTTGGCACGCTTGTCGATGCTGCTCTGCTCTGGCAGTTCCGCCTCAGGCTAGCAGTCTACCACTCTCTTGCGCCGGTGTCGCCTAAGGTCGGGTCTTGGCAGTCAGGTACCTGAGGGCCTGTATCCCTCCCATCCCCCTGAGGACGATCTGAACTTGGGGGGGGGGGACCATGGAGGCATCCTCCTGGAGGACAAAGCTCTAACGAGGTGTCCCATTTGTCGGCAAATGAAACATTGGCCTGGGAGGCCAGAGTATATGGCATGAGGTACTGACTCCGGAGAGGCAATTCAGATACGAAGGGATGGGATCCCGACCGTCCGAGCAAGAATCAAAGCAGCAGTGGGGGTCCATCATGGTCTCGATTAGGTTTTATGTCTTCTTTTTGGCAAGGCTTGTTCTTGCATCAAGAGTTCCTATGTAGTACTTAGGGATGAATGAAGACTATCTAAGCTTCTGCATGTGACAGTGGTATTAGAGCATCAGGGTCAGCTATGCTAAGTGCTGTTTGTGTCCCAGAAGAAGTGCAAAGGTCCAAGGACAGTAACTTAGCATGTGTTAAAAACCCCAAAAGCTGGTTGGTGTTAGGCAAATCCCAAGAGGAGGGTTTCATGAGACTCGGTAGTCTGTTGGGGCTGCCTAGGAAAGCTTTTATGGAGCAACTTTGTCATGTGCACAGAGTGTATGTACCGTGTGATACATGCACACAAGGCTAGCTTCAGGGTTTGGGGAAGCTTGGAGTTAGGCAGGCTGATTGGCGAGCTGGACTAGGGATAGATTGACGGGCGGGCACCCAAGTATGGACGGGCGGGCGCCCAAGTGTGGACGCCCGATGACCGGCCAAGAGCCTATAAAGGGTGGCCAAGGTTAGTCAATAGTTCATAGAGTCTTGCGTGTCTTGTGAGAGCTCTATGGTCAGGAGCCTGGATCTAGTGCAGACGTGCACCTGTTTTATGTAGCCGAGGCCGGCAGTAGTCTTGAGGCCCGCGAGGGTAGCTCCGTGGCGATATGGGACGTCTCGGGGTAGAGATTGGTCGGTACGTCTTGCTAGTTAGCTCAGCTTGTGGCTCGGTGGGGATTTGACAGTGGTATCAGAGCATGCCTCTGAGAACGTGCAAGTTGATTCGAGGTTTCCACAAATTGGTCTAGCCATCCAAACCCCCAAAAACTTAAGGTGATGAAGTACCTCCGGTCTATCAATTTTGATATTCTTAGCCTTTGTTAAAAAAAAAAAAAACACGTCTTGCTTTTCGTTTTTTGAACCTTCGTTAAGGTTTTAAAAAACAACCATTCAAAAGTGTGTTTTTTTTAAAGAACAAAAAGCATGTAGATTTTTTTAAAGCTTCTATGCGACTAGTTTTGTGTAGTTTATATGTTTAAAAAAAAAAGAAGAAGAAGCGTTTTTTTAAACCAAGCTTTATGGGTGGTAACAAAAAGAAAAAAGAAAAAGCCCTCAAGCATGGTTTTTTTAATAAAAAATAAAAAAAAGAGAACACAAAAGCAACGCACAAAAAACACATGCTTTTGGGGAGGCCTATAAAATACGCCTCAAGTGGGCTTCTTGCCACACTTCTTCTCGTACTCTCTAGCACTCTTCCTTGTTCAAAGCCAAGCTTTTCTCTCATCTTGCCCTCTTCAAGATGTCGATCCAAGAATCCGAGATGGAACCCATTCCTGAACGTGAAGATCTGCCGGCTATTGAGGCCACTGATGGCGATCTTTTCGACGATTTTGTATCCAAATCTGATTTTCAGGAATTTAAAGTTGCTTTTGAAGCTTCTTTCTCAGAACGCCAGGCATAAGTCGCTGCGCAGATGCAGGCTTTACAGAATTCCATCTCGTTATTGACCACTATCCTTTCGACTCTCTCGGGTATGGATACCTTGGCATTTGCTTTAGGCCCCAACATTACTCCGGAACAGTTTGGGGGCAAGCAAAAGCAACTTACCAAGGAGATTGTGGACACATGGCTACATAAGTGGCAGGTCCATTTCTAGTTTCATCCATATGACGATGGCAAAAAGATTCAATTAGCAGCAGGTTTCGTGTCAGGCAAAGCTTTGCTTTGGTGGAAAGAACTCAAACCTAAACCAACAACGTGGGCACAGTTTGAAGAAGTCTTCAAGAAAGAATTCCTCAAGAAGGAGGATGACTACGATATCGTTGCTCAGTTTGTCAGTTTGACCATGATCTCATAGAACCTCACTTATGAAGTCTACCTCCAGAAATTTCGAGACTTGTAGATGAAAGCTATGAAGATAGATTCTACTACTCTTTTGGGTTTCTTCGTAGCCGGTTTACCCGAGTCGTACCGTTTACAGGTCAAAAATAATAAATGTAAAACCTTGGACAAGGCTATTCATTCTGCTCGTATTTATGACGATACAATGGTCTCTTCCAAATCTAAACCCGTGACCGAGCAGGGGAACAAGCACAAAAGAAAGTTCTCCATGCCGATGGCTAGCACAACAGAAGGAAAGTCTTCGGACTCCTTCGAAGAATTCTACTTCGACCTCAGCAAAGAAAAATCGTCTCCTCAAGGCTTTGAAGCTCAAAAAGGAGGGACGTTGCTTCATCTGCAAAGAAAAAGGACATATGTGTAACGAGTGCCCGAAGAAGAAGGGTGCAAAGACCAACGTAGGACCCAAAACGAAGATAGTTAACCAGTTGTCTTTAACAGGTACTTTAGTCACTATACTTTCTTGCCCTAGTTCCTGTTCTGATTGTATGTTCAACTCTAAAGTTGTTGGCTTGCATGATCTTTTCCGAGTTTATGGAGAAGTGAATGGCCATAGAATCCACATTCTTTTGGACCCTGGCATCTCACACAACTTTGTTAATTACAAACTTGTGCAGAAATTGGGTCTGGACACAACACCTAGCGATCATACCTACGAGGTACACCTACCCGCGGGTCGGAAAGTATGGGATCGAAAGGTGGGTCTGATGCCAGTGACTATGCAATCGGGGTTGCTCTATTCCAAGAAGGTAGACCTGTTACTTTCGAGAGTAGAGAAGGGATGCCTTGGACTTGCTCGAAGTGTGCTTAGAAGCTTTGCCTTTCTAGGTGTGCCAGTGATGCATATCCCCCGACTAATATTGCCTCTTGCTGGTTTCATGACGAAATACCACTTCTAGGTATATTTATTCCCTCCTTACTTCCACTTCCTGGTCCTCAAATGTGAAAGTACTGTTTTGTAGCCCCTGGTAACTCGCATGGAAGATCACGACGTTTGTCGAGAGAGAGAGAGAGAGAGAGATTCCACTTCTAGGTATATATATTCCCTCGTTACTTCCAGTTCCTGGCCCTTGAGTGTGAAAGTGCGGATGATGAAATACCACTTCTAGGTATATTTATTCCCTCCTTACTTCCAGCTCCTGGTCCTTGAATGTGAAAGTACTGTTTTGTAGCCCCTGGTAACTCGGATGGAAGACCACAATGTTTGTCTTGTGAAGAGAGAGAGAGAGGGAGAGAGAGAGGGAGAGAGGTGTTACAGGACTCTTATGGCTGCAGGAATCCACCTTTGGCAGAGTACACACCTCAGAAAGACCCAGTTGAGATTGTCTTGCCAGAAGACCCGTATGTAAAGGAAGTTTACAAGCGGCATCCAGAATTGAAATATGAAGCTTATGAGTAGGTCCTCTGTTTTGAAGTTCGGTATTGTGCCTTCTGTTCTGCAGTCGAGTGTGTGTCAGTAGCATTTTCCAGCTTAAAATCATAACCTTTTTTTTTTTTTGGCCCTTTGGAGCAGTCCAAGCACGTTTGAAATGTATCCAGCGAGGAAGCTTGCACATCGGATCATGGAGCTTATTGATATGGGAGTCTCTAAAAAGAGGGCTACTGAAATTGCTGATGTATGATCTCAATTAAGGGGCTTTACTGACAGTTCCCTGCTGGTAAGAAAGGGGAGATCTCACCCGACTGGTGTTCATGGACAGATGGTCTCCCCTGATCAACCCTGCCCGTATGGGTGGATGGTCTCCCCTGATGAGCAGGGAATCTGTCAGTAAAGACCCTTATAATCCTATTGGGGTACCTTCTTTTCTGATGTTTTTGAATGTAAGTGCAGTCTATTTTTAAATTGTAGTGTGGTAGCTTTCTCAAAGAAAGTGCCTCTGGTCTTACAGGCGGAGTTTTGGAATGTGAGGCGTGAGCAGAACAGAGCCTACGACGAAGCAAGATTCAAGGCCATTTCTGAGGGAAGAGAGGCGCCGCCGCCTCGGAAAATGTATAGGCGCATTCAAGAGTTGGAGCAGTTCCACCTGAAGGAAGGGTTGAGAAAGCTCAAGCTGCAAAAAGAGGCTGCAGAGGCTGCCATGGCACGGCCTGTGACCCATGTGGCTGATGACTATGAGGATGATGATGATGATGATTAATTGGTTGGGGCAGATGGCAGATGTACATTACAAGAGTTTAGGTCTTTATCATTTATTGTGTAGTGTTTTCCTCTATGGTGGAGGTGCCTTTGTTTTATGACCTTTTTGTAACACGAGGAATGGTGGAGTCACAGGCAGGTTGAAGATAGCATAAAAGAAAATTGGTATCAATTGTAAGGAGGGTGGGTGAGTTCCCTGTGTGTGTGTGTGCGCGCGCACGCGCACGCGCACATGGATGTGTACAGGGACTCATATGCTACTTTTCACAATTTCACAAGCCCATAGAACCGGTGACAAAGAGAAGATCCTTGATTTAGATGATGTTTTTGTGGAAGGTTTTTCTTAACATTGTGTAGCTCCGCACAAATACATGGCTATAAAACTATTTTGAAATTTAAGGCACAAAATTATTCGGTAGGTTTTTGCTAAGGCATATATATTATAATATATTCAAGGATGCAATTAATGGAAGAGGTCTTCTGATTGGTCTTAATCCTTTCATTGGTCAATCTTGTCTAGAAGTGTAATAAGATGTCCCAGGTTAACAGAAGCTTAATTGAAAGAAGTGGGAGCTACAATAAGTATTTCTGTTGAATATATAATTGTTTGTTGAAAATACTAAAAGCTATGTTTCTGTAGTATTGTGTTTGTTCCCTATGGCATTTGGTAGCTATATGGAGTTCTTTTAGATTAGGATTTTCTAAACATCATTTATGGTAATAGGGTGAAGGTATCTTTTACTAGTTTGGGGTTCGATAGCTTGGCTATTCTTTCTCATAGTCTATTGTTAATCGCTTCAGTTAACATGGTCTAATATGTCCTACTTTTGTAAGGCACTTCATTATCTTACCTTTTTGCAATGGAAGTTATGTTTTGTAAGACTGTTGAATTATATAAAGTGACCTTGGTGCTTAACCCCAAGTAGGGAAAATATACGACTTCATGTATATACTTGCTTAGGCTAGAAGTAGGGTGCCATGGACAAGTTTTAAGGAATGATCCACTTTAGTTTATTCTCACATTCTTTTATTTGCTATTAAAAAAATAAGCCTAACCATATTAACAAGGCGCACTGTAGCGCCTTCCCAAGCTGTAAGATATGTCTATTTATGAAAATGAATTATTTTGGAATTGTAATAATAACCTTCCCAACGTATATTATTAATATCAACTTGAAATGGATATATGACATTATAGCTTGTTGTGCTATTCCATGGATGCATACACCACTCATATCATATTAACAAGGCATACCCTAGTGTCATCCCAAGCTGTAAGCTATGTCTATTTATAAAAAAGAATCTTTTTGGAATTGCAAGAACTGTCCCATTGTATATTCTTGATATCATCTTGAAATGAACATGTCACATTACAGCTTTTTGTGCGACTCTATGCCACGATTATTGATCAAAGAGGTCAACAACATCAATGGCATTAATCGGGTTAACAAGATCAAACAAGTCAACAAGGTCAATGGCATTGATCGGGTTAACAAGATCTAAGCCCTACCCTATCTATAATTACATTAAAAGATGGTGAAAATTAAAATTTGGGTAAAATTAAATTAAATTCACGGATCCATTTTTTTACAATATTATATCCTTTATCAAACCTAAAAGATTTACCTTTGCTTGGACAGCCAACTTACTAATGAAGTCAATAACTTATAATGGCGAGCATCCACACTTTCTATTCAAATTCCCCTACAATTACATAAGATCCTACTTCACATTTAGAGTTGCTAAGATCTTTGGAAAAACATAGTACTCTAGTAGTAAAGTGGCATTACAAGTGTCACTCTCCTAAGGTTTGTGTTTTCTTGAAGCACATTGACCTCTAACAATCATCACACCTTATTATCCTTTGACTTTGGTTTAGCAAGTGGTACAAGTTATGACTATTCTAAGAAACATTCTAAGTATGATGTTTATTAGAAGAGATAAGAAGCACTTGTATTCATGTTTTTCCTTTCTTCCCTCTCCATGGAGCATGGGTTTTTGCTTAATGGAAGCTTCCTTGTTACATCACTAGGGATGGCTATGTCAATTAGGTACTCCCTACTATGACTTGCTTTTGTCCTTTGTGTTTTCTTTTTAAAGAACTTTATTTTCCATTTGTTTTCTCTTCTTTTACTCCATGAGCTGAGCTTTCTTCTTAAATTTTTTTAAATCTTATGATGAAAATTTCGAAGCTCTTCCTTAGTCTCTTTTTCTATGCTTTGCCTTGATCGTATTTGTCAGACCTCTTGTCACATGACCCTTTGCTATTCTTGGGGCCCCTTCTCACATGATCTTTTCTATACTTGGGACCCCTTGCCACATGACCCTTGCTATTCTTGGGACCAAGTAAGAGCCAAACACTCAATTACGAATTGATAATATGAAAGTAGAATCATCATGTGTATCCCTTGTGCTTGTGGCACTTTTTCTATATCATCCCATAAGTTTTTATCCACTACTTTTGCTAGTCAAAATCTAGTAAATAAATCTCCTCACAACTTATCCCAAACTTGAGTTATAGCTAGCAAGTCCACATATCAATTTGATAGCTACTCCTAAGAAAAACATTAGAAATGATTGCTCTTAGTGGTGCTAGCATCTACAAAGCCATCCAATGATCCACAACCACTCAGAGTGTTGAATGAATGTTAATGCATTCATTGGAGGTTCTTTGTGTGATGGTAAGAGGCTTCAATGATTCCCCTCTCAATTTGTTGCTCTTTTTCTTCTTATGAATCTTGTGGAATCTTGGCAAAAAAAACCCTTTGTTAAAAACTCTGAAAATGTTAGTCTTGTTGGTGGGTAGATACCATAAAAACTCCTAAATTGTTGCTCACTCAATGAGATTCAAATTGTTCAAGTTGAGTTCATTCATCTTCTTCACTTATGTGTGATGAGTATATGTTCTCAACTTTATAAAGATTGGAGAGAAGAAGTAGACCCTAACTTCATTCATGATTTGAGTGGGTGGTACATGGCTTTTGGTAAGGAATTTGCACCCTACCAAAGTTCCATTAACAAAGTTTTAATAAACAAGATTTTGTGGTGAAAGTTTTGCAACGAGTAAGTTTCAAAACGGGAAAAGTTTTCTAGTAAATCTTTCTGAACAAAATTTCATGATGGAAGTTTTGCAGCAAATTTTCATAGGCAAAGTTTTGTAATGTAAAGAAATGTTTTGGTTGATTCTTCATTGGCTATTTCTCCACAAGTTCATAGCTAAACTTTCTTGCCTCATGGGAAGATACTTTGCTAGACAAGAGAAGTTTTCCAAGAAAATAACAACCCTTCGATGTGCATATTTTATTGGGTATTTCAAAGTTAGTTGGTGTGAACACCCAACCCTCTATGGGTGTGAAAAGCCCTTATTAAAGTCTAGGCCAAAAGATTAGGTGATGCCTATAAAGCATATACTTGGGTGGTTCTAACATGGAATATCATTTGAGTTATGCAATCTTTCTCTCTTGAGCTTTGTCATATATATATATATATATATATATATATATATATATATCTCTCTCTCTCTCTCTCTCTCTCTCCCTCCACACACACACTCACCACCATGACTATCCTCCATCTCCCATAGTCATGGCTTGATCCTTCATCCCTCTCTTTGCATATGCTCCATCCTAACATCATGATATCATAATCCTCTATGCATTTATCATCAAGAGCTTCCACCATCATCATGCTATGTTGCATTTTTGTTCTCTATATGAAGCTCTAGGTTTTTTTATGCGTATGCTACCTTCTTTTTTCTAAAGCTATTGGCTACCCCATGCACCTTTGCACGAGACACGTGTTGCTCACATAGTTCGTAGAAATCTATGAGCAAAGCCATTAATGCAAGGAAGGAGGGGTCCATCATTGTTGCACCTACAACCTATAGAGCAAAAAACACAACACGTCCTGACAGGTCAAATCAGCAATAACCCGTTTTCAATGTAAAAAGGCGACTTGCTATTGGGTATTCGGAGTAGGTATTCAGAGTTTGTGTGTGTAAATGCATCGTATACATATACATGAAGCATTCGTTTTCCTGGCAATTATACCTTCCACACCTGAAAAGTGTTGGAATCATGGAAACGCCACCAGAAGAGACTATTCTTCATTGAAATACACTCTAGAAGTCATTAAAACTTCTTTAAAAATCTCTTTTTGTGTTTATATGTGAGTCGTGTGTTCTCTGCCTAATAAGTCTCCCAAAATGTGAATTGAATAGTCCATACGTGTGCTCTTTCTTTTATATGTATGTATTGCCTTCACTTATAAAAGGCTCCATGTTATCTCTTATCCTTGTTAGGAGTTAGGGGGGTGATGAAAAGCCGGCCTTGCTACTCAGTCACTTGTTGATTGGAGGATTAGTATGGCACGGGAGGTGCACATGGCTAGATCGTTCCCTTGCAGCATGTGATGGAGTTAGAAGGTAGTTGTCTCTAAGTGCTAACCTCCCTACCTCGGTTCAGAACCCTGACCAGAGAGACTATGTGACCATGTCACAGGAGGTGACACATGGTGTGAGTGAAGCAGTGTGGATGGGGTAGGTGGTAGCATCTTTTCTTACATAAGGGTCTCACCACCTTCACTCCGACGAAGGGGGGATTGTTAGGTATTTTGAGTCTCTATGTGTGTATCCATCGTATATGTGTACCCCTATTTGTGTACCTGTTTGTGTCTTTGTGTGATCAACCCTTGCATGTGTGAGTAAATACTCACTTATGTGAGTAAGCGCGTGTGAACAACTTCTTGTAGCCGTTCATGTGTGTATGTGATAAGACATGTGCTATGGGGACTTGCCATATGTCATTGCCCTTGTGTGTGTTGTGTCAAAAGATAAGGCTCTAAAGCCTATAAAAGTGTTGTACTCTTTGAAGCCTTTAACACATCAATCAAAGTATCTTTAAGTCGTGCACTCATTGTCCCTCTCTTCTTTTAGTTTGTTACATCTCTCACACTCTCTCTACTACACACATCACCATGTATCTATTTGAGCCAGCTAGCCTATAAAAGTGTTGTACTCTTTGAAGCCTTTAACACATCAATCAAAGTATCTTTGAGTCGTGCACTCATTGTCCCTCTCTTCTTTTAGTTTGTTACATCTCTCACACTCTCTCTACTACACATCACCATGTATCTATTTGAGCCCCATAGCTAGCTCTTCTAACTCTAACTTACCCACACCTACTTGGGCAGCAAAATGCTTAGCAAAATGGAGTCATCTCAAGCCGAAATTATGTCTGATTATTTAGTTCACAAGAACATTAATGCAAAAATACACATCATCTTAGCTTTAAGGAGAAAAACATAAGGGAAGGGAAGGACACCTGGTCGGTCTCCACACCGTCTTCAGTATGCATCTTTGCCATACAATTAGGTTTATAATGCTTGAAGTCCCTCGCCGTACATTCATTTACATCAATAGGGGGGACAAATGGCTTATCTAAAATATGGAGAAAATTGCAAGAGAGAGGGGATTCACTCATTACATAAAGTACCACATGTATCCTCTCATATGGGAGAAGGTCACCATGGAAGCTTGCATCATGAAGCAAGAAGATGATTAATCTTTGATTAGTAAAGTGATTAGTTACATCATTAAGCTCATAGTTGTCTTTTATATTAGAGTCCCATTACAAACTACATTTATTTACATCAATAGGCATTATGTGAAAGGTGACAAAGGGCTTATCTGAAATATGGAGAAAATTGCAAGAGAGAGGAGAGGGGATGCACACTCATTACATGGAGTACCACATGTACCATGGGTTAACATCATTAGGCTCATAGTTGTCTTTTATACGAAAGTCCCATTACACACTCCTTTATTGATGTCCACCCTTGTGGCCTTGGCACTTAGTCCTATGTCCACACTAATTATTCATGTCCAATGGCCTTTGGCCCATACAAGTATATACAAGATAAGATTAACCACGTTACAAACCATCCCCGCCCATTGGTTTCGTCATCGAAATCATGAATATTCAGCTCACGAGAAGGAATGCAACTCCAACAACCATGTAAGCTAGTGGCTTCAATGTACATGGCTCCAAATCTGTCCATGAGAGCATAATGTCTTCCACACACCAAAAACTGCATGATATGATCTCAAATTAGTTTCCAAATGATTCCTCACATCCATGTGTAACTCCGATGAAAGACTTCTTGCATGAGAACTAAAATCTTCCACTTATTATGGGGTCCCGAAACTTTCATAACAATAATTTTCAAAAAGAAAAATAGCTTCCATTTGGCATCAATATCACTCATGATATTCACTCAAAAGCCCTTCAAACCCTTCCAACATAGAATCAAGTTGCCAAGAGGTAATCCACGCCATTTGATAAAAAAGTCAACCATAGTACCCCTCTTTCTCGCTCGTCCACTATTCTGTCTTGCACACATTCATCAACCCTTCCTTCTTTATCTATTGGTGGTAGCTCATAATAAACTTGTGCCTCCGGTCTAGCATAAGCCTTCAAATGAGACACATGGAATACATCATATATCTTAGTAGTTGGTGGAAGCAATAGTTATAGTAACTCTCCTCAAAACTTTGCACGGACATAATAGTAATGAGCTAACTTGGTGTTACTGTTGCCCTTAAGATAACCATATCTTGATTTAGGGAGTTTCAAGAACACATAACCCCCTTCTTTGAACTCCAATGGCCTTCAATGAGTATCTTCATAGTGCTTCATCCTTTCGTGTGACATCTTGCTATTACTCTTGCATTGTTGAGCAATGCTTGCATCTTTTCTGCTTCTTTAACACCCTCTTGCTTGATGACCACCATTGGTACATTGATCTTGTACCCATACAATGGTGATATGCATTCACATGATGAGTACTATTCTAAGCAAACTCGGCAAGAGCCAACCTAAATAAGTCTCCACCCACTTATTCACTCTCTCTGTTTGCCATCGGTCTTGGGGTGATAAGCGATACTGGAAGTCAACTTAGTTCCCATGGTCTCAACTAAAGTTCCTATGGTCTCAAATAAAGCTCTCCAAAATGAATTGAACTCATGAACTTGACATCTCAATCACTAACAATTTGTTGCGACATATCATGCAATTCGAACACATACCCTATAAATTGCTTTGCAACCATGACCTTTATTATAGGGATGAAACATGCCACCTTTGTTAACCTATCCACAACTATGTACAAGCTTTCCTATAAGTATATACAAGATAAGAGTAACCACGTTAGAAATATAATCAAATTAAAGCCTCCTACATCAAATTGGAGCTTTTGTAGTGCCATGAAAGGTCCAAGGATCTACATTATGGCACCGTTGCCTTCTGCACAACAAAGTTTGCATCGGCTCTGGCATAGAAACATCATTGAAAGTCTTCGTCGACATACGCTCAGGGGGAAGTTGTTAACTTCCAAACTTATCTTTTTTCTTATTATTTTGAGTCATTTGAGTCATGGGTTCTCCGAAAAGTCTCCGAAAAGTCTGCTTAGAGAAATGGGGGGTTGTTTTAGTATGTTGATGTAGAAACTCATCATTCCCTCTTTACCTTGCCTTGGAGAAATGGGGGTTTTAGTATGCTGATGTAGAGATTGTCTCCCGAGGCAAGACTTGACCCTCTCATTCTTTCACATTGAGCCATGCTACATAAGCTTATGAGCCATGCTTTTATACCTCTATTACAACCCTTATTAAATTCTAGGTCAAAAATAAGGCTTGATGCCTATAAAACTCTACCATAAACATGGAGTATCATTTACATATATGCTGTGCAATCTTTCTCTCTCGAGCTTTTTTATCTCTCTCTCTCTCTCTCTATACACACACTCACATGGATATCCTCCATCCACCATAGTTATGGCTTGATACTTCATCCTTCTCTTTGCACATGGCTCCATCCCAGCACCATGATACTAAGAGATTTTATAGGAGAGTTTGCAAGTAGGATCCAGGCGATCGTCATTGTAGGCACACAATTATCTAACAATGGGTTGTTCCTATACAATTGAGTCACAACTCTAAACTTTCCAACCTAAGAATGCAACACATCCATGGAACTCCATCTAGTTTTTCATAGTTGGTGTGAAAGAAAATTCCACAATGACACTATACTATACCTTTATAATAAAACTATTCTTTTGTGGTACAAAAGTACCATATATTCTTGGTGCAAAAATATTCTTCCTACGAGGAAGCATATTTTTTCCCACAAATATATTCACATTTCATGCATCACAACAGTGAACACGTTAAAGGATTTCTCCTCTATTGGGACTTCAACCTAGCAAACCCACATTCCATTATTCAATCCAATCACATTGTCTCAACAGTTTCCTTATCTTATCAATTCCCTAAGCTACTCTCTGCTTAACTCATTACCCATCCTCAGGGATTTCAAGAAAGAGATAATCTCTTATCTCTTGCATATGTCTTCAATTTGCATAGTATAAGCTAAGAGCACTAATGAACTGCAGTAAGCATAAACAATCAGAAAATAATCATGTTATCATCATAAGAGATACAGATACAACAAAACAAAAACTAGTCTAATGAAGTGTGGCAGTGAACGGTCATGACCACCCCCCCCCCCCCCGCACCTTTCTGCCCCCCTTTCTCTATCATATTAGATATGGATCTTAAAAAATACCTTTGAACTTTTCAAATACTACATGCACACACACCACCACCCTTGCTGCACAATGGTGAAAGGAGAGAATAAACTAAAAAGCCAAGAATTTCATGCTTTTTTTTTTCTTGTCTAATCATCATCCTTTTTGCAGCACTGAAAGAATATGTAGCTTCCTTCAAGAGAGTCCAGTCCATCCATCTTTCTCTGCCCTGCTGCTACAAGTTGATGAATCCACATTCTGTTGAAGAAAACTAGAGGTCTTTACACACCATTCACTATGCCCCCTGGCATCATGGCCATAGCATGGGGAATAGTGCACGTCCCAGACTATGCAAATAGATGGTCCATCATGCACAACATGAATGTATGGGCCATCATGCACACCCAAGGATGGGCCGAGAATGATGTATCAAAGCCTAAGTGCATATAGGACACTGAATCAATCCATTCTCATTGCAATCTGGGCACCTTACAACCTTGTTGTTCTCATTTCTGACCTTGCAACTTCCACTGCACTCGAGACAAGGCACAAACCGAACCCCGCCGCAGCCATCACAGTTTCCCCCATTCACCTCTTTGGGAAGCCCTTCAACGAGCTCATTCAGTTTGCCATCTTCATGAAGCTTTGCTACCTCTTCTATACCTCCAATGTACCTCCCCTTGATGAACATTCTTGGGACAGAAACCACCCTTCCCATCAGTTGCCTCAGCTCATTTAGAAACTCGAGATGCATGGACACATCCCTCTCATCAATGCTCAAGCCAAAGCTCTGCAGAATGCCCCTCACAGTATTACAATCCTCAAAAGTTTTTCTGATACCGCGGAGCGTCGTGGTGTACAACACCAGTGCCTTGTCACCACCAGGGGGGCACTTCTCTTCAAAACACTCAAATGGGTCATATAGCTTCCTGTCTAGTCCTACTGCAGGCATAGAGCAAAACAAAGCTTGACTTAGCTCTTTCTGAACTCCTGTTGCTGTCCAGTGGCGGCTCTTATCGGCAGCATCATGGCATGCATTCCAATCATTTTCAGAGAGTCTCTCCAGTGCCTTTTCATATGAGGCAACGAGGTCCGGGTCGAACAAGGGACTATTAGGTTCAGTTGATGGAATGCTTCCCCTTGATGATGGTGTTAGAGTGAGTTTCACTTTCCCATTTGATGCTGCATACTTCATGTTCATAGCTTGTGTCGTAGCTGGAGTCAAAGACAACCGAGGGCCAGACTTGATGATGGCAGCATCCTGGGAAGGCAACCCTCTCTCATGTGTAGCTTTTCTGCTAGCAATGCTCTCCCTTCTTAGTGGCTGAGATATCTGAGAGAGAGGGGTGTTAACCAGAGGACTTCTTGTAGACGTTGCTGATTCAGGTGGCCATGCCATGATGGCAGCATCCTTTGAAGGCAACCCTCTCTCATGGGTAACTTTCCTGCTAACAATGCTCTCTCTTCTTAGTGGCTGAGAAATCTGAGACAGAGGGGTGTTAACCAGAGGAATGGCGTTCTCCTTTCCAAATTCATCATCATCTTTGTCGAAATTATTATGCGTGACCATGGGAGAATTTTTGACAACATCTACCTCCTCCACAGTGTGGAAAAACTTTTCAAGTTTCTTATTATGCTGCCTTGAAACAAGAGCTTCTGTTTGAGCAGGAGCAGCTGCTAGGCTGCGAGCTCGCTTAGCAGGCGATGGACTTGGCAGTGAGGCTGCCTCTTCCAGGCCCCTCATCATGTCTCTCACATGGATAGTTTCTGAGACAGAAAATTCTGCTGAGTCAATCCTCCATCCATAAGCTGGTGGGCTTGAAATGCTGTTATCTATACTAGATTTGAGCGTATCTAGCATGTTGCTCACTTCACAGCATGGCTTGATGTGAGCTGACTCAGCCATATCCAAGCTCCTGAGCTTGCCGTACATCTCATTTAGTGAGCCCACTCCACCTCTGTCATGGTTCTTCTTCACTTCTGTAGACGTGGGTGATGCAACTTTTAACAACCCATATGAACTAGAGGTGAGGGAGACAAAGTGTCGATGGTGGTACTCGACCGAGAAGTCTGTGGTGAGCATGTTGGCCTTTGAAGTAACCATTCTGGCAGGAGAAGAGGTCCACCCATCCATGGATGCTTGCTGCTTGAGATGCTTTGATGATGCACAACCCATTTGGACTCAATTCCGTAAGAAGCTTGCCACCTGAAGAGAAAGATTACACCATTATTTGCAAAAGCATTAATGACTTCACAGCAGAACTAAGCTCTCAAAATGCAAATGGTGACTGCAAGCACCACAATCAAGCCGCCATAGGATTAAGCGTAGAAATGTACCATCAATGCATTTCACCAAAATTAAGGGTTCAAAGCATCAAAAAGTATACTGCAGGTTATAATTTGAGCTCAAAAAGAGTACCTGACGAAGGTAGGTAAGTGATAGAAGGGGAGAAAACCCACTTAGCAGATGGATGCTGCTTCACAAAGAAACCATCACAAACAGCGTTTATGGAATTAATGTGGAGAAAACCTACTTGGCAGATGGGTGCTGCTTCACAAAGAAACCTTCATAATCATAATCATAAACAGTATAATGTAAAGAAAACTTGGATGATGCTGCTTCACAAAACACACCATCATAAACAGTATATTTTGCGTTCAATGAAGAGCCATGGCTGGCCAATGTATCTGCAGGAGGGTTTTCTGTAGGCAATTTGTGCAAGCGTTTGTGGGCGGAACTGCAGCAAGTGTTTGTGGGCAGAACTGTGTCTGTGGGTGGAACTGCAGCAAGTGTTTGTGGGCAGAACTGTGTCTGTGGGCAGAACTGTAGCAAGTGTTAGTGGGCAGAACTGTTGCAAGTGTTAGTGGGCAGAACTGTTGCAATCTGAGCAAGTGTGGGAAGAGGGGCATACGTGCATGGTTTTATTCGCCCCTTGGTGGTGGGTGGATAAGGAATCAAAAGAAGGAAGCAAACGGGCAAAAGACGAGGGCTTTTGGTACGCTTGTGGCAGAGTGTACACAGTACTAGAGTAGTAGAAGAACTTAAGAGTGTACTACATTCTTTCCTTTGCTTTCCCGTGTGCTCGATTTCTTCCTGTTTGTTTACAAGAAGAAGCAATCCATGCCCAACGGCTACATATTTGCCTTACAGGCCCATATTCCCAAGCGACTGCAACCTGCAAAGTGCTACTACCTGCAAGGCATACTCAGACACAGAGCTCCCCTTCCCCAATTTTATGCACTTCTCCCAACGACCCACCTCCGTTTATGAGCTTTTGAGTGCAGATCATGCTCCCCCTCCTCCACAAAACATCATCATTTGCCCCAATTTTGTCTCCCCCATAAGCATCATTTCTAGGTGCTAACCTTAGCATTATGGTTGCAATTGCCGCCATTGATAGAATTCTTGGCAAAAAAGGGATTCTGTTAGGCTATAACAAGGTGATAATGACGATTCAGGCACCCACCTAGCAACTCTCACGGTTATGTGCAGTGGATGCATGAAGAAAAGGCACCTACATATAATGCCTATACAACGGGTATGATTTAAATTGAGATTGCCTCTCCAGCTGCTGTTCATGATTGGCATCATCATAGGAATAAGAGAAGGTTGATACAGAATTTCACCTTATTTAAATAGATCATTAGTATAAAATCTTTGTCATTTAAAAAGCTTAACTCTCCTTTTGAAACGTTGGAAGTCGCTCCCCCCTTGTCAACGGTCCCCTCCACACGCTACTCAGACAGAGCTCACGAGTCTCTCTCTCTCTCTCTCTCTCTCTAATGTTTGTGAGTGGAATCTTGAAACAATTCAAGTGTCCAAGACTCAAGTGTCTTACAATTCAAGTGTCCAAGACTGACACTTACTTGAGTCTTGGACACTTGAAACAACACCCCCCCTCTCCCCCTCTTTCTCTCTCTCTTAGGCTTTGTAAGACACTTACTTGGACACTGTAGAGTCCTTTAAGTTAGAGAGAGAGGGGGACACCTCCCTCTCTCTCTCTCTCTCTCTCTCTCTCTCTCTCTCTCTCTCTCTCTCATACGCTTTGTAAGACACTTGGACACTGTGGAGTCCTTTGAATCAAATTGTGCTTCCTTCCAAAATTTCAACACAATGTGGAGTCCTCTAGAGTCCTTTGAATCAAATTGTGCTTCCTTCCAAAATTTCAGCACAATGTTGAGTCCTTTGAATTAAATTGTGCTCCCCTTCAAAATTAGAGAGAGAGGGGGGCGTCTACTTCTAAGGAATTTCAACAAGAAGTGCACTTTTTAGCCACACCATTGGGCTAATGAAGCGACAAAAAAGGTGTCCTACACTAGGTTAGGTATTGAACCTTAAATTAGGAAAAAGCATCCAACTTCATGACTTCAAAAGGCATTCCCAAAGGAGTTGTTAGGTATTGGGCCTTAACAAGTGGCTACAAAAAAAGGCGCCCTACATTAGGTTAGGCTACACTTGTTGAAAAGTAAATCTCGCCTCCAAACATTGTCCATTGTGTGCACGCTTGGTGGAAGCATTGAGCCACATGAGAATATGCCTAGAGGACTCATTTGACCGCACCCCAAGGGGTATACTTTCTTGCTTCAAACGACAGATTATACATCCAACCTTAGGAGCTGAGATACCCATTTATTATGTACTATTGTTTTTTGAAGAAACAATCGCAATCTTTGTGAAAAAAGAAAATCCTTACCTTCACTTTCTAGAAACTACCTTAGGAGCTGAGATACCCATTTAATATGTACTATTGTTTTTAAAAGAAACAATCACAATCTTTGTGGAAAAATAAAATCCTTACCTTCACCTTCTAGAAAGTAGCCATGAGATCACTTGGCTAAAGATAAAGATTAAAAAAAGCTCTCTACTAATCCCCTAAATGGCATAGATATCTACTTTGTTGTGTCTTTTAAGTGTATAGGAAGGGCCTATTCAGAGAGTCCCCCTTAATGCTATCACAAGGCTCTAGACCAAGTCAAGGACAGTTGTTGTGCCAAGGAAACCTCCAAGGCAATGAAGAAGCAAAAAGCTCAAGCTTTGACCTCAAATCCAGCATCACAAGAACCAGAAGTGTAAGCCCCAAAGGTTACAACACCCCCTAAAAAGGTGAAAGGATTGGATCTAGAGGTCCAAAAAAGTTTGAAGATTATGTGAAAACACAATGCACAATCAATTGTCATGGGCAATGACATTGTGACCATTGAAAGCGGTTGAGAAGATTGCTCCAAAACTGCCTCCCTAGAAGAAAAGAAACCCATTGACTACACAAACCTTCCAAAGAAACTCAAGGAGTACCCCAACCTTGTGTTGGAGAAAGAATGAAGCAAGCCAAAGAGCTTATGAGGAAGGTACATCATGAACTAGAGCCAGTACTTGAGTAAGTGGTCGAGTAAGAACCACTAACCCTACCTGAGCCAATCCTTGACCCCATATCCTAGAGCAAGTCATAGAACTAATGAGAAGACCTTAGAGCGTGCCAAAAATTTCATCAGGATAAGGGTTAGGATCGGTCGGCCATGTGGGGGCACCCATGTGTGAACGGCTAGGTCACATATAAAAGTCAAATGTAGCCTAAAACCTCTCATTCGGTAAGTGTTGAATACAAGGAGTGCTCTTGCTTCATCTTCTCCGTCTCCTTCTCCAGCGTGCGTGTGTGTGTGTGTGTGTGTTGTGTGTGAGAGAGAGTGTGTAGCGATCGAGCATTGCGTGGTGGCACGGCTGCGGCGAGGCGGCAGAGCGGCGGCAGCGGCTCCTTCTTCATTGCGGCGCAAGAATCCTTCACGAACGACGGTCTGAGCGGTGAGTGACACACCATTACTCCCTGTTTTGAGCTTGCTGGTTTCCTGGTTGTGTGCTTGCAGCCATTCGTGGCTCACACACGGTGCTTGGCAAGTCCCTAGCTCTGACACGTGCGACAAAAGCGCACATTTTTGGCACCGCTGCCAGGGAATTGCCCTATACCAAGCTCCAGATGCAGCTCGGGCTGCTGTTTGAAGTCTATTTTATCTAACAGCAGGAAAGGTAAAGAGAGACGTGTTTGTGTGTTTGCTACTGTTCTTCAGTTTTTTTTCTGTTCTGTTGTCTTCATTTTTTGCACATTCCAGTTCTGTAAGTTAGCTATTAGAGCAGTAAGTTAGTAAGTTAATTAGGGCTATTTTTCTCTAAAAACATTTTCTAAGTTAAAAAAAAGAAAAAAAAGAAAAAGAAAAGAAAAGAAAAGAAAACTTAAAAAAATAATTAAATCAACCCAACCTACGTGGAAAGAAATTTTTTATTGAAAAAAAAAGTGAAAAAGAAAAAACCCCCAATTGACCCCCCCCTCCCGACCCCGGCCTCGGTCTTTTGATATATATATATAGGAGAGTGAGCCTCCATAGCTTTCTCTCAAGTGAAAGCTTAAGGGGAGTGAAGCTCTCTATATAGTCTACCCCCCAAGGAGTGGAGTGGGCATGTGGGACAAAGCCTTCACCTTTCCCACCCATAGGCACAAATAGAGTGTTATGAGGGCCACGGGAGCTCCGAATAGACGAACACTATGCTGTAAAGCATGCTAGGACCCCTTGAATGATACGCTCGTCTTCTTAAGCTATCACACGCCTTAGTCCAGTTTTGGTCATAAGTAAGGGGGTAAAAATGGTTTGAAAACAAGAAAAAACCAAGTCCCTAGCTCTGACACGTGCGACAAAAGCGCACATTTTTGGCACCGCTGCCGGGGAATTGCCCTATACCAAGCTCCAGATGCAGCTCGGGCTGCTGTTTGAAGTCTATTTTATCCAACAGCAAGAAAGGTAAAGAGAGACGTGTTTGTGTGTTTGCTGCTGTTCTTCAGTTTTTTTTTCCTGTTCTGTTGTCTTCATTTTCTGCACATTCCAGTTCTGTGTGTTAGCTATTAGAGTAGTAAGTTAGTAAGTTAATTAGGGCTATTTTTCTCTAAAAACATTTTCTAAGTTAAAAAAAGAAATAAAAGAAAAGAAAAGAAAACTTAAAAAAATAATTAAATCAACCCAACCTGCGTGGAAAGAAATTTTTTATTGAAAAAAAAAGTGAAAAAGAAAAAACCCCCAATTGACCCCCCCTCCCGACCCCGGCCTCGGTCTTTTGATATATATATATAGGAGAGTGAGCCTCCATAGCTTTCTCTCAAGTGAAAGCTTAAGGGGAGTGAAGCTCTCTATATAGTCTACCTCCCAAGGAGTGGAGTGGGCATGTGGGACAAAGCCTTCACCTTTCCCCCCACAGGCACAAATAGAGTGTTCTGAGGGCCACGGGAGCTCCGGATAGACGAACACTGTGCTGTAAAGCACGCTAGGACCCCTTGAATGATACGCTCGTCTTCTTGAGCGATCACACGCCTTAGTCCAGTTTTGGTCATAAGTAAGGGGGTAAAAACGGGTTGAAAACAAGAAAAAACCAAGTAAAAACGAGGTGTGAAACACTTGAGAAACCACTTGTGTGGGCTTCAAGGGTAGTTACCAACGCCCGTAGGATACCCACGTCACATGCATCTACGCTCTGGTCGGGTGCTAGAGTCTGAGCAACTAGAAAGCGTCTTACACCATCCCTTCATGTTAGCATCTTGGCCTTCAGTTGGAACCCAAGGAAGTGCAACCCAAGATCCACGAATAGTGACTCGTCCTCTGGCTCTAAAGTCATGGAAGGGCGTCCTACCCAGAACTTTGAGGAAGCAAGCCAAAACGTGCCAGTTTGGGCCCCACAACCCGGATCTAGTATGTTTAGTCGTCTAATAGAGACTTTTAGTAGAGCTACGTGCTCTGAACCTGCGACAAGTGAAGTAAATGAAGGAGGTGGGGAAGTAGATTTGCCATTCACATCTCATGTAGACCATGCCCTCCCAAAGAGTGTCCATGTGGATATTCTACCCACTTCATTTAATGAAGGCCCTACTGAGCTACCACCTTTTGATGCTCTTCCTAAAGTAGAGGCCCCTAGAAGTCAAACCATTTTCCTGGTTGTGTGCTTGCAGCCATTCGTGGCTTGCACACGGTGCTTAGCAACTCCCTAGCTCTGACACGTGCGGCAAAGCGCACACACCCATTCACTTGTATATTTCAACACCTTCTCTCTCAAGTGAATAATTCTATCACACTTGGACCCTATACCAAGTTTCCCTCTTACTTGGTAGCCCGCGACCAGTGCCTCAAGTCCCTAACTCATAGTCCTTGACACACACTCTCTCTATGTGTCCAAGGCTTACTATAAGTGTCCGTGACCTTGAGTAAAGTTCTCACACTTACATTTACCACATGGCCTACATTATCGGTGGCTCAGAGATGGTTTTACTCTGTTGGGGCAGTTATATTGGGTTGTGGGGTTTCTCTCTTAGAAAAGACGATCTGACTCCACTTCCTTAGGAGTCTCCATGAAGTTTGCCAATGTCGATCCTTCTTCACTAGGTTTGTTGTAGCAGTCTCTTGCCATGTGTCCTGGCTTCCCACAGTTGTGGCTTCTCTTTGACCTTGGTCTCTTGCTGTAGTAGAGCTCCTTCTATCTCATGTAACTTCAATTCTGGTACATTGTTTAAGGTAGCCACAATGTTTTCATATTCTCCCTTGTTCACACTCTTCAGAAGCACTGCTAGTGCCTCATCATCCTCTACCTTCTTTACCAATGGTGGCTGCCAGTTGTTGCTTAATGCTTTTGTATTTGTTCAAGTGTGTGATTAGAGGTTCACTTTCCTTCATGTCAAGTTTTTGTAGAATTGCATTAGCAGATTTATCATTGAATTTTTTGCTTCAGTGCCAAATAATTTATTGAGTTCATCCCATGCATCTTTAGCTCGTTGTATCCGTGTGATGTGGTGAATGATTTCATCATTTAAACTGAGTGCAATGAGTCCTAATGCTTTCTCATTCCTGATCTTCCACTCATTCTCCCCAATCACCTCTGGGCAATCATCTCTTCCCTCAACTAGCCCCCATAGATTTTTCCTCATGAGCAAATACATGGTCTTTGTTTGCCATGTATAAAACTGCTCCCCATTAAATTTAGCTATTTCTTGTGCCGTGCTCATGATGATGTGAAGGGGGTCTTACCTCTTGATCCAATTCAAGATTCAAGGGCAATGTCTACCCTTTTACAACTCAAATCTGGTGTTAAATGATGATTACAACAGATTTATCAGCATAAATTTATCCAAAAAATACATAAAGCCAAGTGTAGCTAATCTGTACTGAATGGTTGGAGTATCAAACCATCTCTGAATTGTAATTTTAAGTAATAGGGATCAATATCAGATACCCAATGGTAAATTTGAACCCTCAATTGTACCAAAATATAGTGATTAATATTGAGTAATCATTGATTAGTGAAATAATCACTGATTAGTGATTATTTCACTGATTAGTGAAATAATCCACAATTTTGTGCAAAAAACAGAGTGTGCGAGGAGGCCAAATTTTGTGCCTTAGAGTTCAAATGAGCTCAAATCCTTAGAGTTCAAATGAGCTCAAATCCTTTCAAAGGCATCAACACCACTTAGTCTAGTAGAGGATCAAGCCAAGAACCAAAAGATTTGACCAAACATTGAATGCTTAATCTCTGTTTTACCAAAGTGACTTGGAGATTTGATGTAGAACTTGATGCCACTTCTCCTTGAGGAATTTCACAAATATGACATCACCAGCATGTAGAGTACCCTTGAAAACCCCTAGTGCTAAGAGGAATTAGACCAATTCCTTCTGTGTGAGTGTAGATCTAAGTTTTTCTTTAGAAAGGGGGTGCCTGCAAATTTGCAATTTTTGGCTGCTCCTGGCGGCGATTCGTCAAGCTGAATAGGTGGGCTAGAGCGTGGGGCTAGTAGCTAATGAGGCTAGAAGCTTGAAGCCAATTCTTAAGGCTGGAGGGAGAGGGAGCTCCTCCACCAATTGGGGGTGTAGAGAATGGTTGAAAAGAGGCTAAAAAGGTGATTATCTCCTAATTATGATCAATAGGGTGATTAGCTAGATAATTAGGCTCAAAAATTGGATGGATCCTAAGCTTGGCTCTGATACCTGTTAAAATGCAAGCAAAGTGATGAGCTATGGTGGATCAAATGCAAGAATCAACATAATTAACAAATGATTAGAAGGTGATTAAAATGAGATTAGTGAGCAATTAATTGATAGCTTAATGTAGGCATGGATACTAAAAACCAGCAAATTACTCATTAGGCCAATGCCTCAATTTATACAAGTTTGTCCATGATCTGCTCCACTGATTTGTTCCTTGATTCGTGCCACCTCCCCGACATCTGGGGGGACACCTCATCCTTGATTCACTCCACCTCTTTTGCTTGATTCTCTCCACCTCTTCACTTTTCCCAGAATATCTCCACACATCCTAGATCTTCTCATGCTACCCTTTATTCTCTCCCAGTAGATACCTCTTACCTTTTCACTGCTACTCACTCGTTTACAGACTCTCTTTTATAGCCTTTTGCTAAGGGCTTATTCCTGCACACACACTCATTCACTCGTATATTTCAACAACCTTCACACTGAAGTGGGGTTGTTGGATATTCAGAGGTTCAATGTACTCCCTCCTATGAGTTTATGTGTGAACACCTCTCTTAAAGCTGAGTGTGTATAAAAAGGCCTCTAGCCACTACTAGTTTGTTTATGTATGTGCATAAAAATAGGAATAAGGGCTTATAGCCACTTAAGTATTTGTGTGTGTAGGTAGTGATGTCACTAGTATAGCCAAGTGTCATTGCCTGAGTGAGTATAATGTTGAGAAAGATATGGCATTTTGCCTATAAAAGCATTGTGCCTTGTAAACTTCATATCAATCAATACAAGCATTACATTGTACATGCAAATACAATCTCTTGTCTCTCTCTACCCTTGTTTCATTACTACACATAACACCATGTAACTCTAGTCTCTTGTCTCTTATATGTCTCTACCCCTTCACTCATTTACTACACACAGCACCATGCAAATACAGTCTCTTGTCTCTCTCTACCCTTCTCTCATTACTACAAACAATATCATGTATCAGTTTGAACCTCCATAGCTGTTGGTCTACTAACCCTAAGTCCCACAAAAAACACAAAACCTAAAAAACTTCAAAAACAACTAAAAGCATGCACATTTAGGCCATGTGCATGCACATTTAGGCCTCATGCACACACATTTACATGTGCACGCACCCACTCTTACATGTTGAGATATTGATATGCCTTCTTTTGATGAAGTTTTAAATGTGCATACTTAGACACAAGAGCTAGCTAGAGCTTTCCTTCCCCAATTTTATTCACAATTGTCATATGTGTGATATACGTGTGAAGATCATACGTAAGGATAATGGCACTTAAAGTAGAATAACGTAGGTCATAGAGATATTCAAATAATGTCTTGCACAGGTGCTATAAAAATAATATCTAATTTGCATCATTCATATATGCCTCTATTATATGTTCTGTTTCCTAAAGGAGAGGATGGTTGGCATGTTGGAATTCCACTTCCATGGTAAGAATAGACAAAGCTCAAACGAGGAGACAAAGACTGTAACTCAACGGCAATATTATGCATATAGATTACAAATAAGAGAAGATACAAATGCTTCCCTTCTGTTGTGCGGTGGTCGACTTTTACAATAATACATTATTGATGCATATAGCAACATGGAAGAATCAAGATTAGTATGAATACGCAATAACCAGAAAGCATTACATGCTGAAGTATACCAAGGGCGTGCAAATATGGTTAATGTCAGTGATGGGGTGAATAGAGTTTTTGGGGGCATTGCTGGACGACAGATAGTTCTACCATCCACATATAATGGGAGCCTTGATTTATGCATCAATTGTATCAGGATTCGATGGAAATTGTTAGGAATATGGGTAAACCTTACCTATTTATTACCTTTACTTGCAATCCAAAGTGGGATGAAATATGCAATGCTTTATTACCAGGTCAGGCTGCCCAACCTGACTTGATGACATGGGTCTTCTATGAGAAGCATAAGGATACGTTGCACTTATTGGTGAAAAAAGCATTATTTGGAAGGGTAGTGGGATTTGTTTTTGTTAATGAATTTCAAAAAAGAGGCTTGCCACATGCACATATATTATTGATATTGGAGGGTACATATAAACCTATTGAGATTGCTCACTATGATAAGTTGGTATGTGCTGAACTTCTAGATAAGGCAATGTTTCCCGAGTTGCACAAGATAATTAGTTAGTGTAATGTTCATGAACCATGTGGGGAACTAAATATGTACTCTCCTTTCATGGTTAATAGGAGTTCCATACATTGTTGATGACAATGGGTATCCAACTTAAATGCGATGAGATGATGGTAGTTTCATCCAAGTAAAGAATCATAGGGTGGATAGTCAATGGGTTGTTCCATATAACCCTTTTCTCTCTATGAGATGCAAAGCCCATATTAACATAGAAGTATGCTCTACCATTACAATAGTGAAATATTTGTATATGTATATAAGGGACATGATAGAGGTACTATAGAGTTGCAAGATACACATGGGGTTGATGAGGTTAGTCAACATCTGGATGCACGGTATGTGTCTGCATCATCAGAGGCAAGTTGGCGCATATACCAATACGATCTGCATGATAAAAAGACATATATACAAAGATTGCATTTTCATCTCCCCTTGCAAAATCATGTTATATTTAATGACTGTGATGATTTGCACATGCGATGTAATTGGTTGTGATAGAAATCGAAGAACTACTCTCACTGAATGGTTCAGAGCTAATCAATTGGATGCAGAAGCAAATAGCTTGCTATGTGTTGATAGCCCTTGCAAGTGGGCGTGGAATTCTTCTCTTTAGTCATGGACTAAAAGAAAAAAGAAAAATGTGATTGGACGTATGTATAATGTTAGCCCGAGTGGTGCAGGTGAGCAATACTATCTATGCATGCTACTCATGGTGTGTAAAGGTTGTAAATCTTTTGAGGAAGTACGTACAATGAATGGGCAGTTATATCCATGTTTTAAGGCTGCATGTGATGCGAGAGGAATGCTAGAGAGTGATGAAAAGTGGTATATGTGTCTTCAAGAAGCTACATTTCAAAAAACAAGATTCCAACTGTGCCAACTTTTTGTTATCATTTTGGTTTTTTGTGAGCCTATATCTCTCGGATAGCTTTGGGTCAAATTTTGTGCTGAACTTTCAGATGATTTTTTCCATAGCTTGCAGAGAAGGTATGTTGATGTTGGCGTTTTTCAATCTATAGCTAAGAATCAAGCTATGTTACACTTGCAAGACCTCTTATAACAATATGGAAAACGTCTCCATGATTTTGAAGTGTTGCCTCTTCCCTGATAGATAAACTATTGCTGCTATCAACAATGGGTTGTTAATGGAAGAGATTATGTTTAATGTTGTTCAACAGGCTGATTTGGCTCTTTCCATGGAAAGGAGTCTTAATAGTTGTCAATCTAGAGCATTCCATACCATCCTTGAGGTCATTAATTTGAATAATGGTGGTGTTTTTTTTCTTGATGGACCAGGCGAATCAGGCTTAACATATCTATATAATGCCTTGCTATCTTGATTACATAGGGATAATCAAGTTGCTTTGGCATATACATCTTCAGGAATAGTTGCATTGCTACTTTCAAATGGATGCACTGCACACTCATGTTTTAAAATCCCATTGTTTTTGAATGCTTCTAGCACATGTAATATTAAAGCTACTAACCCATTGGCCGAGACGTTGAAGTTTGCAAGATTGATCATTTGGGGTGAGGCTCCAATGATGCATAGGTATGTATATGAAGCATTGGACAGGACATTAAAAGATATCATGCAAAGTGATATAGTGTTTGGTGGAAAAATTATGCTCTTTGGTGGTGACTTTAGGCAAATCTTACCTGTTGTTGCGGGTCATTCAGAGTGGTTATGACTCTACAGAACTAGAATTTTTTAATTGGACTTTTCAAATTGGGGATGGCTCTATAGACCATTCAAACAATGAAGGTAGAGTGGTAATTCCACCACGAATGTTGATCCATGGGAACTTCTTGCTGAGTTTGGTAGAATGGCTATACAGAGATCTTCAAAGAGTGGAGGATTATGCATGCTTCATCAAAGACCATGCTATTCTTGCACCACAAAATCAAGAGGTGGATGAGATTAATGAACTAGCCTTGGCTACATTACCTGGTCTTGAAAGAGAATACCTCAGTGTAGATTTGATTATTTCTTCTTAGAGCGATAGAATATTGTATGCAATTGAGTACTTGAATAGTTCCAGTCTAGGTGGTGGTTACCCTCCTCACCGCTTGGCTTTTAAAGATGAATTCTCCTATCATGCTTCTCCGTAATTTGGATCCTCGGCGGGGACGTTGTAATGGTACCAGACTGATATGTAAGCAATTTCACTCAAAGGTGATAGAAGAAGAAATTATTACAGGTACAAACATTGGAGATAGGGTCTTCATTCCGAGGAGAACATTCATTCCATTAGTGCTTCAGTTACCTTTTGACATGAGAAGGAGACAATTTCTTATGAGGCTAGCTTTTGGTATGTCAATACATAAGTCTCAAGGTCAAACATTGAGTGTGTTGGGACTTTATTTGGCCACATAAGTATTCACTCATGGAGAGTTGTATGTTGCTATGTCACACGTTAGATCATTAGATGTAGTGAAAGTGTGTGTAAAAGATATCGTGGACCATGAAAGTAGAAATGAAGGTACAAATGAAGTCTACACATCTAATGTTGCCTACAAAAAGGTACTGCAAATGGCATCTAGAAAAATGTAAATGCAATGTATGCCCATAAGGCAGCCTACAAATGCTAGAGACTACATTCGTAGCTATTGTTGTATCAATCAAGCAAACATTTGGAAGGAGAATGTTCGCCAAATAAGTGGCATGTGCAATCTATGTTGTCTTTCAGTAAGTGTGCATGCTCTCAAGTTGATTGATGTTTCTTTTAGATTGAAATTTTATTTTGTAATGTGAAGACATGAAGATAAAAAGAAGTTGGATGGCAAAATTCTTGTAATTTATCTCCCACACACTAGCGTTTCCATTGTCCATAATATTGAATTGATATATATAAATTTACTTACATTGTCTGGAATAAATGGTTGATATCGAGGTAAAGCCACCATGTAGATCCAAAAGTATGGAGTATCCCCATCTATTGTTGAAGGGGTGGTTTAAAATTTTGAGATGGCTATAGGGGCATGGTGAGTTCTTCTTTATTTTTATAACCTTTTAATAAGAAATTTTTTTGCTTTTGACTTGCTTTCCTTTACTGTGGCATTATTAATATTTCTTACTTAGTTCGAAATACTTAACGTCCATATATATATATATATATATATATATATATATATATATATATATATATATATATATATATATATATATATATATATATATATATATATATATATATATATATAGAGAGAGAGAGAGAGAGAGAGAGAGAGAGAGAGAGAGATCATAATCATGCGTAAATGATTAGTGAAGGTATTGTTGTATTTGATATCATAGGTAATACTGCATAGGATGAATGAAGGGGTGGTTTAAAATTTTGAGATGGCTATAGGGGCATGGTGAGTTCTTCTTTATTTTTATAACCTTTTAATAAGAAAATTTTTTGCTTTTGACTTGCTTTCCTTTACTGTGGCATTATTAATATTTCTTACTTAGTTCGAAATACTTAATGTCCATATATATATATATATATATATATAGAGAGAGAGAGAGAGAGAGAGAGAGAGAGAGAGATCATAATCATGCGTAAATGATTAGTGAAGGTATTGTTGTATTTGATATCATAGGTAATACTGCATAGGATGAATGTAGCAAGGAGATCATTTTCATTTATTTATGGCAATGGATGAGATATTGAAGGTATTGATCCTGACGTTTGCTATAACAATCATCATTGTTTACTATAATCTATTTAATTTTCATGGCTCAATTGTAGACCCTCCGTCTAGGGAAGGACAAGCTACAACATCTCTAATGATCGAACTATTGGAGTGTACATGTGTATTACGGTATAGAAATTTACTTTTTTTTTGGGTTTTTTTGGCGTTTTAATGCATATAAAAAATGATATTGATACGTTTTCTTGAAATAGGTAATACCTTTATATTTTGGAACTTAGATTATTGCTAGGTTTGTATGGTCGAGACGCTTATAACGAGAGCTTTGGGTTGCTTGGAATTTACAATCTAAGATTGCATAAGATTGTGGATCAGCTTCATGTACATGTAATGTTTGTAGGCTATGAAAAGCCTAACAAGATAGATTTTCAATGCATAGGCACTGGACAGTACAGAATTTTTTCAATTTGGCATTTACAAGCCTGTTCAAATGCCATTCATCTCAAATGTTGATCCATCGAATGAGTTTTGTAAGGTTCTATCTTTCAGCTTTTTTTTTTCTTCAAAATTATATCTTGCCATAGCCAACGTTATTGCCTTATATATATATTTTTGGATAGATGACGATGAGGAGCATAGGCTTCCAAGGAGAGATAATCCAATCGCTCGAAGATTGTTTTAATGGTTTATGCATGTGTGTTTGGTTGTCACCACTACCGTGGTGGGTTAGAATGTTAGATACATATGTATGCCAATTTTGGTGCTTATTCAAAGAAAACTAAGTGTGGCCTTTTTCTCCTCGTCCTACAAGGCCTTTTTATCCTCTTCCTACAAAGCTAGAATACCCTTGCCCATCAAAGATGGGTCATGCCACTAGTCATAGGAATAAGAGAAGGTTGATACAAAATTTCACCTTATTTAAATAGATCATTAGTATAAAATCTTTGTCATTTAAAAAGCTTAGCTCTCCTTTTAAAACGTTGGAAGTCCCTCCTAGTCTCCCACCTCCTAGAGTCTATATGGACACCATGTCAACAGTCCCCTTTACATGCTACTCAGAGCTCACGAGTCTCTCTCTCTCTCTCTCTCTCTTCAAAATGTTTATAATTGGAATCTTGAAACAATACAAAGAAAGAGAGGGACACCCCCCTCTTTCTCTCTTTCTCTTAGGCTTTCTAAGACACTTACTTGGACACTGTGGAGTCCTTTAAGTTAGAGAGAGATAGGGAGAAAACTCTACCCCTCTCTCTTTCTGTCTCTCTCTCTCTCCCTCTTATAGGATTTGTAAGACACTTGGACATTGTGGAGTCCTTTGAATTAAATTGTGCTTCCTTCCAAAATTTCAACACAATGTTGAGTCCTTTGAATCAAATCGTGGAGTCCTTTGAATCAAATTGTGGAGTCCTTTGAATCAAATCGTGGAGTCATTTGAATCAAATTGTGGAGTCCTTTGAATAAAATTGTGGAGTTCTTTAAATTAAATTATGCTTCCCTTCAAAATTAGAGAGAGAGAGAGAGGGGCGTCTACTTCTAAGGAATTTCAACAAGAAGTGCACTTTTTTGCCACACCATTGGGTTAATGAAGCTACAAAAAAAGGTTTCCTACACCAGGTTACGTATTGAACCTTAAATTGGGAAAAAGCATCCAACTTCATGACATCAAAACGCATTCTTAAAGGAGTTGTTAGGTATTGAACCTTAATGAGTGGCTACAAAAAAAGGTGCCCTACATTAGGTTAGGCTGCAATTGTTGAAAAGTAAATCTCACCTCCAAACACTATCCATTGTGTGCACGCTTGGTGGAAGCATTGTAGACACATGAGAATATGTCCAGAGAGGACTCATTTGACCCCACCCCAAGGGTTATACTTTCTTGCTTCAAAAATGACAGATTATACATCCAACCTTAGGAGTTGAGATACCCATTTATTATGTACCATTGTTTTTTGAAGAACAATCACAATCTTTGTGAAAAAAGAAAATCCTTACCTTCACCTTCTAGAAAGAACCTTAGGAGCTAAGATACCCACGATTGTTTTTTGAAGAAACAATCACAATCTTTGTGAAAAAATAAAATCCTTACCTTCACCTTCTAGAAAGTAACCATGAGATCACTTGACTAAAGAGAAAGATTAAAAAAAAGGAACTCTCTACTTCCTCTAAATGGCATAGATATCTACTTTGTTGTGTCTTTTAAGTGTATAGGGAGGGCCTATTCATAAAGTCCACCGTAATGCTATCACAAGGCTCTAGACCAAGTCAAGGATAGTTGTTGCCAAGGAAACCTCCAAGGCAATGAAGAAGAAAAAAGCTCAAGCTTTGACCTCAAATCCAACATCCCAAGAACTAGAAGTGCAAGCCCCAAAGTCTACAACACCCCCTGAAAAGGTGAAAGGATTGGATCTAGAGGTCCAAATAAATAAAAAGCTTGAAGAGCATGTGAAAATGCAATGCACAATCAGTTGCCGAGGGCAATGACATTGTGACCATTGAAAGTGGTTGAGAAGATTGCTCCAAAGCTGCCTCCCTCAAAGAGAAAAAACCCATTGACTACACAAACCTTCCAAAGAAACTCAAGGAGTACCCCAACCTTGTGTAGGAGAAAGAATGAAGCAAGCCCAAGAGCTTATGAGGAAGGTATAGGATGAACTAGAGCTAGTACTTGAGTAAGAAACACTAACCCTACCTGAGCCAATCCTTGACCCCATCCTAGAGCAAGTCATAGAACCAATGAGAAGACCTTAGAGCGTGCCAAAGGCCTTGACCAAAACTATGACCATTCTTAAGAGGATGTAAAAATTCGGAGCCTTGGTCTCCAGAACCAATCCAACAAATATTGTATTCATTCTTAAGAGGCTGCAAAAATCTAGCATAGAACCAATCTGACGAGATTTCGCATTGCCAAGAAAGGAGACGTGAACTAGAACCAAAAGAGGATGAGTCATGTCACCATGAGAATTGTCCTTCCATACCCAAGACAAAAGGACAACCAAAAGTGACCAGAACAAGGTGCGGCCCTAAGCAATGAAATGAATGTTGTGTTACCTATCATTTTTAAAGGAACGACAACCTTTGCAATCTTGGATGGTGGTACTGGTGTCAACAAAATCACCAACAATTGTTGGGAGGCGGAAGCCCACCACTTGTCATAGGCATAAGCCTCATGGTCAAGCTTTGCTGATGGGAATATAGCCAAACCTTTGGGCATCCTTCAGGATGCGAAGATTAAGACCTTTGGGCTAAGCCCACCATGCATTCATGGTGATGGATTTTCACAAAAGAGGGTCATACACACCATGATCCTTGGAAGGCCTTACATGAAAGATGCAGGGTTGGTTCATGATTGGGAAACCAATCACATTTACATATGTGCACCACTAACAACAGCAGATCCTCTCCAATAGTTGCATACCAGCAAGTCCACATCAAGCAAGGAGATCTTCACAGATATGGTAATCTTTTTGTGTGCTTATCACTTCAATGCTAATCATATTTGAGGTCTTTGCTAGATTTGTCAAAACTACATTAGATCAAGTCTACATCCTGCATACTTGGGATTTTTTTGCAAAATGGATAAAATCCTCATAAAATCATTAATCTAAAGCACATGCGGTCCCAAAAGTTTGGGGGTTTCTCAAGCATAAGCCTCTCCGGCATCAAGATAAAGCCTTAAATTTAACATAAATCTGGGGATTTCTCTCCTTCGTGTCAAACTTGTGCCATTCCGGGTCCTCTGCCCTAGCCCCTGATCCTAAAATAATGGCCCAAGCTTCCATTTCTTAGAAAAGTCATTGAAAAAGGATGTCTACTCTTCACTAACTTATGTTCAAGGAGGGATCTTAATCTCTCCATTATTATATATTTCCCATTTTGCATGAATTAAAGGATTCTCTACTCGAGATGTCCCCCAAAATATGATAAATAATCTTGTGTGTGATTTTTCTAAGCCTTATTTTTATAAAAGGCTCCGTGTTCTCTCATCCCTACTTAGAAACACAGGGGTATTGCTTTGGTAGTTGTCTTTTGCCTCTCTAAGCAAGATACGACCTTTGCCATGCTACATGAGCCTCTGAGCCATGCTTATTAGCCTTTGAGCCATGTTCATAAGCCTCTGAGCCATGTTAATTAGCCTTTGAGCCATGTTCATGAGCCTCTGAGCCATGTTCACAAGCCTCTAAGCCAGTTTTGCGAGAGGAACATGTCATGTCTCTTTGCTAGTATTGGAGGACATGGACTATTAAAGGCCATCCTAGCATCTCCACCTTCACACTGTGAGGGGGGAGTTTTGGATATTCAGAGATTCAATGTACTCCTTCCTATGAGTTTATGTGTGAACACCTCTTGAAGCTGAGTGTGTTAACAAAGGCCTATAGCCACTACTAGTTTGTTTATGTATGTGCATAGGAACAAGGGCTTATAGCCACTTAAATATATGTGTGTAGGTAGTGATGTCATCAGTATAGCCAAGTGTCATTTCTTGAGTGAGTATAATGTTGAGAAAGATATGGCATTTTGATTATAAAAGCATTGTACCTTGTAAACTTCATATCAATCAATACAAGCATTACATTGTACATGCAAATACAATCTCTTGTCTCTCTCTACCCTTGTTTCATTACTACACATAACACCAGGTAAATCTAGTCTCTTGTCTCTTATCTGTCTCTACCCTTTCTCATTACTACATACAACACCATACAAATACAGTCTCTTGTCTCTCTCTACCCTTCTCTCATTACTATAAACAATGTCATGTATCAGTTTTTGAACCTCCATAGCTGTTGGTGTACTAACCCTAAGTCCCACAAAAAACACAAAATCTAAAAAACATCAAAAACAACTAAAAGCATTCACATTTAGGCCATGTGCATGCACATTTTCACCTCAGCACACACATTTTCATGTGCATGTACTCACTCTTAATAAAGATGGAGATATCGAGCTCAACCTGCAAACATTGATGACCCGCGTGGGTGATAGCTTCTACACTTATGGTATTGGCATGGTTGGTGAGATAATGGTTGATAAGTTACTAGTGGTGGTAGGCTGTGTGATAGCCACATTTGGATTACTAGAGTATGGCATAGTTATAGTGCCAGGTCATATAGTTGGGTTCACACTATGGACCAACCATTTTATGTTATAATAGGAGAGTACTTTCCCTTATAGTATGTACTCTTACCTCTTTAGTTCATGGTTGTAGAGAAGAGAAGAAGATAGAAGAAAATTCAACCATCCATCTCTCTCGTGTATGTGTGTTTGCTTGTAAGGAACTCAAGGTCTCCCTCTCCCCCGCATTCTTTTTATTACACGCATCACATTTTTATCCATGCACATGCACACACACACAATCACGCATGTCCACCCTCCCCACGCATTTGCACATATGTGTACACAACTGTATGTGCACCCCATACACCCCACCCATGCACATGCCCTCATGCGAGTGTGCATTGCCCACACATGTGCATACACCCCACCCATGCACACACCCTCGCATGCACCATTCAGTCATGTGCACACATTACACCTTTACACAAGCATGTGCACACATTACACCTTTACACAAGCATGTGCACACGTAACACACACATGCACCACAGCTTAGCACATGTACGTACGTATATCCATACACACATTTTCACGTAGGGACATGTGTATAAATACGTGAACCCAACCCTTTACATTCACACTTGCACATGCATCCATCCCTTTACATTCACACACTTGCACGTACACCCCACCTTTACACATTTGTACATGCACACACATACGCATGCGTATGCATATGCATACGCATTTCCATTTACATGTACATGCACCCTTACATAGCACACGCACACATGTACATGCACCCTTACATAGCACATGTATAGTCACGTGCACTCGGCGCACATGCATTTTGCATGCACAATGCAAATTGCCCTCCTTTTTTCAAAAAAATCACCACCACCCCTTCTCCCAAATATTTTTATTAAAAAAAATAAAGAGAACAATAACAAAAAAAAAAGTGCACACACACACACACACACATACACAATCCCCCTTATATTGCTAAGTAGTTGGAAGAATCAAGGCAAGGCTGTTAAATTTACAGCAATGTGATGAGCTATGGTGGATCAAATGCAAGAATCAACATAATTAGCAAGTGATTAGATGATGATTAAATGAGATTAGTGAGAAATTAATCTAATAGGATATTGTAGGCATGGATACTCGAAAACCAGCAAATTCTCATTAGGCCAATGCCTGAATTTATAGGTTGTACATCCACAAGATGCCAAGCATCTAATCCCACTGATTTCTCCGTGATTTGTGCCACTTCCCCTACATCTGGCGGCACCTTTTCCTAGAATCTTTCCACACCCCTTATTTTCACTCATGCTACCCTTGATTCTCTCATCAGTAGATTCCTCTCACCTTTTCACTACTACCCACTCAATTACAGACTCCCTTTTTCAGTCTCTTGCTAAGGACTTGTTCCCGCACACACCCATTCACTTGCATATTTCAACACCTCACCTCAAGTCAATAACTCTAGCACACCTGGACCCTATACAAAGTTTCCCTCTTACATGGTAGCCCATGACCAGTGTCTCAAGTACCTAACTCATAGTCCTTGACACTCTCTCTCTCTCTATGTGTCCAAGGCTACTACAAGTGCCCGTGACCTTGACTAAAGTGCTCACACATACATCTACCACATGGCCTACATCATCGGTGGCTCAGAGGTGGTTTTACTCTGTTGGAGCGGTTACATTGGGTTGTGGGGTTTCTCTCTCTTTCTCTCTCAGAAAAGATATCCCAACTCCTCTTCCTTAGGAGTCTCCATGAAGTTTGCCGATGTCGATCCTTCTTCATTTGGTTTGCTATAGTAGTCTCTAGCCATATATCTTGGCTTCCTATAGTTGTGGCAATTGAAGGTCCTTCCTCCTCCCCTCCTGCCTCTTCCTCGTCCTCGTGAGATTCCTCCTCATGTAAGATTCCTCCCTCCAGCTTTTGAGGTGTACAGGTGGTGTAAGAACCTCCCCTTCTGATCTTATAATGATTCCCCTCTCTGAAATAAAAGAAAGATCTTGTTTTGCCCTGTTTTGGCTAATGGAGAGAAAATGTCTAGAGGGAGGTAATCCAAAATTGAGATATTTTTTGATATAAAAATCCTCCTAGTGTCTAAAATGGTTTCCCCTGAAACAAAAATTCAAAAAGAACTTTCCAATGTGCAGTTGGAATTAATTGAAAATATGTATAAAGGACCTTAGTCTAAGGGTCTAGATTTTCAAAAAAATTTGGATTATGGTCCAATTAAGGTTCCTATGGGCCAATTGGATCAATCCAAGTGTGGGGAGGAGATAAATCCAATTTATAAAAGAAAAATACCCAAAAATGAGTAAATGCCCACATAATATGAAGAGTTGACTGAGTACAAGATTTATTAGTAAAAAACTTTTGATACATTTTTGACACCTTGGTAAGGAGAAGAGGGCTCTTCAAGGAGGCGCCTATTTCACATGTGTGGAGGAGTTTTAAACTAAATAATAATAAGATTTTTTTATCTCTCCTCTCTCCTGGATCAAACCAAATCAAAAAGGGAGTCAAACTGGTCTAAATCTTGTCCAAATTTAGCCAAACTGAACCTAAAAAATTCTAGAAACTAGTTGGACTTGGTTAAAGGCCTCCCTCACATATAAATAGATCCTTAGCCCTTTGTAAAAAAATATGTGAACTATACCATGCCAGTATTATACTGAAATAATGATATTTTCTATTATCCTCTAAAACCCTCTACAATTTGGAGAGAATGGAGTTTCTCTCTCTCTTCAACCTTCTTTGGAGTCTTCATCAACATACTAAACCAATTGATTGGTTGGGGGCCTCTTCTTAGACTAAAGAATCAAGCAAAATAAGAGGTTAAGTGTGATTTATGGTCTTTTTCGTAATCTTTTAATGTTTCTCACTTCTCAACCCCTCTCAAGCTTGAGAAGTATTTAGTTGAATGACTCTTTAATGCAATTGAAGCTCTCTAATGGATTTTAGTGATTAAACAAATAAAGTTTTTATTTATGCTTAAATTAAAATATTTTTTTTAAAGCATATCTCTCTCTCCCCCAAAGAATGGTCATTCCTATGACCTATTCTATATTCAATTAATACTTCTCATGGAGAACTTCTTTATTCACAAATCAAACTCTAGGCTTGTGAAGCTAGAGGTTTAAGAAAGTGGTTTTTATACTTATATGCTTGAAAAATATGGTAATATTATGGGATAAATCTATAAATTAGATTTAATGCTAAAAGATATTTATACTGTCATAATTATTTACCAATGATGCCATAGGTACACCGATGAAAGAATGATTGGAAATGATGCCATAGGTACACCGATGAAGGAATGATTGGAAATGAGAACGCCATAGGTACACCGATGAACGAATGATTGGAAACGAGAATGCAATTGGATATTTTGGAGGATTATGATCAGTGATACTATGGTTTCATTAAAATATTGTTTTAAAGTCAGCTGAATCTGTGAAAAAGTCAATTTCATATTGGGTGTGTAAGTGGTGTGACTAGCTTTAAGTTTGCATGAAGATCCGGCTAGGGGGCCTGGAAACTCTTTTCCCTGGTACCCGGAACAAAACCTAACCAAATTCCTAATTGGATGTCATCAACTACACTGGTTGGGCGGTTGGCTAACCCATGGGACTGGATGGCTGGACTGATGGATCCCTAAAATGAGACTCAATTCTGTTATGCTACGATAGATGAAGTAAATCATAGATAGAAATTGTTCTATGGAAAAGAATCAATGGCTTTGCCTCTCAATCAGGAAAAAAGCGTTGGTCTCTATGATCCAAGTGTAAGTCTTTTCCTTGATTTGACCATGGGACTTACGGGTTTGGTCGGATCAGTTCAGTTAGTTAAGGCTCTTGACTACGTTAGAGTAAAAATATCCGTGGAGGAATCGCCCGTGCTTTCCGGGCGAGGGAAGTTTTTCCGGGTTCGGTTTTGGAAGAACCAAGGGATTAGTCTTTTGTCCGGATATTTGTGGGTGAGGCCCCGAGTGAGAGACCCTACCCCGCGCAAGAAGTACTACTCTCGCTGTGCTAGCACCCTGAATTTGTTTAACGGAGGGGGCATGGATCTTTCACCTCAGGTGTAGAATGCTCTCTCCTCTCCAATTGTTGGGTCCAACCCTTTCTTCTCTTTGACCTTGTTCTCTTTCTCTAGTAGAGCTCCTTCTACCTCATGCAGCTTCAATTCTGGTACATTCTTTAAGGTTGCCACAATGTTCTCATATTCTCCTTTGTTCACATTCTTCAGAAGCACTACTAGTGCCTCATCACCCTCTACCTTCTTACCAATGGCTGCGAGTTGTTGCTTAATGCTTTTGTATTTGTTCAAGTATGTGGTTAGAGGTTCACTTTCCTTCATGTCAAGTTTGTAGTAGATTTATCTTTGAATTTTTTGCTTGAGTGCCAAATAATTTGTTAAGTTCATCCCATGCATCTTTAGCCCGTTGTATCCCTACAATGTGGTGAATGATTTCATCATTTGAGCTAAGTGTAATGAGTCCTAATGCTTTCTCATTTCTTCTCTTCCACTCATCCTTCCCATGCTCCTATAGAAATTCATCTCTTCCCTCAACTAGCCCCCATAGATTTTTCCTCTCATGAGCAAATACATGGTCTTTGTTTGCTATGTATGGAATTGCTCCCCATTAAATTTAGCTATTTCTTGTGTAGTGCTTATGATGATGTGAAGAGGGAGTCTTACCTCTTGATCCAATTCAAAATTCAAGGATAGTGTCTACCCTTTTACAACTCCAATCTGATAAACTTGGCTTTATGTATTTTTATGGGCTAATGTTGATGTAGAGTGAGAGGGAGCTCCTCCACCAGCTGGGGGTGTACAGGTTAGTTGAAAATAGACTAAAAGGGGGTTTAATTTATAATTATGATTAATAGGGTGATTAGCAAGATAATTAGGCTCAAAAATTGGATGAATCCTAAGCTTGGCTCTGATACCATGTTAAATTTGCAGCAATGTGGTGAGCTATGGTGGATCAAATGTAAGAATCAACATAACTAGCAAGTGATTAGATGATGATTAAGATGAGATTAGTAAGCAATTAATCTAATAGGATAATGTAGGCATGGATACTCACAAACCAGCAAATTCTCATTAGGCCAATGCCTCAATTTATAGGTTGTACATCCACAAGATGCCAAGCATCTAATCCCACTGATTTCTCCTTGATTTCTGCCACCTCCCCCACACTCCTATATTCACTCATGCTACCCTTGATTCTCTCATCAGTAGATTCCTCTCACCTTTTCACTGCCCACTCAATTATAGACTCCCTTTTTCAGTCTCTTGATAAGGGCTTGTTCCTGCACACACCCATTCACTTCAATATTTCAACAAAGGCATGGACTCCAAGTATTGAAGATGATAAAAAAACCACTTCCCTTGCTGAAATTCACTGCCAGCCTCTACAATAGTTCCTGGCACTTGTTGCAAGTCCTTGAGATTGAAGCTCCTTTTAAAAAGCTTGAGTGTTTTCCATAGCTATGGATTAGGATCTTGAAGCAAAAGGTTGAAGATTTCTAGGGTTTGGCAATTCCTCCAGGATAACGTTTCTCTAACGTAGTCAAAAGCCCTAACTAACTGAACTGATCTGACCGAACCCGTAAGTCCCATAATCAAATCAGGGAAAATATTGTACTTGGATCATAGAGACCAACGCTTTTTCCCTCATTGAGAAGCACAGCCATTGATTCTTTTCCATAGACCAATTTTAGTCCGAGATTTACTTCATCTATCGAACCAAAACAGAATTGAGTCTCAATTTAGGGATCCATCAGTCCAGCCTAGCCCCATCCAGTCCCATGGGTTAGCCAACTGCCCAACCACTGTAGTGATGGGATCCAATTAAGAATTTGGTTAGGTTGTCCCAGGTGTACAAGGGAAAAGAGTTCCCAGGCCCCCTAGCCGGATATTCATGCAAACTTAAAACTAGTCACACCACTTACACACCCAATATGAAATTGCCTTTTTCATAGATTCAACAGTGAAACCATAGTGTCACTCATCATAATCCTCTAATTATCCAGTTGAATCCTTATTTCCAAACATTCTTTTATCGGTGTACCTATGGCATCATTGGCAACCAGAACGCTCACCCCCTGTCCACTCAGGGGCCTTTTCGATAGTTCCTAGCTCATAGTAACCGACAAGTATTCACTTTAACAAAAATGGAGTCTCCGTTGAAGATCAGCAAAATCAACTAACAGATCCATATTAAGGAGCCATGGACTCATCCATTGAGGACCAACAAGGTCAATCAACCAGATCCATGCCCGAATTCAGAAAACAATTCTTACTCCTTGTTCCAATATCTTCCCCGACGTACGTGTGGGTATCTTCGGTGACCCAGAGCTCGAGCACCGTATGGTCAGCACCCTCTAGGATCCTTCACAAGTCACTTAGCGCTTCACTCATAGGCCGCTTCCTTGGTCCCTCATCCACTGTACTACCGGAAGCTCACCATTTAAATCAAACCGAGGCTGGTCAAGACCTCGGCCGACCTTGCTACGCACGAGACGTCCTTCGTTGACTCTCTATCAGCAGTTGCAACTTTAACAGATAGGTCTCCACGACCTCATTCACAAGACGGTCAAAATGCTTCCCCAGCATTCTTGACCTAAAACAGTCATTTAAAAACAGATTTCACATACAAATACAGTGCCAACAATATTTCCATCTTTTCTCATCACTCCACATCCTTTCACATTAGTCTCCATCTTTCTCATCTTCTCACAATTTTTTTTCTTCATCGATCCCTATCACATCACATCATTCCCACATCAAATCACATCCAATCGCATCATCCACACATCAATCCACATCATCCATACATCCATCCACATCATCCACATCAATCCACATCATCCATACATCCATTCACGTTAATCCACATTATCCACACATCAACCCACATCATCCATACATGCATCCACATCAATCCACACGTCAATCCACATCATCCATACATCCATCCACATCATTCCACATTATCGACACATCAACCCACTTCATCCATACATCCATTCAAGTCAATCCACATTACCCACACACCAATCCACATCATCCATACATCTATCCACATCATCCACATCAATCCACATCATCCATACATCCATTCACGTCAATCCACATTATCCACACATCAACCCACATCATCCATACATCCATCCACATCATCCACATGAATCCACATCATCCATACATCCATACACATCATCCATACATCCATTCACGTCAATCCACATTATCCACACCAACCCACATCATCCATACATCAATCCACATGTCAATCCACATACATTCATCCACATTAATCCACATTATCCACACATCATCCATTCATGTCAATCCACATTATCCACATCATCCATACATCCACCATTCATGTCAACCCACATTATCCACACATCAATCCACATCATCCATACATCCATTCACGTCAATCCACATTACATCCATTCAGTGGGAAATAACACTTTTATAAAAATCTGTTTATGCATCTATTTATGCATAAATTCAATTTTAAGGAGAATAACACTTTCGAAATAAAAATAAATCTTTTATGCATCTTTCTATGCATAAATTCAATTTTAATGAGAATAACTCTTTTGAAATAAAAATAAATCTTTTATGCATCTTTCTATGCATAAATTCAATTTTATTGAGAATAACTCTTTTGAAATAAAAATAAATTTCTTTATGCATCTTTCTATGCATAAAATCAAAATTGATGAGAATAACTCTTTTGAAATAAAAACAAATTTCTTTATGCATCTTTCTATATGCATAAAATTAAAATTTATGAGAATAACTCTTTTGAAATAAAAATAAATTTCTTTATGCATCTTTCTATGCATAAAATCAAAATTTGATGAAAGTAACGCTTTTATAATAAAAAAATTCTTTTATGCATCTATTTATGCATAAATTCAATTTTAAAGAATGTAACACTTTTATAATTTAAAAAATCTTTTATGCATCTATTTATGCATAAAAATCAATTTTGATGAAAGTAACACTTTTATAATCAAAATATTCCCAATATGCATCTTTCTATGCTTAGAAATTAATTCTATGAAAATAACACTTTTATAATAAAAATATTTCTAATATGCATTTTTCTATGCATAGAATAAAAATAACACTTTTAGAATACACAAGCGGTGGGGATTACTCTTTTTGAATAATAAAAAGATAAAACTTACTTCACCAAATTTTAAAAAAAATTGCCATAACCTCCTTTGTATTGTTAAACATTTTTCAAAATTTTCACTCTAAAATTTACTAGAAATTCTAAGATGATTAAATCATTCTAATCTAATCAATTTCCACTTTATTAAGAGTAAACAATATGAAAAGTTTAATTCCATCAATTTGATTACACATCTAGGATAAAGAAAAACTGAATTCAATAATGAAGAGAAGGGGGAAAGCCTTTCCAGCAAGACATAACATCCATTTTCATTTTAAAGAAAGCAAAAATCAGAAAACCATAAAATAGAATAAGAAAAAGTAGAATTTCTAAGTTACTAGGAGTTTTGTGAGCTTTCCTTTAGCTTTATGGTTTGAGGGATCTACTCTTGTTTGTAACAAGAGTGGCCACCAATTCTTTTGAAGAGGAAATGGTCAAACACAAATGAATTATTATCAATGAATTCATTGTTTTTGGCTTCGAGGAGGAGTAGAGTAATAGTGCATAAAACACTATTAACCATTTACAAAGGGGGGAGGCTTCATTCATAGGAAAAAGTGAGCCTCTAACCAAGCAAACTGATTTTAGAATTTTCCAGATCAGTTTGGTCAATTTTTGACCATTTTAGGTTAGTTTAGCTTACTTTTTGGATCTAGTTGAAGCAGGAGAGAGGAGAGAAGAAAATATCTCATTATTTGTGAGTTTAAAACTCAACCACACATGTGGTCAAAACAAGATCTTTCTTTTATTTCAGAGAGGGGAATAATTATAAGATCAAAAGGGGAGGTTCTTACACCTGCACACCTTAAAAGCCAGAGGGAGGAACCCCACTTAAAAAACGCGAGATGTCCTCATCTCGCAATTTCCTTAAGATCCAACTGATTTTGGGGTTCATTATAGTCTGGTGAATCCAACAGAATCCTAGGATAAAAATCCCTTATATAAAACTCATCATCAGATAATAATTCACTCAGATCGTAACAATCAATCCTTATCACAATAATGGTCCATTAGACCGAAGTTTCTATCTGAAAAGTTCTTCATGGAAATTTTCAATTATATAGATTTTTAATTTGACATCCCTGAACTTGATCCACTGGGTCAAGTGTTAACAGCAGGGCAATCTGCCAGCACAATCCACTAATCTCATAGTGATTTGTTGAAGTCATTAACGTCATTCTAGATATGAACATCATCACAGGGACTCGCCCCATTCATCCTCATTGTGGTTTTGCTTGATTTATTACATTTCAACCAAAATTCAGGAATCTTCATTTTTCAATCAGAATCCAAATCAACCAGAATTTAAAATCATATCAACCACATTCGAATTCATCATCTGGATAGTATTAATGCTTATAATTTCAAGTCTTAGATTTACTTGTATATATTGCAAGTAAAGAGCTGCAGTTATACCCTCGATATATACGGTAGTCATGGTCCTTGGAACTATAAGGTAAATACCATCATGTCTAGGCCTCAAGCAAGTGGATTCCATACAATTGCGGTACTTCCATTTGAAGACCCAATTACCAATTTACGAATTTCAGTTTGAATATCAAATTGTATGAATTTTATCACACAATTACAACCTTTTACTCTTTCTTCATAAATTTTTGACATTTTTGGCTTTTCAGTTGATCCTCATTAGCCAATTCGCTCTGATACCAGTTGTGAGGACCCTCTCCCCACTGCGCAACAAATTCAAGGATGCTAGCAGTGGAAGTAGCACTTCTTGCATGGGGCAGGGTCCCACACTCGGGGCCTTACCCACGGATATCCAGACAAGAGACTAATCCATCGGTTCTTCCAAAATCGAACCTGGAAAAACTTTCCTTCCCCGGAAAGCACGGGTGATTCCTTCAGGATAACTTTTCTCTAACGTAGTCAAAAGCCTTAACTAACTGAACTGATCTGACCGAACCCGTAAGTCCCATAATCAGATAGGGAAAAGATTGTACTTGGATCATAGAGACCAACGCTTTTTTCCTCATTGAGAGGCACAGCCGTTGAATCTTTTCCATAGAACAATTTTTGTCTAGGATTTACTTCATCTATCGAACCAGAACAAAATTGAGTCTCAATTTAGGGATCCATCATTCCAGCCTAACCCCATCTAGTCCCATGGGTTAGCCAACCACGCAACCACTGTAGTGATGGGATCCAATTAAGAATTTCGTTAGGTTATCCCGAGTACTAGGGAAAAGAGTTCCCAAGCCCCCTAACCGAATATTCATGCAAACTTCAAACTAGTCACACCACTTACACACCCAATATGAAATTGCCTTTTTCACAGATTCAACAGTCTTTAAAACAATCATTTAATGAAACCATAGTGTCACTGATCATAATCCTCTAATTATCCAATTGAATCCTTATTTTCAAACATTCTTTCATCGGTGTACCTATGGCATCGTTGGCAACCAGAACGCTCACCCCCTGTCCACTTAGGGGCCTTTTCGATAGTTCCTAGCTCATAGTAACTGGCAAGTATTCACTTTAACAAAAATGGAGTCTCCGTTGAAGATCAACAAGATCAACCAACAACAGATCCATATAAAAGAGCCATGGCATCATCCGTTGAGGACCAGCAAGGTCAATCAACCAGATCCATGCCCGAATTTAGAAAACAACTCTTACTCCTTGTTCCAATATCTTTCCTAACATACGTGTGGGTATCTTGGGTGACCCAGAGCCGAGTACTGTATGGTCAGCACCCTCTAGGATCCTTCACAGGTCACCTAGCGCTTCACTCATATGCCGCTTCCTTGGTCCCTCATCCATTGTACCGGAAGCTCACCATTTAAATCAAACCGAGGCTGGTCAAGACCTTGACCGACCTTGCTACGCGAGACGTTCTCCGTTGACTCTCCGTCCAGCAGTTGCAACTTTAACAGATAGGTCTCCACGACCTCATTCAGAGACGGTCAACATGCTTCCCCAGCATTCTTGACATAAAACAGTCATCTAAAAACACATTTCACATACAAATACAGTTCCAACAATATTTCCATCTTTTCTCATCACTCCACATCCTTTCACATTAGTTCCCATCTTTTCTCATCTTCTCACAATTTTTTTTCTTCATCGATCCCTATCACATCACATCATTCCCACATCAAATCACATTCAATCGCATCATCCACACATCAATCCACATCATCTATACATCCATCCACATCATCCACATCAATCCACATCATCCATACATCCATTCACGTCAATCCACATTATCCACACATTAACCCGCATCATCCATACATCCATCCACATCAATCCACACGTCAATCCTTATCATCCATACATCCATCCACATCAATCCACATTATCCACACATTAACCCACATCATCCATACATCCATTCACGTCGATCCACATTACCCACACATCAATCCACATCATCCATACATGTATCCACATCAATCCACATCATCCATACATCCATTCACGTCAATCCACATTATCCACACATCAACCCAGATCATCCATACATCCATTCACGTCAATCCACATTACCCACACATCAACCCAGATCATCCATACATCCATTCACGTCAATCCACACATTACCCACACATCAATCCATATCATCCATACATCCATCCATCCATATCAACCCACATAAATCCACATCAACCCAAATCATCCATACATCCATTCACGTCAATCCACATTACCCACACATGAATCCACATTATCCACACATCAACCCACATAAATCCACATTCATTTCATAAGTTTTTCCATTCTCATCTAATCACATCTTTTTCTATCTCCTCACTTATTTCCTCATTTATCCTCATCAAATCTCATCCACTTGCATCTACCCATACATCTCATCACTTCACATACATTAACATCTATCCAGTTTACATCGCATCTTATCACATCCATTTCACATCACATCTCATTCATTCACATCCCGATTCACATGCTAACACATTCATTCACATCCCTTATCGTTCATTCACATCCTGATTCACATCACATCACATCCATTCATATCCCTTATCATTCACTCACATCCCGATTTACATGCTATCACATTCATTCACATCCTATATCATTCATTCACATCCTGATTCACATGCTAACACATTCATTCACATCCTATATCATTCATTCACATCCTGATTCACATGCTAACACATTCATTCACATCCTATATCATTCATTCACATCCTGATTCACATGTTAACATGTTCATTCACATCCTGATTCACATGTTAACATGTTCATTCACATCCTATATCATTCATTCACATCCCGATTTCCATGCTAACACATTCATTCACATCCTATATCATTTATTCACATCCTGATTCACAACCTATATCATTCATTTACATCCTGATTCACATGACATCACATCTCATCTATTCATTCACATTTATCTCATTCACATCACATCTCATCACATCTATTTACCTCTCATTCTCATCACTTCTATTCTCATCACATCCATTCTCTATTCATTCTCATCTATTTGATTCATATCACATCTATTTATAGAATGTAAGAGAATTCTTATTTTTGATATAAAGATTCTTTACGCATCTATTTATAAATAAGAACAACTTCAGTGGAAAATAACACTTTTATAAAAATCTGTTTATGCATCTATTTATGCATAAATTCAATTAAGGAGAATAACACTTTCGAAATAAAAATAAATCTTTTATGCATCTTTCTATGCATAAATTCAATTTTAATGAGAATAACTCTTTTGAAATAAAAATAAATTTCTTTATGCATCTTTCTATGCATAAAATCAAAATTGATGAGAATAACTCTTTTGAAATAAAAATAAATTTCTTTATGCATCTTTCTATGCATAAAATCAAAATTTGATGAAAGTAACGCTTTTATAATTAAAAAAAATTATGCATCTATTTATGCATAAATTCAATTTTAATGAAAGTAACACTTTTATAATTAAAAAAATCTTTTATGCATAAAAATCAATTTTGATGAAAGTAACACTTTTATAATCAAAATATTCTCAATATGCATCTTTCTATGCTTAGAAATTAATTCTAATGAAAATAACACTTTTATAATAAAAATATTTCTAATATGCATTTTTCTATGCATAGAATAAAAATAACACTTTTAGAATACACAAGCAGTGGGAATTACTCTTTTTGAATAATAAAAAGATAGAACTTACTTCACAAAATTTAAGAAAATTTTGCCATAACCTCCTTTGTATGGCTGACCATTTTTTAAATTTTTCACTCTAAAATTTACTAGAAATAATCCAAGATGATTTAAATCATTCTAATCTAATCAATCTTTACTTTATTAAGAGTAAACAATATGAAAAGTTTCATTCCATCAATTTGATTACACATCTAGGATAAAGAAAGGCTGAATTCAATAATGAAGAGAAGGGGGAAAGCCTTTCCAGCAAGGCATAACATCCATTTTCATTTTAAAGAAAGCAAAAATCAGAAAACCATAAAATAGAATAAGAAAAAGTAAAATTTCTAACTTACTAGGAGTTTTGTGAGCTTTCCTTTGGCTTGATGGTTTGAGGGATCTACTCTTGTTTACGACAACAAGAGTGGCCACCAATTCTTTTGAAGAGGAAATGGTCAAAAACAAATGAATTCACTGTTTTTGGCTCTGGGGAGAGGAGTAGAGTAACAGTGCATAAAACACTATTAACCATTTACAAAGGGGGAGGCTTCATTTATAGGAAAAAGTGAGCCTCTAACCAAGCAAACTGATTCTAGAATTTTCCAGATCAGTTTGGTCAATTTTTGACCATTTTTAGGTCAGTTTAGCTTACTTTTTGGATCTAGTTGAAGCAGGAGAGAGGAGAGATGAAAATATCTCATGATTTATGAGTTTAAAACTCAACTGCACATGTGAAATAGGTGCCTCCTTCATGAGGGAAATTCCCCACACTGAGGTGTCAAAAATGCATCATTTTTTCTAAATATCTCTTCTTTTTTAACTAATAACCTTGTCCTTAGTCAACTCTTCATCTTATGTGAGCATTTACTCATTTTTGGGAGATTTTCTTTTATTCTTCCATTTATCTCCTCCCTACATTTGGATTAATCTAATTGGTCCATAGGGACCTTAATTCAAAAATTTCACAAAATCTGGACCCTTAGGCTAAGGTTCTTTTTACCTGATTTCGATTTATTCCAATTGCACATTGGAAATTTCTTTTTGAATATCTATTTCAGGGGATACCATTTTAGACACTAGGAGGATTTTTATATCCAAAAATATCTCAATTTTAAATTACCTCTCTCTAGACATTTTCGCTCTCTAGGCCAAAACATGGTAAAACAGGATCTTTCTTGTATTTCAGAGAGGGGAATAATTATAAGATCAGAAGGGGAGGTTCTTACACCTGCACACCTCAAAAGCCAGAGGGAGGAATCTTACAAGGAGGCTCTTCTGTTTTGAGGGCATCTGCTACCACATTTTCTTTGCCTGGGAGTACTTGATTTTAAAATCAAATTCCTACAGGGTCTGCATCCACCTTCTTTGGCGCATGTTGAGATCCTTTTGAGTGAAGATCCACTTTAAGCTCTGATGATCATCAAAGTGAATCTTTGACCCAGTAGGTAACGTCTCCACAACTTCAGGGCATAGACTACTGAAAGTCGTCCAGGTCGTTGGACAACATACTTTCTCTCATGCGTTCTGAGTTTTCGGGATTCACAGGGCATGACCTTCCTGCATGAGCGCACCTCCCATGGCAAAACCACTGGCATCAATTACTACCTCAAAGGGTAGAGAGAAAATTTGGCAACTTCAAAACGGGATTGGTTTCCAAGGCGGTCTTCAACTTATCAAAAGCGCTCTGACACCTGGCAGACCATTGAAATGGGGTATTCTTCTTCAGAACGGGATTGGTTTCCAAGGCGGTCTTCAACTTATCAAAAGCGCTCTAAGACATTTGAAATGGGGTATTCAAGGAGGAAGCTATGAGAGCATACTTAGGTATAAAAATTCTATACCAACCAGTTAATCCCAAGAATCCCCTGACTTCTTTCACTGTCTTTGGTTCACGCCAATCTGTGAGACTGCTTGGACTTTTGTGGAATCTGGAGAAATTCCATCTTTGGATACCAAAAAGCCCAAGTATTCAGCATGGTCGACAGAGAAAGTGCATTTGCTCTTTTTTGCATAGAGTTGGTGCTTCCTTAGAATCTCAAGGACTTTACGGACGTGAGCTTCATGGTCAGTTGCATTCTTTGAGTAAATCAGAATATCATCAAAGAAAAAAAGAACAAAATCATCCAAGTATTCTCTGAGAATGTCGTGCATTAGGCGATTGAATGTAGCTGGGGCATTTGTCAATCCAAACAGCATGATAGTAAACTCATAGTGCCCATAGCGAGTATTGATGGCTATCTTCATGATATCTTGATCATTAATCCTGATCTGGTAATACCTTGATTTGAGATCTATCTTTGTGAAGATCTGGGCTCCATTTAGCCTGTCCAGAAGCTCATCAATTCTGGGAATAGGATAGCTGATTGAGAACTCTATAATCCACACGGAGAGAACTGGCGCTCCCCAAGGTGAAACACTGGGTCTTACAAACCCTTGTTCTAACAGCTACCTAAGCTGTTCCTTGAGTTCAATGGCTTCAGGGACTGGCATTTTATACGTGCGTTGGTTGAGCTTCGATGGTCAATTCTATCTCATGATCTACTTCCCGAATTGGAGGCATCTCAGTTAGCTCCGCTGGGAATAAATCATCATACTCACTTAACCATTCTGGTTCTTTAGCCTTTAACTTTGTGGTCTATTGGATTCATTTTGACAACATAAATGAGCTACTTCTTTCTAAGTCCTTTCAGTAACCTAGAAGATTTTACTAATTGCAGATTTGCGGATCCGAAAATTCCAGTTCCTTGAACTTTGTTCCCATGAAGGTCATGGAAGGAAATGGTTCCATTGACAGTGAATGTCAGCTTGATTTTTGTGGAGCCAATCCATTCCAAGGATTCTGTCAAAAACTCCCAAAGGTAAGACTCTAAATTGGCAATCAGTTACCTTTCCATCTAGATTAAACTGAATACGATCTGTCTCATGGTGAGTGAAAAGAATCTTCCCACTGGCCAATTCAACTTACATAGGTTTCCTTGATTTCTGTTCTAGACTAGCTTACGCAAGCATCCTGGGGAAATAAATGAATGAGTATTGCCCGAATCAATCAAAACCCTAACACCCAAAACACCTGTTCTCACTTCTAAGCTCATCCCTCTGAATCCTTGAAAGAGGTGGGGCTCCTGAGAAAGTGTTTTGAGGGAAGGGTCTTCCTTCACTTCTGAATTTCCCAGCATCTTGATTCTGATTAGGGCCTTGCTGCCTCTTTGGGGGTGGAAAGTTTGAAGCACTTCTCGGGGTTTGGAACCTTTTAAAGTTTGAGGGTACAGGCTTCGGCGGGACCTTAATAATGCTTTGGCAAAGTCCTTTGCCATTCTGACAGCTTCTACCATTGAGACTAGTTTGGCATTTTTCACTAAAGTGTCCAATGGCTCGTTCATCCCTCGAATGAATCTAGCCATTAGTTGCTCTTCATCCAAAAGTGGAGAATATTTGAGGAGAAGGGCAAATGCCTGATTGTATCTTCAATCGTCCGGCTATCCTGCTTCAGTTCCAAGAACTCATTCATTTTGGTTTCTAGGAAGCCCGAAGGACAGAACCTCTTCTTGAGGTAGGCTTTAAGATCTGACCAGGTCTGGATATTTTGATCGAGACGGTTTGTCTCGCAATGGTTCCTCCATGTGACCTTGGCCGTTTCCACAATTTTCAATGGAGGAGATAAATGGAAAAATAACCGGTTACATCAAAATACTCTTCCATTGCCTCAATCCATTTTTCCATTACTTCTCCTAACTATTCCCCTTCACCCTTGAAGGGACCAGGTTGGGATCGGTGCAGGACTTTACAAACATCCGGATCTAACACTTCATCATTGGTAAGAGGATCCGGCTGCCTACCACAGCTCGCGCGCCTCATGATTCTAACAAAACGATATTTTTGTCAACTTAACTTTGTCATCAAATTTATGACTATTTAATTTTTTAGATTTATTTCTTAAACAAATGAATATTCCATCATAATTCTTGAAAACAAGATTCACTCTGATAATTTTATTAACCAATATTTACAATCACAAAAATAATTTAAAATCTTTTGCAAAACATCATTTATTATCAAAAGTTTTTTATATATACATAGAGCATCTAGGCTCCAAAAGTCACTGCCTCAATCGCGTACACATAAAAAGGCGATACTATGATGGAGACATGCTATGATATACACGATTCATCATTGATAATGGTGATGTAATTCTTGTCCTAGGAATAAAGCGGTTAAGAAGTCTAAAAATACGGCAAGAAATTCTAAAATTCCGGGGTGAATGATTATAGAGTTGTACATAGTGAACAACTCCTAGCCTTATCAAGATCATGGCTAGTGAGATATTCTGTCTGAGTCTCTGTCGTTGTTGATTGGTATTAACGTGAATACTTCGCCCTCCAGAGAACCACATATGCTAACGTCGCCTATTGGATCAGGAAAGTATAGATCCTCAAAGTGACGAGCGAGTCTCACTCTGCTTTCTCGGGTTGTAGCGGAGTTGATGAGATTTTCGAAGGCAAAGGCAATCATATCCTAACTTTGGGAGAGTCTAGGAATGCTAGATAGATTTGGGGTATCCATCTAAACATCCACTTCAATTTATGAAGTTCATTTCAAACATAATCTTAACAAGTGAAAACATTATTTCCCAGATTTACTTTAAAATTTTAGGCAATTTCTACTGCTATTTCGTAAGTTTACAATAGCGCTCTGATAACAGCTGAGAGACCCCTCTGTCCCCTCTGCGCATCGGATTCTTGGTTGCTCGGCAGTGAAAGTAGCTTCCTCTTGCGCGGGGCAGGGTTTCCCACTCGGGCCCTCTCCCTCGATGTCCGGACACGAGACTAATCTGGTGGTCATTCCGAAACCAAAACCGGGAAAATTTCCCTTGCCCGAAAAACGGGGATGATTCCACCTTTTTTATTTTCTTAACGAATTTTCTATGGGGTCAAGAGACTAAACTATCCTTCACCTGATTAAACTAGATCGAAGGAAAACTATCACTGACTTAGTTTGAAGAAATCAACGCTTTTTTTCTAACCGAAATCAAGCATAGCCGTTGATCTAATCATTTGAGGAAATCAATGCTTTTTTTCCTAGCCGAAGTCAGGCACAGCCATTGATCTACTCATTTGAGAAATTCTTCAGGTTTTTATTTAACTACTCGAATTCTAAGTGTATTCCTATTATTTAAATTTAATTAACTGCTCAAATTCTAAGTGTATTCCTATTATTAAAACTCCACTGATTCCACCCCATCCGGCCCATGGGTTAGCCACCACCCAACCACTGGAATTGGTAGAACCAGACAATTACTCACCCACCCATAATTGAATGCCTTTCTTAACTTTTTCTTTCAAATATAGATATGCACACACTCCTCCTCAAAACTTTAACATATAAAATAATCCATTGATAAACAGTTATTGGTTACAGATGTCATAACTCAAAAATTCCATCCAGTCCCTTGTTTCTCAAAGAACAGTATCACTATGGACTCTCCGTTGAGACCAATCGGTTAGCAACAACGAGATCCAGTAACAGATTACAATAATCATTTCGTCCATCATACATATCTTCCGCGACATACGCATGGGTGTCATAGGCACCGCGAGCTCGTGCATCGCCTGGTCAGAACCCTCCAACAGGATCCTCCTTAGGTGTCCTGGCACTTCACTCAGGGACGCTTCATTGGCCCTCGTCCATCGTACCGGAAGCGCACCATTTTTCAACCATACCAAGGCTAGTCAAGACCTGGGCAGGCTTTGTCGCGTGAGCCATCCTTTGAACACTCCCCGCCAGCTGTTGCAACCGAACTTCCCTTAAAAAAACATGTACCAAATGCTCCCTCCAGCATTCTGGCATAAGAAAGTCCTTTAAGAAAATAGGGTTTCTATGCAAGTTTTCAGTTTGATTTTCTTTTGAATACAAGGAGTATTTCTTGAATCAGTATCCCCAAAACTTCTTGATTGGACTTCTGAATTTCATACCAAAATTCCTCGAATTCTATAACCTTGATCCACAGATCAATTTGAAGGGTCTCAAACTTAGTTTCCGATTTGGCGGGAGTTTTGAGTGTATTTTTCTAAACTGGTCACACCTTCTTTCCTCGAAACTGAAAAAGAGTTTGGTCTTGGTCATAGTCTGATTCAAGGTTCGAGTCGGATAAGATTTTTCATGAACTATCTTTCTCGAAAAGGTTTGATAATTTAGTTACTTTCTTTCTTTGAATATTCACTTAACTGATTTCTAAAATTAGTTACGAGTTCCAATGAGGAATAAATTAATCATTTATCTGAATATTTTGATCTCGATAGATTTTTTAAATTTTATTTTTACAATCCGTATGAATATAAATGATAGAAATTTCTCTCTTAGAGTATTTAATTATTCATTTATCAAATACTCATAGAATTTAAACATAGAATTTAAGAGAATTCTAATTTTAATATAAAAATTCTTTATGCATCTATTTATGCATAAAAATCAACTTTAATGGGAACAACACTTTTTTTAAATCCTTTTATGCATAAAATCAAATTTAAAAGGAATAACACTTTTAAAATAAAAAGAATTTCTTTATGAATCTATTTATGCATAAAAATCAATTTTCATAAGAATAACACTTTTATAATAAAAAAATTCCTTTATGCATCTTTCTATGCATAGAAATCAAATTTAATAAGAATAACACTTTTTTAATAATAAAAAAATTTCTTTATGCATCTTTCTATGCATAGAAATCAAATTTAATAAGAATAACACTTTAATGATAAAGAAAATTCCTTTATGCATCTTTCTATGCATAGAAATCAAATTTAATAAGAATAACACTTTTATAATTAAGAAAATTGAATTATGTATCTTTCTATATGCATAAAAATCAAATTTAAAAAGAATAACACTTTTATAATTAAAAAAAAATTCCATTATGCATCTTTCTATGCATAGAAATCAAATTTAATAAAAATAACACTTTTATAATAATAAAAATTTCATTTATGCATCTTTCTATGCATAGAAATCAAATTTAATAGGAATAACACTTTTACAATAAAAAAATTTCATTATGCATCTTTCTATGCATAGAAATCAAATTTAATAAGAATAACACTTTTATAATTAAAAAATTCCATTATGCACCCATCACTACAGTGGTTGGGCGGTTGGCTAACCCACGGGACTGGATGGGGTTAGGCTAGACTGATGGATCCCTAAAATGAGACTAAATTCTGTTATGGTACGATAGATGAAGTAAATCTCAGAAAAAAATTGTTCTATGGAAAAGAATCAATGGCTGTGGCTCTCAATGAGGAAAAAAGCGTTGGTCTCTATGATCCAAGTGCAAGTCCTTTCCTTGATCTGACTATGCAAGTCCTTTCCTTGATCTGACTATGATACTTACGGGTTCGGTCAGATCACTTCAGTTAGTTAAGGCTTTTGACTACGTTAGAGTAAAAATATCCTGGAGGAATCGCTCGTGCTTTTCGGGCGAGGGAAGTTTTTTCGGGTTCGGTTTTGGAAGAACGGAGGGATTAGTCTCTTGCCTGGATATTCGTGGGCAAGGCCCTAAGTGAAGGATCGTGCCCCACGCAAGAAGTGCTACTTCCACTGCTGCTAGCACCCCAGGATTTGTTGTGCGGAGGGGACAAGGGATCTTTCAGCTCTGGTATGAGAGCAATTTGGCTAAATTAGATCAACCGAGAAACCAAAAATGTCAAAAATTTAGAAAGTAGCAGTAAAAGGTTGTAATTGTGTGATGAAATTCATATAAATTGATATTCAGAATGAAGATTCATAAATAGGTAATTGGGTCTTCAAAAGGAAGTACCGCAATTGTATGGAATCCCTGACTTGCTTGAGGCCTAGACATGATGGTATTTACCTTAAAATTCCAAGGACCGTGACTACCCGTATATACCTAGGGTATAACTACAACTCTTTACTGGCAGTATATACGAGTAAATCTAAGACCTTGAAATTATAAGCAAAAATGCTATCCAGATGATGAATTCGAATGTGGTTGATATGATTTTAAAATTTTGGTTAACTGATGAGTTGAATTGGATTTTGATTTAAAAAATGATGATTCCTAAATTTTGGTTGAAAAGTGAGAAAAACCACAGTGAGGATGAATGGGACGAGTCCCTGTGATGATGTTCGTAATTGGAATGACGATAATGACTCCAACAAATCACTATGAGATTAGTGGATTGTGCTGACAGATTACTACTGTTAACACTTGACCCAGTGGAACAAGTTAAGGGATGACAAATTAAAAACCTGTATAACTGAAATTCCCATGGAGGAATGTTCAGATCGAAATTTCAGTCTAATGGATGTGTATGTGAAGAATGGATGCGGATGAGTATGTGAAAGAATGGATGTGGATGTGTATGTGAAAGAATGTGATGTGACATGAATATATGTGGATGTGAAGTGATAGATATGAATGTATGGATAGATGTGAGTAGTCGTACATGTGAACGATTGGATGGATTCGGATGAATGAGATGAGATGTGTATGAATGAGATGAGATGAGATGAGATGTGTATGAATGAGATATGATGTGGATAGAAGTGATGTGATATAATGTGGATAGAATTCATGTGATGGGATGGTTTATGAGAATGAATGTGGTGGATATGAATGAATGAATGTGATGTGATGGATGTAAATGGATGTGATGTAAATGAATGTGATGGACGTGAATAGATGTGATGTGATGTGAATCGGGATGTGAATGAATGAGATGTGATGTCATGTGAATCGGGATGTGAGTGAATGAGATGTGATGTAAATTAGGATAGATGTGATATGTGATGTGAATGAATATGATGTAATGAGATGTGGGTAGATGCGAGTGGATGAGATCTAATGCGGATAAATGAGAAAAGATGTGATGAGATGAAAAATGATGTGATGAGAATGGGAATACATATGAAATAAATGAGGATTGATGTGGAACAATGTGGAAAGACGAGAGTTCGTTATAGAAACTGTATTTATGACCTGTTTTTAAATGATTGTTTTATGTCAAAAATGCTGGGGAAGCATTTTGACCGTCTTGTGAATGAGGTCGTGGAGACCTATCTGCTGCTGCTGCTGATAAAGTTGCAATAGCTGACGGAGAGTCAATGGAGGACGTCTCGCGTAGCAAGGCGGCCAAGGTCTTGACCAGCCTCAGTTTGATTTAAATGGTGAGCTTCCGATACTATGGATGAGGGAATAAGGAAGCGGCCTATGAGTAAAGCGCTAGGTGACCTACAAAGGAACCTAGAGGGTGCTGACCATACGGTGCTCGGGCTCTGAGTCACCGAGATACCCACACGTACGTCGTGGAAGATATTGGAACAAGGAGAAGAGTTGTTTTCTGAATTCAAGCATGGATCCGATTGATTGACCTTGCTGGTCCTTAACAGATGAGTCCATGGCTCTTTTATATAGATCTGTTGGTTGATCTTGCGGAGATTCCATTTTGATTTTTATAAGTGAATATATTACCACACCGATGAAGGAAAAATTGAAAATTAGGATTCAACCAGATATTTTGGAGGATTATGATCAGTAATGCTATAGTTTTATTAAATGATTATATTAAAGACAGCTGAATCTGTGAAAAAGGCAATTTCATATTGGGTGTGTAAGTGGTGTGACTAGTTTTAAGTTTGCATGAATATCCGGCTAGGGGACCTGGGAACTCTTTTCCCTGGTACCCGTGATAAAACCTAACAACCAAATTCTTAAATGCATCCCATCACTACAGTGCTTGGGTGGTTGGCTAACCCACGGGACTGGATGGGGTTAGGCTAGACTGATGGATCCCTAAAATGAGACTCAATTCTGTTATGGTACGATAGATAAAAGAAATCCCGGATAAAAATTGTTCTATGGAAAAGAATCAACGACTGTGGCTCTCAATGAGGAAAAAAGCATTGGTCTCTATGATCCAAGTGCAAGTCTTTTCCTTGATCTGACTATGACACTTACGGGTTTGGTCAGATCACTTCAGTTAGTTAAGGCTCTTGACTACGTTGGAGTAAAAATATCCTGGAGGAATCGCCCGTGCTTTCCGAGCAAGGAAAGTTTTTTCGGGTCGAGAGATTAGTCTCTTGCCCGGATATTCGTGGTGGGCGAGGCCCCGAGTGAAGGACCCTGCCCCACGGCAAGAAGTGCTACTTCTGCCTGCTAGCACCCCAAGAAGATGCATAAATGAATTTTTTTAATTACAAAAGTGTTATTCTCATTAAATTTGATTTTTATGCATAAAGGAATTTTTGTAATTACAAAAGTGGATGTAAAATCTATCGAGATTTTACATGAAAGAATGTATGGATAGATGTGAACAGTCAAACATGTGAACGATTGGATGGATGTGAATGAATGTGATGAGATGTGTATGAATGAGATATGATGTGGATAGAAGTGATGTGATATAATGTGGATAGAATGCATGTGATGGGATGTGAGTAGTCAAACATGTGAACGATTGGATATGTGAATGAATGTGATGAGATGTGTATGAATGAGATATGATGTGGATAGAAGTGATGTGATATAATGTGGATAGAATGCATGTGATGGGATGGTTATGAGAATGAATGTGGTGGATATGAATGAATGAATCTGATGGATATGAATGAATGTGATGTGATGGATGTGATGTAAATGAATGTGATGGACATGAATAGATGTGATGTGATGTGAATCGGGATGTGAATGAATGAGATGTGATGTCATGTAAATCGAGATGTGAGTGAATGAAATGTGATGGAAATTGGGATAGATGTGATATGTGATGTGAAGGAATATGATGTGATGAGATGTGGATATGCGTAGATGCGAGTGGATGAGATCTAATGCGGATAAATGAGAAAAGATGCGATGAGATGGAAAATGATGTGATGAGATCTAATACGGATAAATGAGAAAAGATGTGATGAGATCTAATGTGGATAAATGAGAAAAGATGCGATGAGATCTAATGCGGATAAATGAGAAAAGATGTGATGAGATGGAAAATGATGTGATGAGATCTAATGTGGATAAATGAGAAAAGATGCGATGAGATCTAATGCGGATATATGTGGATGAGATCTAATGCGGATAAATGAGAAAAGATGTGATGAGATGGAAAATGATGTGATGAGAATGGGAATATATATGAAATAAATGAGGATTGATGTCGAACAATGTCGAAAGAGGAGAGTTCGTTATAGAAATTGTATTTATGACATGTTTTTAAATGACTGTTTTATGTCAAAAATGTTGGGGAAGCATTTTGACCGTCTTGTGAATGAGATCGTGGAGACCTATCTGATAAAGTTGCAATTAGGTGACCTCGGGGGGGGGGGGGGGGGGGTCACTCACAAAAAAATATGAATATCACGTGCGTTCAACAGAAGCATAATTTTAATTTATGAAACTTACAGAAATATATTTACATAAGGGTATGATTTAAAAAAATTTCAAAAAAATTTACAGATTCATAAAGAAAAGGGGATATTATATAGATTAAAAAATTCACAAATAAGGGATTTAAAATATAGGCCTTGAATGCACGCGATAGGGATATTTTACATATAGTGACCCCCCAAGTAGGTGACGGAGAGTCAACGGAGGACGTCTAGCGTAGCAAGGCGGCCGAGGTCTTGACCAGCCTCAGTTCGATTTAAATGGTGAGCTTCCAGTGCGGTGGATGAGAGACTAAGGAAGCGGCCTATGAGTGAAGCACCAGGTGACCCTAGAGGGTGCTGACCCTAGAGGGTGCGGAGGAGGGAATAGGGATCTTTCAGCTGGTATCAGAGCAATTTGGCTAAAGTGGATCAACCGAGAAACTAGAAATGTCAAAAATTTATGAAGTAGCAGTAAAAGGTTGTAATTGTGTGATGAAATTCATACAAATTGATATTCAAAATGAAGATTCATAAATAGGTAATTGGGTCTTCAAAAGGAAGTACCGCAATTGTATGGAATCCCTGACTTGCTTGAGGCCTAGACATGATGGTATTTACCTCAAAATTCCAAGGACTGTGACTACCCGTATATGCCTAGGGTATAACTGCAGCTCTTTACTGGCAATATATACAAGCAAATCTAAGACCTTGAAATTATAAGCAAAAATGCTATCCAGATGATGATTTCAAATGTGGTTGATATGATTTTAAAACTCTGGTTGAGAACTGATGAGTTGAATTGGATTCTGATTGAAAAAATGATGATTCTTAAATTTTGGTTGAAAAGTGATAAGCTGAGCAAAACCACAATGAGGATAAATTCTTCTTCACACAACAAAAGAGGTCTACAAAGAAGATAAAGTGACTAACACACATAATAGAGTATATACAAGCAGTCCATAATGTGCACACGCTAAGAAGAGTGGGTGGATGTGGGCTAGTTGGTGTAGTCCAGTTGTGTAGAATCTCTGGCTAAGATATATCAGTGCCAGCTACCAAACCCACCAGTGATATAAATGTCAAACGGTCATGCAGGCGCCTCGTGAGTGTCAGCTCATGTTGAGCTTGACATCTCAACACTCCCCCTCAACCAGCTCATGGCTAAGATATGTCGGTGCCAGCTACCAAACCCACCAGTGATATAAATGTCGAACGGTCATGTAGGTGCCTCGTGATGTTGAGCTTGACATCTCAACACTCCCCCTCAAGCTCAACTCCAGCTCATGAACTCCAAGCATATCTCAAAATGTGCAGAGCTTCTCAGCTCCTAAGGCCTTTGTGAAGATGTCAGCTATGTGCTGAGACGTAGGCCAAGTTGATGTCGCCTCTCTCTCCTTGATGAAGTCGTAATGTACCTCAATGTGTTTTGTCCGCGCATGGAAAACTAGGTTCCTGGCTAATACTGCTAAGATTGTCACAATATATGACAACCTTTCTCTCCACATGCAACCCCAAATCAGCTTGTGTAACCAAGCTACCTCACATGATGCCACTGCAGCTCCTCTGTACTCTGCCTCTGTGCTCGACAAGGTAGCTATGTGTTGCTTCTTGCTGCTCCATGTCATAGCAGCACTCCCACCAATGAAAACATAAATCCACTGGTAGATCTCCTGTCTGAGATGTTACCTGCCCAATCTACATCTGTGTACCGATATAGCTCTAATGGTACACCTGCTACACAAAATAATGCATAATCAACAGTGGCCCTCAAATACCAAAGTGTGCATCGCACACTGTTAAGATATGGTTTGCACAGAACCTACATAAACTGGCTCTCTAAGCCAATAATGTAGCTCAAATCTAGCCTACTAGTTGTGACATAGATCAAACTTCCACAATCTTCTTATACATAGTGGGATCCTCCAACACATAACCTGCATCTGCACTAAGCTTGCCATTTTGATCTAATGGCATCGAGATTGGCTTACAATCAGCCATCCCATACTTGGACAACATGTCCAATGCATATTGTCTCTGACAGCCAAATACTCTCAGCAGGTGCTGTGCAAATGACCTCAATTCCCAAAAAGTAGCGTACCTTTTAAGAAGACTTTTCACATGCTCAATCTCTTCCAAGTTGTCACCCCTAACAATAAGATCATCTACATATATGGTGATGATCACAATACCCTTATCACTCTTGCGCACATACAAAGAGTGATCTGCATCTGCTATATGAAAACCAATAGTGACAAGATACTTAGCAATCTTGTCATGCCATGCTCGTGGAGCTTGCTTCAGCCCTACAAAGTTTACACACATACTCTGGGTGACCAACCTGTATCCTCAGGACCTAGTGGCTAATCCATATACACCTCTTCTTGAAAGTCACCATGCAAGAGCGCATTTTTGACATTCATCTAATGTAAAAACCAACCTTTAGCTGCATCCACTGCAATCACAACTCTCACAGTTGCCATCTTTGCAACTGTAGAAACCATCAACTTTATCGAGCAGTTACCCTTGGGGACTGGGGAAACAAACATACCAAAATCTATACTCCAAACCCCCCCTTCTAGCCCAACAGTGTTGGTCTTCAAAAACCTCTCGCCTCTGCATGATACAATACTTCCAAATCTATCCCCATCAGCTAAGAAGGGAGAGCAAACAGTCAAGGAGGAGCAGCCATTGCCCACATTTTGATGTTCCAAGTACTCATGCAGATCACACCTTTTGAGCCAACATGCATGATCATGTTGGAAGCCTACTCTACAATAGGGTCAAGGTGGCAGCCGTTTGTTCCATACCCTCTATGAGCCCCAATGCTAGACGTGGAAGAATTGATGCCGATGGGTGGAGAAGGAACTTTGTGGGAGAATGTGCACAACACACCAAGCTCGCGAATCCACACCTAATAGATCTACTAGAAATTAGAGTTGTTACATTTATGATAAGTTATTGTGGTAAAATTGGCACCTTTCAAGCAGTCTTTTAGGCACACAAGGTTCTCTTTCCAAGATGAATGAATGATGATAAAAGCTATTTTGTCTTCGTACTCAGGTGCAATAGAATTCCGATTGTAGGCGGAGTGTGCGTCTAAATAGCTTTAAGCCTCCTTACGTGCCATTCGTTCAAGCACATGTTCCAAATATGGCAAGGGGTAGTGATCCTTGCACGTGGTAGGAATCACTTTCTTGAGATCAATACATACTCAAAGTTTTCCATTTTTCTTGGGCACAACCATAATGGGTGAGACCCATTCTAAGTGTTCAATCTCATAAATGATGGAGCATACTCAAGGGATGCGATCTTGAGGTTCTCTTGATGTTATCTTGAGGCTAGGTTATGTTATGTTCTCTTGTGTAGAGGATCATATCTACTCACCTACCATTTCACACTACAGCTACATGCTGCTAGATTGGAGTCATACCTCTTAATGGTATGGGACATTAAGGTAAAGGTATGATGTACTTCATTATAATTCATATGTGCATCCCTTGGATCGGGGTGGTTGGGTGGATGAGTTTATGCCTGATTTATGCATAACAATTATCTAAAGAGATCTTAGGGTTTTAACAGTGGTATCAGAGCAATCTCTAGTTAATTGTTGTTATTTTATCTTTCTTATTGTAATTTTTAGCATTTTTTAAAGTAAATTTTAATATTTACTAAATATTTTGTTGATTTATGTTGATGATTATCACGTGGATCGTCGATATGGCAGTTGGAACGCGTGTTTCTTCTATTCAATGGACGAATTGACGTTGCGAGGGAATTTCGTGAGTTTAATGCTATTTTTTCTAATTTTTTGTGGTTTATAATAAGCATTTATGGAATTTTTACCAAAATACCACACATTGTATTGCAGATATTTGTGGTAGAGTGAATTTCTTGAATTTCTATAATTTTTGAGAATTTTTTCTAATTTCTAAAATTTTTTTGAGTATTTTTATGGAAAAAAATATATTTTTAATGCATTTTTGCGGGTTTTCCATGGATATGCTATCCATTTTCTGTCAAATTTCTACTAAAATACAGAGTGGGACAGCCAATTGATGCATGGAGTGCTCTCCCATGTGCGTGGAAATCTCCCATGTGCGTGGAAATCTCTTCTCCTCTCAATTCTGAATTCTTCTTCTATTTCTTCTCTCTCGCGTGTGTGAATGCCTCTTGCTAGGCACAGTTTGATTAAGCTTAATCATAATTAAATTATAATTATGATTAGAAAATGATTAATTAAAAACTAATTAAAGCTTAATTCTCTTCTCTTTACAGAGAAGGAGGGAGTGGGGAGAGAGAACATGGAATTGGAGAGAAGGAAAGAGAAGAGGGGAGAGAAGAGAGGAACCTTCTCTCTCTCTTTCGTAAATGCGCACATGCAGGGGGGAGGCTGCGCTGCAACCTATGGGCAAAAATCGCCCCTCCCCTCCTAATTTTTTTTAATAAAGCTTTAATTAAAGGTTTTGATTTTTTTCAAAAAGAAGGGTTTTTTCTATTTAAAAAAAACTTTTGAAATCTTTTCAAAAAAATCTTGGAAAACCCTAAAAAATTTTGAGAAAATATGAGATTTAAGAAAAAAAATTCTCTAAAATTTTTTGAAATTTTTTTCTTGGAATTTCTTGGCTTTCCACATTCCCAGGAAACCTATTGGCTTTCCGAATTCCAGAAAATCTTTTGACCTTTCGGATTCCAAAAACTTTTGACCTTTCACATTCCGATTTTTTTTTTGTCTTTTCATTTTCCCGAAACTGTTGGCTTTCCATATTCCGGGAAAACCATTGGGATTCCAAAATTTTTTGACCGTTCGTATTCTAATGCATTCGAGGTAAATTAAAATTTTTTAAGAATTCCTAAAAATTAGTGAAAAATTAGACAAATATTATTATGAAAAATGTGGGGTTGGTGATTAGCATGTAGTGTATCCATTCACGTGTCCATGACCATTCAAATACCCAAAAATTTGGAAAATCCATTAAAATTGTAAATTTTTATTGGATTTGAGAATTGTCAAGTGGAATTGGAAATTTCGTGAACGATGTGATTCTTAGGAAAAATTAGGAATTTTCTAGAAATTATTTTTAGAAAACTTAGAAATTGATATTTTTAAAATATCAATGGTATTTTGGCAAATCTAAATTGCTAAATTTTTTTAAAAAAAATATAGGTTTGGAATGCCATAAGATAGGTTTGATGGAATTCAAAATTATCATATTTTGAGGCCCTAGAAAATTAGGGAAAATTAGGAAAAAATCATGATAATTATTTTTCTCAAGAATTTAATATTTTCGAGGGCTATTTAATATTGAAGTATGCTTTCTCGTGCTGACATTAGATAGATGCGAGTTATTTGCATATTATTAATACGATTATACCTCGTGTTAATAATTTCTCATTTTTTTCCTAACCTTCTACCTTTTCCCTTTTCCCTTTTACCTTCTCTTTTTTTTAAAAAAAACTATCTGCTAGTTTTTCCATTCCTTGGAATTGAAATTTCCTTGTTTTACTCCAACCTTTGATTCTGATTTAGTACTATTATGACAAGAAGGTTCTTGTGTCTTCTTTATTCATTATTTTGAGGTTCTTGTGTCTTCGTGCTAGTAGTCTGCTTCTCTTCTAAATTGGTTTTAGATCTCCCTTCCTTGGTTGGGCTTTTACAATAGGGATTCTTTTAAGAGTTACTCTTACTTTGATTCTCTCTTTTCTTTTTGGTATCTAGATTTGTGCTTCTCTCCTTATAATAGCCTTGAGCTCTTAGCACCATTAATGGTACCCAACATTGCTGACTCTTCTATGGGCTACACTTCTTTAGGATAGCACTAACTTTTGGTGGGGGTTTGTTCATCTAATGTTAAGGTTACCATGTATGGTCTTCCCTGTTACATGCATGACGACTTTCTATTTTGGTATCCATGTCTTCTTTTCCCCTTCATAGAAACCTTGAGATTATAAGTGTAAGGTTCCCCCCCTTCCTTTAAATGGGGAAAACGCTTAAGATAGTCCACTAAGTCTTATCTTGGGAAAAATTTCCTATTCATCGACACCTTGACCCTGTAGAGATTCAAGGATACGATTCATAGGTATGACCTAGCTCTATCTCGCAGGGGAAGCGTGATTTTCTAAACATCAAATCACCCATAGGGACCTAGGGTAATTGATCATAATTTGGGCAACTACTAGTCTTGATTCCTAGAGACAACGCTTTTTTCCTCATCCATGCAAGGCACAGCCGTTGGCCTAGTCTTCTAGAATAGAATTGCTCGAGAACCTATTTATCTAACGTAGGGCTTTCACTTAATATGTTGGAAAGCTACCCGACTAATCGGGTCCACCCGTCCGTAGGATGGTGCCGTCGGGGCATTCCATCCTCCCACTTTCCACCCTACTCACGCGTCAATTTGTTTTCTAATTAATCCTACCACACTGTTTGACATAAACAAACATGTTCCTTAATTAAGGCCCTTTCACAAGGTTTATTAAAACAGCCTTTGCCTTTTTTCACAATACAATAATGCCAAAGATAAGATTTATAAAAACAAAGTTTAAACATGAATCAATTTCATACAAGCCAAACTGGCTCTCTTATTCTTTTCCTTTATACCGCCGATGATCTAGAATTCGGCCTTCCAGCCTCCACATGCTGGGCAAAACCCTACGGGACCATACACCTCATCGTCGGCCGCTGGCGAGGACTCAAGCCGGCCTGTCGCCCTCTCAGGCTCCATCGCTCGATCCTCCCGCCCCTCAGAGGGATGTCTGCGCACTAGGGTGGGCTAATTCACCGCACTAGCCTGGGCCCTCAGAACTAGGCAGCATCATCACAATCACTTGCCTCAATCGGCAAACCTCATTCTCCCAATGGAATGAGGGATACCATGGGCCAACTCCGGGCCTTACTAACGTCTCCGCCGTCCGGCTACACAAGCACAAGAACAGGGCAGCGTCAAGGCAGGGAGAAGTTGTACCTGTACCTTAATTTAACCAAGATAACAATCCATTTACTCACTAAACCATATGACTAGGCTCCATGTTACCTTCTTTAAGAAAACAATCTTTTTCACAAAGATTTTAGCATTTCAACTTGAGATTGCGATAAGACATTCTTTATTAAGGCATATGCTATTGCTTAAAAGAATACAAACTTTAAATGGTAAATCAATCAAATAGATCACTGTAACAATCAATAGAGAAGCCGGGGCCATACCTCAACCCCTAAGAATGATATGTAAATAAAAAATAAAATATGTATATACCTTATAGAAATTTGTCGTTTATCTCGTTGTCCTTGCTTGTCAACAAGAACTTTAGAACTTGACATATGAGAATAGAGTCTTCTAATACCTTGTCTTACGATTGAAATCATCCAATCATCTCCAAGCTTTATCTCCTCTTACTCATACTGTGACTCTTCTCTCTTTCTTAGATCTATGGTGGCAAAATAGCCTTCTCTTTTACAGGGCTATGGCATACTATTCTTTCTCTAAAAGAAAAGCTATGGAGTTTTGGTCTCTTCCTCCGAAAGACTATAGCAATCTAAGCTTCTTTTCTGAGATATTAGATAAGAATGAAGGGATATATGCATCTCAAACTCTAGGATTACCTTGAGGCTACTTGCTGTCTTCTCACAGTTTTCTCTATATAGAGACCCTGACAGAAACAGCAAACTGTTTCGGCCATAACTCTCTGATAAAAACTCAGAATATGGTCATGTAACCAGTCAAAAGAACGGGAAGGCATCTGGTCTACAAGCCATCGCGGGCAGAATAGGCAAAAACGTCTGTATATAGCCACAAACGTGCCATCTTTGGAAACACGTTGTTTTTCCACATTTTTAGTATGCATGGACTCTAAATGTGTAAAAGTACTCTAAATATGACCTCTTATCACCTAAACTCGAAATTCTATTTTTGGGGATACTTATCTCTTAATAGAACTATTCTTATGTTCTTATTTCTTTTAGGATTTTTGAAGCTAATATTTTTATTCTAACACTTTTCTAATGTTTCTAGCCTTATTGTCTCACTCTTTCTAATTACGCTCTCTTTTCTTATTGAAATCTATATTAAAAGAGACACATACATACATGGCTTGGGAGGGACGTTACAATCTCCCCCACTTAAAAGATTCGAGATGTCCTCATCTCGCGAGCTGGGGTAGTCTCTAAGTAAATCCTCCTGTCTCTTTCAAAGTGGTGTCCCCACACTAGGTAAAAATCCTCTTTTATCTAAACATTGTTCTTAAAGAGTCTTTTATTTCATGTGCTTGGCTCGTTTGGTTGTGCCTCCAAAAGGTCTTTATTATTCTAAAGTTAATTGGCCTTATTATCCTAATTTCATGCATCCATATACCTCTCATATGATATGAACCTTCGAATTCCTTATTCTATACGCCCATGTAATATGGTACTTAACAAATTATTATGGAGAAACGTAAGGAAATCAATCCTTTACGCAATCTAATCCATGATAGCAATTTCATAATCTTAGTATCGTCTTGTAGAATACCTCTATTTATCATGCACATTACTTCACATGAGTCTTGCACCAATCCTCTTCTATTTACTCATAGAAATACTTGTTCAATTCGGTTATCTTTAATCCTGCTTTCCCTATTTCTTGACCTAATTTTTGCTCTAGCTCATGATTCCTTGTAGCCAGGGGTGGGCTTGACGTTCCTCTTGAATTAGGGGACCTCTTCTTGATTAACATGGAAGGACTCATGTTCTTCTCGACACTTTCTATAAATAAAAAAAAAACTTTATCATAGTCTCTGGCTATAATTATGGCTTCTGAAATAGAGGATGGTTTTACATTCTTGATGAGGTTATTCAAAGGTAGATTAAGCTTCCAAATGAATCGATGGAGAAGAGTTACCTCATCCATCTCTGGAGCAAATCGGAGAAGTTTAACAAAAGTTTGGTGGTATTCTTTTAGGGTCTTCCTTTCTTGGGTTAGCTCCAAAAATTCATTCATTTTATCCTCTTGAAATCCTAGAGGACAAAACCTTTCACGAAGGTGTACTTTCATGGCATCTCATATAACTGATTTTAGCTCCAGTGGTTAGATTAACAACAATGCTTGTAACTTTCTAGCTCCAATGGTTAGATTGACAACAATGCTTCCAACTAATTTGGCATTTCTTACGATTTTTAGACACGAGCAAGGGTGAGCTTGCTTCTTTCATTGTATCCATTAAAAGTTCAAAACTATCAAATACTTATCATAGCACCACATTTGAAGGCAGTCAGGATTAATACATTTGAGATCTTCATTTTTTTGAGAATTACACATCTGGTATCTTGGGATTAACACATCCAAAGATTATCAGGATTGACACATCTAAGAGCATGATCCTCTAGGAATTACACATCCGAAGTTAGACTCATGTTTGTCTGAGATGGGTTCAAGATCTTGGATGATCGTCCTAGTGTAAAGCATCCAATGGATGGCAACGTCAACTATTCAAACCTTAATGGAGTTATAATCTTAATAATTTATAATATGTAAATTAATGAGATATATCCTGAAAATTTCTCTAAACAAAGTTTCGGTCTATCTTTCTAGTCATTCAGTTTCTCATTAGTTTCTCATTAGTTTCATAATTTGATCACCCTATGTTTTTCCTCACAAAAGGTTTTCTCCCCAATCTCATTTCTCAAATTTATTGTACAAAATATCTTGCGTGTGCACCCCCAAGATACAAGCACAATTTCATAGAATGATTGTCTCAACATGTGAGGATATCCAAACAACTTCTATGGCCAGTAGAGATGATTGATTCGTCCTCATATGATAAACAATCACTTGTTTTAATCCCTTGACAGTTAACCTTTGAAAAACAAATCCTAGGAACTAAGATCGGCTCTGATACCACTTGTAAGGTTCCCCCCCTTCCTTTAAATGAGGGAAACGCTTAAGATAGTCCACTAAGTCTTATCTTGGGAAAAATTTCCTATTCATCGACACCTTAACCCTGTAGAGATTCAAGGATACGATTCATAGGTATGACCTAGCTCTATCTCGCAGGGGAAGCGTGATTTTCTAAACATCAAATCACCCATAGGGTAATTGATCATAATTTGGGCAACTACTAGTCTTGATTCCTAGAGACAACGCTTTTTTTTTGGAGAGTAAAACCATTGAAATTATTTTATTTCCAAATAAAAAAGCGTTGTCTCTAGGAATCAAGACTAGTAGTTGCCCAAATTATGATCAATTACCCTATGGGTGATTTGATGTTTAGAAAATCACGCTTCCTCTGCGAGATAGAGCTAGGTCATACCTATGAATCGTATCCTTGAATCTCTACAAGGTCAAGGTGTCGATGAATAGGAAATTTTTCCCAAGATAAGACTTAGTAGACTATCTTAAGCGTTTCCCCCATTTAAAGGAAGGGGGGGAACCTTACAAGTGGTATCAGAGCCAATCTTAGTTCCTCATCCATGCAAGGCACAGCCGTTGGCCTAGTCTTCTAGAATAGAATTGCTCGAGAACCTATTTATCTAACGTAGGGCTTTCACTTAATATGTTGGAAAGCTACCCGACTAATCGGGTCCACCCGTCCGTAGGATGGTGCCGTCGGGGCATTCCATCCTCCCACTTTCCACCCTACTCACGCGTCAATTTGTTTTCTAATTAATCCTACCACACTGTTTGACATAAACAAACATGTTCCTTAATTAAGGCCCTTTCACAAGGTTTATTAAAACAGCCTTTGCCTTTTTCCACAATACAATAATGCCAAAGATAAGATTTATAAAAACAAAGTTTAAACATAAATCAATTTCATACAAGCCAAACTGGCTCTCTTATTCTTTTCCTTTATACCGCCGATGATCTAGAATTCGGCCTTCCAGCCTCCACATGCTGGGCAAAACCCTACGGGACCATACACCTCATCGTCGGCCGCTGGCAAGGACTCAAGCCGGCCTGTCGCCCTCTCAGGCTCCATCGCTCGATCCTCCCGCCCCTCAGAGGGATGTCTGCGCACTAGGGTGGGCTAATTCACCGCACTAGCCTGGGCCCTCAGAACTAGGCAGCATCATCATAATCACTTGCCTCAATCGGCAAACCTCATTCTCCCAATGGTATGAGGGATACCATGGGCCAACTCCGGGCCTTACTAACGTCTCCGTCGTCCGGCTACACAAGCACAAGAACGGGACAGTGTCAAGGCAGGGAGAAGTTGTACCTGTACCTTAATTTAACCAAGATAACAATCCATTTACTCACTAAACCATATGACTAGGATCCATGTTACCTTCTTTAAGAAAACAATCTTTTTCACAAAGATTTTAGCATTTCAACTTGAGATTGCGATAAGACATTCTTTATTAAGGCATATGCTATTGCTTAAAAGAATACAAACTTTAAATGGTAAATCAATCAAATAGATCACTGTAACAATCAATAGAGAAGCCGGGGCCATACCTCAACCCCTAAGAATGATATGTAAATAAAAAACAAAATATGTATATACCTTATAGAAATTTGTCGTTTATCTCGTTGTCCTTGCTTGTCAACAAGAACTTTAAAACTTGACATATGAGAATAGAGTCTTCTAATACCTTGTCTTACGATTGAAATCATCCAATCATCTCCAAGATTTATCTCCTCTTACTCATACTGTGACTCTTCTCTCTTTCTTAGATCTATGGTGGCAAAATAGCCTTCTCTTTTACAGGGCTATGGCATACTATTCTTTCTCTAAAAGAAAAGCTATGGAGTTTTGGTCTCTTCCTCCGAAAGACTATAGCAATCTAAGCTTCTTTTCTGAGATATTAGATAAGAATGAAGGGATATATGCATCTCAAACTCTAGGATTACCTTGAGGCTACTTGCTGTCTTCTCACAGTTTTCTCTATATAGAGACCCTGACAGAAACAGCAAACTGTTTCAGCCATAACTCTCTGATAAAAACTCAGAATATGGTCATGTAACCAGTCAAAAGAACGTGAAGGCATCTGGTCTACAAGCCATCGCGGGCAGAATAGGCAAAAACGTCTGTATATAGCCACAAACGCGCCATCTTTGGAAACACGTTGTTTTTCCACATTTTTAGTATGCATGGACTCTAAATGTGTAAAAGTACTCTAAATATGACCTCTTATTACCTAAACTCGAAATTCTATTTTTGGGGATACTTATCTCTTAATAGAACTATTCTTATGTTCTTATTTCTTTTAGGATTTTTGAAGCTAATATTTTTATTCTAACACTTTTCTAATGTTTCTAGCCTTATTGTCTCACTCTTTCTAATTACGCTCTCTTTTCTTATTGAAATCTATATTAAAAGAGACACATACATACATGGCTTGGGAGGGACGTTATAATAAGAGATGCTTCTTTACCCATTTCCTTTTGAGATGGTTAGGTGTTTGATTTGGAAGGTGATGTTTCCTCTGGGCATCTTATCTCACTGGTACTTGTGTTTCCTAATCAACTTGAGATCCAAGGAGAAGCATTGGTCTTGTGAACCTTAGGATAATGTTTACCACGGCTTTAATGGGCCTCCAAAGTGGCATTGTGATCATGCCCTTGTCCTTCTTAAGTTGAGATGTCTTGTCTACACATCAGATGGTGTGATTGCTTGTGCTAATCCATGTTCAACCTAGCAGTACATGTTCTTCCATAGTCCCTACTTGCAGGCATCACGTAAGCCTTTCTAGGGACCAAGGGATTATTTCTAATAGAGATATTAACTTTTAAAAATCCATCGACTTGCACCATGCATGAGTTAACAATATGTACTTTAGCATTTGTAGGGGTCATATGCCTTGATGATGACACTAACATTCTATTTTGGATGTGATTTTTGGCTTTTGTATATAGCCTTTGTATGTGTCTTTTGTGCACAACCACCCTTCAATTTTGAGGATGAAATCATTGTAGGAGGGGATGGTTTGTAATGAAGCAGTTATATATGCACATGCATATATATGGACAAAAAGTTTTGTAATGAAGCAAATATATATACACATACCTAAGGATTCCCATGTTTCATAGTACAACAAGTTGTAACTTTCTCCCATATTAATCAATGCTATGCTAGAGACTTGGTTAGCAGAGGTACAGATTTGAAATTTCAACTTAGCTGGTTCAATGTCCAAGTCCTCATCTTCTAGTGATGTGAGTTCACATGTATAGTTTTTGAAACCTTTGTTCTCTTGTTATTCTAGATGTTTCTATTGTACATGGGTAACCAAACCTTGAAATGACTTGCTCATACAGGAATTTGTTGGTGGTACAAGCGTCAACTTTCCTTGAAGCCTTGGCGTATACCCATTTGTTGGTGAAATAGTTTATATCCACAATAATGTAACATGCTTGGGTTTATCGCACACACAATAGTCGTACAAAAGCAATTCCCCATTTCTCAAAGGATTGTGTGACTATGACTAGTGTGACTGGCATTCGATCTTTTTGCTATAATATAGCAAATCTTTGACATTTCTCACATCCCTTTCCCCCAAAGGATTTGTGACTATGACTAGTGTGAGGGGCATTCAATATTTTTGCTATAATATAGCAAATCTTTGACATTTCTCACATCCGTTAACAAATTATATGGCATCAATAAAGAATGTTGGCCATCATAGTCCTGCTTAGCCTTGCATAAGCAGTTACATTTCCTTATAAAATATGATCCTACTATTCTAGAGTGTGCTTCTTCTAAGACATTTATAAATTCATCTTTCTTTACACGTCTCCTTAGCACACATTATGTCTAATAAAAGTTCCTATTGGTAGACCGTTATGAAAATTTATCTCAAGATTAGGAATACCCAAAAGGTGTGAGTTCTAAGCTCCCAGTCTTTGGTTCCCTTGAGGTTTTGTTGTGTAGTTGGCACCCCTCCTCCCCTCTCCAATTCTCCTAGTTTTCCCCATTCCTTCTCAAGTCCCTCTCACCTTGCCTCATGCCCCCTCCCTTGCCCCTGGCTCATCCTCTTACCTCTTACCCTCCCCTGCACCCCCCCTCTCTTCTCCTGGTTTCCCCCATTCCTTCTAAAGTGATCCACCCCCCCTTAATTCCCCATTCCTTTTATGAACCCTTCTCCAATCCCTCCCCCCTTTACTTCCACCTCCATGTCTGTTGCCCCCCTTGGCCCCTCCTGATCCCTTCCAATGCCAGCACTCAAGCTCAGCTTCCCCCCTCCATGCTTGATGCCCCCCTTGGCCACTCTTAATCCCTCATGATACCAACACTCAAGCTTAGCTTTCCATCTCATTCACCAATACTCTAATATTATGACAATTGCATCATCCACCATGGTTTTCCTTCCTCCAAATTCCCTTAACAAACCCCCTCGGTGATCATGGGAGCCCTAATGGATTATAACCACTCTTGATCCGTCCCTGATCCATCCCTAATCAATCCCTCAATTCCCCATTCCTTTTGAACCCTCCTCTAATGCCTCCCCCCTTTTGCTTCCCCCTTCCATGTCCGATGCCCCCCTCCTTAGCCACTCTTGATCCCTTCCTGACCCCTCCCAATGCCAGCACTCAAGCTTAGATTGCCATTTGATTCACCAATTCTCTAATATTGTGACAATTGCATCATCCCCCATGGTTATCCTTCCTCCAAAGCCCCCTTAGCTTCCCCCTTATTTAGTGATCATGGGAGGCCCAATGGATTACAACCTCTTCATAGGTACCTTGCAATGGAGGCAAGTGAGTTCTCAAAAGACAATGGCTCCTCTTCGAGTCTATGTAATTTTTCATCACTATCAACTGCTTATGGCATGGTGATCTTTTTATTCCTACTCATGAGTGTTGCCCTCGGGTGGGACTATGAGATGCCATTATCCATCCACACTCAAGTAGTCAATCTCTCTCAACATTTGGGAGATGGTGACAGATGGATCATTGATATTATGCTAACTTGAAGGAAGAAGTTTATGTGAGTCAACCAACTGGATTTTCCCAACCCAGTCTAGAACAAAAGTTATGCAAGCTTAAGAAAGCTTTCTATTGTTTGAAATAAGTCTCCAAGGCTTGGTATCACAAGATTCATGCCTATTGGACTAGATAAAGACTTCTAAATAGTCCTACAAAAAGGACAAAAGCACTTTATATGTCAAAAAGGACAAAAGCACTTTATATGTCAAAAAGGACAAGCACTTTATATGTCAAAAAGGACAAAAGCACTTTATATGTCAAAAAGGACAAGCACTATTTGCTTGTTGTCATTATCTATGTTGATGACATGCTATTGTGATGATGAGCACGATCACAACCTTTAAGGTTGACCTTGCCTCAAATTTTGAGATATCAGATCTTGTTCTTTTGCACTACTACTTGGGTATGTAGTTTATATAGCAAGATGATGGTATAGTCATTAAGCACTCCAAGTACATCAAGGCACTACTCAAAAGGTTCAATATGAAACGAAGCCCTACACCAATGGACCTTGGTGTGTAGGATCTTGGCTTACATGGAGCTAGGGGGCTTATGCCTTCAAAAACAGAAGCTCTAGACTCTTCAAGCCTAGAGGTGATTTTGTTTATTTTGTTACATGTAGTAGCAAAATAGTCCTTCATAACATATCACTATTTTTATTTTCTAGGGATGGACCTCAACCACATAAGTTTCAGACCAACAAGGCTAGAGAAGAGTGGGCCTTTATCATGGAGGGCAAGATCAGGTGATTTCACTTGGCTTGCATTCAGCCCATAGAGATATTGCGATTATTCTTCTTCCAAACTAACTTCCCAAACCCTCCATGGAGAAGGTGCATCGAGTAGGTCTTGCTCCTCCCCTTCCTAGATATGCAGATTATCTATTAGAACATTTTCTAGGGATGGACCTCAACCACATAAGTTCTAGACCAACAAGGGCAGAGAAGAGTGGGCCTTTATCATGGAGGGCAAGATCGGGTGATTTCACTTGGCTTGCATTCAGCCCATAGAGATATTGCGATTATTCTTCTTCCAAACTAACTTCCAAAACCCTCCATGGAGAAGGTGCATCGAGTAGGTCTTGCTCCTCCCCTTCCTAGATATGCAAATTATCTATTAGAACATTCATGGGATGACGAGCCCTGCTTTATGTGCTAGGAGAGGGGTTCTTCTCTAAGATTTGGAGAGCTTGTGCTGGGGAATCTATGGATATTTTGCTCATGTAGGAGCACCATTTGTTGTTGGAAAAATTTACCCAAAGATGAGGGAAGATCTTATCGGGCCACCAGCTACATGTTTTGGTTGCTCGCTTTTGATCCAGAGGGGAACCATGGGGATGTGCATATCAACAGACGATGAGCGATTTCTCCCTTAGGTTCTAGACTCGGGTTAAGGGGAGAGATCTGTGGGGGTGATCATTGGGGTTGGGGAGGACCGAGCCAGCCTCCTCAATATTTATGCCCTCAAACAAGGTGTCACAAGACGTTAAATTTCTAGATACAAGTGTGGTAAGAGAACCCTCAGTTGCATGGGTGGGGACTTTAACATTTTAGAGGACCCATAGACAAGGAGGAGGGTTGGGCACTATCTCGAGGGATGAGTACTCCGCATAGGATGAGTACTCCGCATAGGAGGAGTTGATTCTCACCCCATGAGAGGATGTGATCCTTGGCACCATGAGAGGATAGGATCCTTGGCACACCTACCTAAGTTTAGATGCCCCAGGGGAGACTTCACTAGGTCAAACATGAGGATGCATGGATTGAACCTTTCCCATGAATGGGCATGCAACATGCAGGGTATTAGGCACCATTTTATCTAAACGTTCTATCTCATCATTCCTATGTCCTCGTTCACCAAGATTGGCACCTATAGCAGATAGAGGAGATATGGGGCACTCTCGCCTTCAAAAAAACACCTTTAGAAAGGAATCAACTATTGCAAAAGCTGCAGAAACATGTAAGGCTTAGTGAGGTTGGATCACTCTTCCAAGAGGGCATCCCAGGATAGTCTCATCACACCTTTCAAGAGCATAAGAGAAGCATGCACAAGAACCTCACTATAAGAGAGGACCCCAAGTAGCATGTGGTTGGAGTCACAAATTGAGATAGTCCACACAAAGATAAGCTCGATAGAGGAGAGGAGGGTGGAGTTCAAGTACCATGCATGTGTATCCTTCTGGACCCAATTAAGTGATAGGGTCACATGGGATTTCTTCAAGATTAGAGGCCCTCACAACCACTGAGATGGGTTTCGCAGGCTGAGGAGCCCAAATGGCATCATTGGGTGCAAGCCATTGCCACAGATTAGAGGCCCTCCTCACCATCACCAAGATGGGTTTTGTAGGCTGAGGAGTCCAATTTTCTCAATGAGATCATGACCATTGTATTCATGCTAGAGGAACTTTTAAAGGAACTCAATTCCCAAAAGGAGGCTGGTGACTATTTAGAGTCACCGTTTGGAGGTACGACAGTGATTCCCCATGATGCTCCTTGGAGCACCTATAAAATCCTCACCAAATCCATCACCTATGCTTGCAGCCTCACCACTTTGATTTGATGGTGCACACATACAATTTTCATCTAGGATAGGAGCATCTTGATAGATAACGTCTTCACCTTTTAGGAATACCACAGCCTGCCTTTTTAGGAAAATGTGATAGTGCTACTTCTAGACTTTGAGAAATGACTAAGTGGATTGGGCTTTTCCTCCAGAGCACCATGCTTCAATTGGGATTATCGACTAGATGGATCCAAGGAGTCTCAATGCTTTATTCCATTGTCCACAATCATGTCCTCAATAGGGGACCAAAGGGGATAGGTTTCCCGATTACTAGATAAGTCCATCAGGGGTGCCCACTTACCCCCTTCCTCTTTCTCTATGTTGCTAAGATGATGAGAAATTTCTTGGCGACCCAAGGGATTAGGCTACAAGGTCATTGCCTACCTCTTAAAGAGGATAAGAGAGGAGGTGAATTATTAGAGATTTATGCACGCCATCAAGGTCCTTCTTAGCATGAAGAGCTAAACTCACAACTATTGAGATATAGATTGAGAACTTGTGCTACGCAAGCAGACATTGATGACCCACCTAGGTGATAGCTTCTGCACTTATATCGCTAGCATGGTTGGTGAGATTATAGTTGATATACCACCAGTGCTGGATGACAGGCGCTGTGTGATAACACTTTGGAGTACTAGAGTTATGGCATAGTTATAGTGCCAACTCATAGAGTCAAGTTCACACTATGGACCAACAATTGTATCTTTTTGTAGAAGATTACTTTCTCTTATAGTATGCACTCTTATCTTTTATTTATATGGTTGTAGATAAGAGAAGAAGATAGAAGAAAATTCAGCCATCCATCTCTCTTGTGTGTCTTGTGCTCTCTTGTGTGTGTGTGTGTGTGTGTTTGCTTGCAAAGGAACTCAATCTCTCCCTCTCCTCCCCATTCTCTTTATAGTATCAAAGGTCCTATTTGTGTGAGAGCTAAGGAGGTAAGTAAGAGGTAAGAACAAAGCAAGCAAGAAAGCGGTACATGGGTAAGAGCATCATCATCTCTTCCCTTTCTTGTTTAGGTACAACACTCCCTCTAGTAGCACCGTGAGCTAACATTCCCAATTGAGGAGCTATCTCACAGCCTTGGAGGTGCCTGTGAGGTGCGTAGCACTTGTACTTTGTACTGAAGTTTGGAAGCTAGAATCGCATTTTGGGCACATTACGGTATCTATTCGGTCAATTCGAGGTGTTTTTGACAGTCTCGAGAAGTTCTAGTTAAGAACTGTCTTTGGTCAAAATCTAGTTATTGTAGTGCAACAGTGCATTTTGGGAGTACAGACAGTGTTTACAAATCTTGGGTGTATGTACATGTACTCTAGTCACATCTGGTGACATACAAGTTGTGTTGAAGTACCATTGTAGTAGTCATAGAAGATACTACTATGTTGAAGGTTATATATAGAAATTATATGTTTATAGGTTTTTGGTTGTATTATAGGCAAACATGTCTGCCAGACTCAATCAAATTGTCAGCAAGACAAGAACAAGTTCCATGCTTTGAAGTTCATATAATGACGAATTTGTTGATGAGTAGAGGATTTTGGGACTATGTCAAAGAAGACAATGAGGAGCCTCCAGAGTTGTCTAAAGAGAATGCCACTCCAGCAGAGATAAAGGCATTCAAGGACTGGAACTAGGGTGTAAGGAAAGTCATGTAATGGCTTTCAATCAATGTCACATATACAATGATAGGACACATACAAGATGCTAACACTCTAGCAGTTGCATGGCAAAACCTAGTGCAGATGTTCCAAACCAACATAACAGCTAAAACAAGAGATGCATGCTTTAAAGATCAAGGGCATTGGTGAATCTCTTGGGTCTATGAAAGATGATGATTTAGTGAGTGTCTATCTGAATGGGCTAGATAAAGAGTATAAGCTATTCAAGACCTCCATTGCAATCAGGGAGAATCTCTTGCTCCCAAATTTCGGGACTTAGTGTCTATGTTGATCTCATAGAAGAAAAGTCTATTGGTGAGGACTCTTCTTCACATAGCAAGAACACATCAGAACATGCCTTCTACTCTAATTTAGGTAGAGGTAAAGGTAGAGGTTGTGGTCAAGGCCAAGGTGGTGGTTGGCTGATATAGAAACTAGAATTATAGATAACAACAGTCCAATGATTCGCAAAGTTTAAGGTTGATGGTATGTATAAAGTATGTGAAGCATGCTATATTGGTAAAAGTAGACCAAACATTCTTTCCCACATGAAAAGCATGTTAGTGCAAGGTCATTAGATGTTATACATTCAGATGTATGGGGACTGACCAAGACTGCAACAATTGCAGGTTGTAGGTATTATATTATGTTCATTGATAATCACATCGGGAAAGTGTGGGTTTATTTCATGAAAGATAAAAGTGAGGTGTTTGCTCACTTTCAAAGATTTCAAGTCTTGGTCGAGAAAGAAAAAGGCATATAAATAAAATGCATGAGATCAAATGGTGGGGGGAGAGTATTTCTCTAGTGAGTTTAGTGAGATTTTTTAAGAAAGATGGGAATCAAGAGACAGTTTACATGTAGGTACACTCTGCAAAAGAATGGTGTTGCAAAAATAAAAAAATAGGCACATTACAAAAATGGCATGTGCCTTGATATCTAAAAGAATATACCACATTATTTTTGGGCAAAAGGAGGCAACTGTTCTGCTGTGTACATTATGAACAGGACCCCCACTATTGTTCATGGTATGATGCCTAAACAAAAGTTTACATGCATAAAATCGGATCTGTCTAACTTGAAAGTGTTTGGGTGTATGCATGTTTCTGACGAAGTGTGAGAAAAAAGTTGGATCCAAAGGTAGTGAAATGCATCTTCATTGGTTATGCTTTGGAGCAAAAAGGTTATAGATTTTATAACTCTACCACTCGTGAGATGCAAGTTAGTAGAGATGTTATCTTTGATGAGATGAGTAGTTGGTATGCACCAGCAGTGCAGGCAAAAGAAGATGTAGATGAAATAAGTACTAATGGTGCCCCACATATAAAGCAACAATCATAGGTGTTTAGTGGACCTGGAGATTCCTCTAGCACTGGATCTAGTGTTAGTCCATGGTCAGGCAGGTTGAGTATAAATGTAGGTACATATGTATCGTACACAAAGGGAAGAAAAAGGTAGATCAACCTTTTGTGTTTAATCTATAGGCAGGTCACTCATATGTGGATGGTGACTCTAGTGGCCCTGAGCAAAGCCTTGATGAGGAGCTTTTGGCATTTCATCTATGTTTACTCCTACTATGTAAGGAGAACTAATAAACATATGAGGAGCTTTTGGCATTTCATCTATGTTTACTCCTACTATGTAAGAAGAACTAACATACATACAAAAGTTAAAGCCCACTTATTTTGAGTAGGCACTTGGACATAAAAAATGGGAAGATGCCATGAATGAGGAGATAGCAACATTAGATGCAAATGCAACATGGGAGTTAGTGCCTTTGCCTAAGGAAAAGAAGGCAATTGGATGTAAGTGGGTGTATAAGGTCAAGCATAATGTAGATGGTTCAATGAGCAGGTATAAGGCAAGATTGGTTGCCAAGGACTATGCACGCAAACCTATGGCATTGACTATGAGGAGACATTCAGCCTGATTACAAGAGCAACCTATCATTGCTAGGACTACAACAAAGGGTTAATCTTTACATTAAACAGATGTAAAGAATGCCTTCTTGCATGGTGATTTGTAAGAAGAAGTATACATGATGCAGCCCCACCAAGTTATTAGAGTGATGCACACCCAGATTTTGTGTGCAAGCTATGCAGAGCCCTGTGTGGCTTGAAGCAGGCACCCAAAGCATGTTCAAACAAAATCAATTAGTATCTTGTTACCATTGGATTTCAGATATCCAATGTAGATTTTTCACTTTATATGAAAAAGACAAATAGAGGAATCATGGTATTAGTCATTTATGTGGATGACTTGATTTTATCATTGGTGATAGTGATGCTAACATACATGATGTTAGGAGGCTTTTGAAGCTGAAGTTTGAGATGAAGGATTTGGGTGAGCTACGATATTTCTTAGGCATAGAGGTGGTGAGATCATCTCATGGCATTTTGTTATTTTACAGAAGTAGTATAGCTTGGACATGTTATCCAAGTATGGTATGACAGGTTGTAAGACTAATTCATTGCCATTGGAGCAGAACATAAAGCTTTCGATAGATATAGGGGAGATTTTAGAGGACCCCACTACGTATAGGCACATAGTGGATAGCTTGATCTACATGACCATTATTAGGCCAGACTTGAGCTATGATGTTGGACTTGTGAGTCAGTTTATGCAAGCCCCTAGGAAGTCACACTTGGTTGTGGCTAAAGTACATAAAGTCCACATTTGATTATGGACTTGTGAGTCAGTTTATGCAAGCCCCTAGGAAGTCACACTTGGTTGTGGCTAAAGTACATAAAGTCCACATTTGATTATGGACTTTTATATAAGGCTGGTATAGAAATGTTGGACTTGTGAGTCAGTTTATGCAAGCCCCTAGGAAGTCACACTTGGTTGTGGCTAAAGTACATAAAGTCCACATTTGATTATGGACTTTTATATAAGGCTGGTATAGAAATGCAGCTACATGGGTACACAGATGTTGATTAAGCTGGTAGTGTCGCAGACATGACATCTACTAGTGCCTTTATATTTTGGTTTGGGAGTACTGCTATGAGTTGGAGCAATAAGAAACAACCAACAGTTGCTTTGTCGAGTACAGAGGCAGAGTACAGGGGTGTTGTTATGATATCGATGAGTCGTGGATATGGTAGTTGTCATTTATTGTGACAATATGAGTAACATATAGTGGGCCAATAACCCAGTATACCATTCTAGAACAAAGCACATTGAGGTGCATTATCACTTTATTAGGGAGAAGATTCTAGCAGGTGATATATATCTGGTATATGTCAGCACAAAGGATCATGTGGCTGACATCTTCACGAAGACATTGGGCACAGAGAAACTCCATAGGTTTAGGAGATTACTTGGAGTATAGTGTGTGGAGTTGAGCTCAAGGAGGAGTTTTGAGATATCGAGCTCAACTAGTGCTACGGACCGACATTGCTGCCAGTGGTAGATGACAGGCTGTGTGATAGCCACTTTGGAGTACTAAAGTTGTGGCATAGTTATAGCACCAACTAATATAGTTGAGTTCACATTATGGACCGACCATTGTATGTTATTATAGGAGAGTACTTTTCCTTATAGTATGTACTCTTATCTTTTAGTTATATAGTTGTAGAGAACAAAATAAGATAGAAGAAAATCAAGCCATCCATCTCTCTTGTGTGCCTTGCTCTCTCTTGTGTGTGTTTACTTGCAAGGAACTCAAGCTCTCCCTCTCCAACGCATTCTGTTTAATAACTAGCACAAGTCATGTGGTTTTTGCATTGGATCCTCACCTGAACTTTTATTGGGTATGGATATACGGCCATCCTATGTGAAGGAGCTAGCCTAGGGGGTTATTTTTAAGCCTTGTCATCATGCTAGGGGTTGGGCATCATTGATCCAGCTATTCAAAGCAGAACTCTCTTAGGTGAGCTAGTCATTTAAGGCCTTCAACTAGGGAGTTATCCCTGGTTGAAGGCTTTTCTCCTCACTCAAATTTTGATCGAGAATCCGTCGTAAAAGGGGGAGGTGTGGGGAGGGGATGGGATGGGAGGGTATCACCCATAAAAATTCCTAATAAATTTTACTCTTTAAGCACTAATCTCTCTCTTAATGTCACACACACACACACACACACACCCCGCAAAGCAATCATATCTCTCTCTCTCTCTCTCTCTCTCTCTCTCTCTCTCTCTCTCTCTCTCTCTCTCTCGTTAAAAGCTTTCCTCCTCACTCAAACTTTGGTCAATAGTCCAATTTGTGAAGGGGAAGGTGTAGGGAGGGGATGGGAGGTATCACCCATGAAAAATGAGGGGATGGGAGGGTATCACCCATGAAAAATGCTAACAAAGTTTACTCTTTATGCACCAATCTCTCGCTTAATGTCACACACACACACACACACACACAAAGCAATCATTTCTCTCTCTCTCTCTCTCTCTCTCTCTCTCTCTCAAGAGGGGGGTATTGGGGTCACTTTACATCATGTAACATAACACCTTTTAGTGTATGGAGGGGTTTTTGAGGGACTTGCAAGAGCTATATACATGTAAGAGGGGGAATTAAAGTAATATTATTTAAAATAACTAATTTATGTAAATTTATAGTTTATTTAATATAGTTAATTTATATAAATTTATAAATTTTAATTCAAAATCTAAACATGTATACTTACAAAAGGGGACTTACCAAGTTGGCATGCTTCATATACTTTATGCATACCATTAACCTTAAACTTTGGCAAATCTACAACAATATTTTAGGTCCGTCTAAACTTCAATCTCGCTGTACATTCACATGACCAATGTGCTTATGCCATATCTCAATATCTGCAATGACACATGTTCCATGCGCAAACATGGCTGCCTTTACTTCAAGTATGTTTCTAAAGTAAACATCTTGCCATTTCTATTACCCTTTACAACCAAGAGACACTGATTTTTGAAGTCTTCCACAAAGCATCCTTGATAAGGATTAAACCTCACTTGCAGACCCTGCCCAACCATCTGTCACAGAAACCAAGTTCTTTTTAATATTTGGAACATGAAGTACATCTGTCAAGTACTTCATTTTGACATCCTACATAGACAATGGCACTTTACCAACATGCGCAGTATCATCATTTGCTTCTACATAACCTAGTTTTTTCATTTTCTACATGTCTCTAAACCACTCAGCATGACGGGTCATGTAGTCAGAGGCATTAGAATCCACATATATATCTTGAGATCCTGACACATCCCCTATTATGGAACTAAGCATGTACTGCATCATAAACAGCTGCTCACTTCAGTCATCACCACTTCTAGATGAGGCATAGTTGCCTTGCTACAACTTTCCACTTTTAATGTCATTCTACTTTTTATAGCAGTCCTTTGCCATGTGCCCTAGTTTGCCACAGTAATAGCACTCTAAACTATTTGCACTCTGATTTCTTTGCCAACCACCTTGGCCTCTTTGTCTCCCCTTGCCTCTAGACTGACCTCTTCCACCTGTGTATTATTGTTGCTGCTGCTACTCTGCTCTGCAAATCATTGGACTGTTGTTGTCCAGAATTATGATTTCCTTGTCAACCACCACCTTGGCCTCGACCATGACCTCTACCTCTGCCTCTAGACTGACCTCTTCCACCTGTGTATTATTGTTGCTGCTGCTACTCTGCTCTGCAAATCATTGGACTATTGTTGTCCAGAATTATGATTTCCTTGTCAACCACCACCTTGGCCTCGACCATGACCTCTACCTCTGTCTCTACCTGAAGTAGAGTAAAAGGCATGTCTCGATGTGTTCTTGCTTTGTAAATAAGAGTCTTCACACCTAGTGACTTTTCTTCTATTATCAGCATAGACACCAAGTCCCGAAAGTTGGGAATATTCTCTCGAAGTGCAATGGAGGTCTTGAATGGCTTGTACTCTTTGCTAAGACCATTCAAACACACAATCACCAAATCATCATCTTCCACCGGTACATTGATGAATCCAATGGTTGATCTTTAAAGCATACTCGTTGATAGACATGCTCTTCTTTTCTATTGTATGCAGCTCTTATTTTAGCTGCATTTTTTTTGCCTTTGTATTTGTTTGAAACATCTACACCAGGTTCTACCTGTTGTTGTGTTAGCATCATGTATATGTCCTATCATTATGTCTGTGACACTAATCGAAAGCCAATACATGACTTTCCTTGCACCTTGATTCCAATCCTTAAATACCTTTATATCTGTTAGAGTGGTATTCTATTCAGACAACTCTGGAGGCTCCTCATTGTCTCCTTCCACATAGTCCCAAAATCCTTTTCCCATCAAAAAATTGGTCATTTTGAACTTCCAAGCATGGAAGTTGTTCTTGTCCAGCTTCTCACTGACAATCTGATTTCGTCAAACATGTTTTCCTACAAACAATCAAAAAACTATAACAGACAATTTCTATATGTAACGTGTAACACAACAGTATCTTATGTGACTGCTCTAGCGGTACTTCAATACAACCTATAGGCCACCAGATCTAACCAGAGTACATATACATACACCCAATGTCAACAATACATGTGCAAACATTGTCTACACTCCCAAAATGCACTGCTGCACTGCAACAACTGGATTTCGACCAGAGACAATTCTCAACCAAAACTTTCTGAAACTGTCAAAAATACCTTGCAGTGATAGAATGGAGACCGAAACGCGGTTCTAGCGGCCAAATAGGTACCTCCAAGCCTATGAAGATAGCTCCTCAATCGGAGATGTGTAGCTCTCGATACTGAGGGGAGTTGTACCTAAACCAAGAAGGGAAAGAGATGATAATGCTCTTACCTGTGTATCGCTTCTTTACTTGGTTGTTCTTGCCTCTTGCTTACCTCCTTAGTGCTCACACAAACCGAAGCTCTGATACCATGAAGATAATGTGGGGGAGAGAGAGAAAGCTTGAGTTCCTTCTAAAGCAAACACACACACACACACAAAAGAGTGCAAGACACAAGAGAGAGATGGATGAATGAATTTTCTTCTATCTTCTTATCTTCTCTATATGCATATAACTAAAAGATAAGAGTACATAAATAAAGGGAAAGTACTCTCCTATATGAGCTAGCGCTATAACTCTTCTATATGAGCTAGCGCTATAACTATGCTATAACTCTAGTACTCCAAAGTGGCTATCACACAGCTTGTCATCCACTAGTGGCATATCAACCATAATCGCCACCAACTATGCTAGTGGCATAAGTGCAGAAGCTATCACCCAGGTGGGTTATTAATGTCCACTATAGCACTAGTTGAGCTTGATATCTCAATAGAAATGGCAAGGTGCAAGGTGATGATGGTGGTAACAATATTGACAAGAAGGTGCAAAACCTTAATAATGTCAAAATTGAAAAATATTAAAGTAGAGGGGGTAAGTCAAAGTAATGACAAAACTCATAACTTTTTGACAACTTCTATGCCTTAGATGCATTAATAAGTAAGCTCCAAGCAATAACCTCACTAATGATGATAAGCTGTAAAAACCTTAAGAATAACAAAATTGTGAAATATTGAAGTAGAGGATGTGAGTCAAAATAATGACAAAAATCAACACTTTTTGAAATTAGGGCTTCTAGGCCTTAGATGCGCTAATAAGTAAGCTCCATGCATTAATAAGTAAAATCCATGTAAGAACCTTGATGGTCTTAAGCACATTGCAACAATAGAAGTTTTATGAACGTGGAAGGTGGATAGGGTTAATGTCTAAGTCAAGAGTTTACCTTAGAACTTTTTTCGTTTGTCACCAAAGTGAATCTCTACCCAAGAAGAAAATGCCTCCATAATTTCAATTCATGAACAATAGCTAAAAGTTCAAGGTCATGAACTACATAATTTTGTTTAATAGGCTTTAGATTTTAAGACTCACTTTCATTTAAGAGGCTTCAGATTTTGAGACTCACAAGACATAGGCCAACCTTCACTGCATAAGGATTTCACTAATAGAAAACACACTTGCCTCAGTGATAACTTTTAATGGCTCGCCAAGTTGTTCAGGTAGCTTCAACACTGGGTTGGTCACTAATAGAGCCTTAAGTTTGTCGAAGGCACTCTAACACATTGGAGTAGCCCAGTTGAAAAGGTACATCCTTCTAAGGAGTGTTGTCAAAGGTGAGGTAATCTTCGCATACTTTGGATAAATATTTGGTACTAACCTGTCAAACCAAGAAATCCTCAAACCTCTTTCATAGTCTTTGGCTTTAGATACATAAAGTGAGTGATCTAAACTAGTAATAGAAACCCAATAATAACTAGTGAGGTGCCTGTTTCAAACCATAAAAGGCTTTCTTTAATTTGTAAACATATCTTGCTCATGTGCAAATCATATTAGATAAATATAGATGTTTGAGCTTGATAAGTTGGTAGGTGAGATCCTAAAATTACTACATAACTATGGTTGCTTGCAGCTACAATATCTCCATACCTATAATGTTGGTGCTAATGAGGATTTGTAAGATGATAGTCCATATAATTGGCTACAACTTTCTAGTTTTTTACCATCTTCAAATTTGACACCATTTGAGAGATACCAGCTGTTTCTTAGAAAGCATAGACTCTTTGCTAAAAAGAGTAAATGCAGCTTCTTTACTAATTGCATTAAATATCGAGGATCCATTGATTCAAAGGATAGAATCTGAGCTGACCTAGCCAAAGTGAAAGTTGAGAAAGATAAACTATGGGATCACTATGATTGTCATATATGTGGATGATTTGATAGTCATAAGAGAAAACAATAAGGATAAAGTTTCTCATGTGAAGCACATGTTGATGAGAAAAATTGAGATGAAATGCTATAATGAGGGTTATGAAATATGTGAAGGGTACTTTTTATTATGGATTATTTTTTGAGGCTCGCAAAATCAAGTTAATGTGTATGTATTTACACATGTAGATTTGGGTTACTAGTGCTATGTCTTTAGTTTTGGGAGTGTAGCTATTTCATGGATTTCAAAGAAGTAACCTAGTTTTGCTCTTTCTAGAGGTGCTACTATGGCTACATGTGAGGTTGAGAAAGCTACTTGATGATATGGATCAGCCCACAAATAATGTGGTCACTATCTATTGTGACATTATGTGAGCAATATACATCCTTCCAATAATCTGGTATCTTGCTTGGGGCTCCCACTTGGCATATCTCCACTCATGGGTAGGCTTCTAGATACTAGGTCTTTGCTTGATCATTGCAACTTCCTTGGTTAGCTAAGGTACTCTTGGGTACCTACTCCTTGGTTTGCAAGGTCTTGGGCAACATCGCACCTTCCTTGGTTAGCCAAGGTACTCTTGGGTACCCACTTCTTGGTGACCTCTATGAAGGGTTGTTGAGGTTGAGGTTTGGGGGGTGGTCTTCATCTTCACCAATGAGGCTTTAATCTCCGTAATTGTTTAATGGGGTGGTCTTAACATGGGCAGTGAGGCGAGAGGCTTATTGAGTGTTAGGGGTTACTTGAGGTGATGGATTATGTAAGTGGAGTGTGTAAGTGGAGAACGAGGCTCGAGATGTTAATAGGTTTGGGGTGACCTCATCCATCAATGGTACAATTACCATGTGTGGGGAAGCTCAAGGGGTCTGCACTTCTTTTTTGCCCACTGATTACATAATCATTGGCTACAATCTATGCCCAAGTTGATGCTCTCTTTCATTGTACGTGGAGGTCACGTAAAACTTACACACATGTTTAGTTCCAATATTAAATTCAGTTATTTTTCACCAATCGATTACATAATCAGTGATGGCTGTAAAGCATCCCCTTCCAAGCTTGATGCTCTTTTTCATTTACATATAAAGGTTACATAAAACTTGCAAGATGTAAGTTTAGCTCCAATATAAAATTTGATAGTCATGGATTGGAAATTGTTTACCATGGTGATGATAGTTGTGGATGGTGCAAAGGGTGGGTGGCCTAATAAGGTCCATGTCTCCCAAGGCAAAATGTTATGGCTTACCCCAATGTCAACTAAGGTGGGCTCTTTTTTTTGGGAGGGGGGATTTTAACTTAAGGCAAACTCGTTCCATAGCCAGTTCTATTTCAAATGCATTAAGCATAAATAGAGATGTGATTTCGGCACCGTCACCATCGATTGTGTAAACCTTATACCAAGATTCTGTGGGAGAGTGTCCATGGTTTTTTCCATAAAGTGAATCAAATCCTCAGAGTCGGTCACTATGTATAAGCTGTAATTTCTTAACAGCTCTCACAGATCCATCCTTTGGAAATGATGCCCGATGCATTTTACCAAGAATACACCCCTCACATACATGTCTAGTAGGGAGTCTCAAGAGTTGGCAACTCAAACACCATATCATGCCTTTGGCATAACAAACTGCCATAATTCAGATGGCCAAATCGTGCATGCCATAATTCTGCATCACTCATAGCACGAGTCGTAATAATAAGAGACTGAGCAAGCATCATACTGCAACTTCTCAAATACATCCATCTTGTATAGGCCATGAAACAAGGTACCTCAGGTAATGATAGAACAATCATCATTTTTATGCTGAACTGTACATCTATCATCCACACATTTCACCATCAAGCCTGACAAGGCTAAGGCTGAAACAACTGACAACTTAATTCTTGGCACATATAAAACTTTAGAAAGAGTAAATACGCCCTCATTTGCAGTAGTGAGCACAACTCTACCAACTCCTTTGACATGATATGAGGAATCATTTGCACATGTAATGGTTCCTACACTTAGGACAGATTCCAGAGACGAGAACAAATTTTTTTGTGAAGTAATGTGATTATTAGCACCACTATCAAAGTACCAAGCATCCAATTCTACCACTAACATTCATATATATCATTTTCCATCGAGATGATCAAATGTAGATAGTCCAAAATGGGAGAATACATATACTCTAGCAAGGCTCAAAAAATCCACTGGTGAATGAGGTGACTTATGACTAGGGTTTTGGGCTACTACATTGGGATCTACCTTTTTCAACTTAGATAACTCAAGAAGTGTGGCTAGGTGGCTTTGGTGTGGCTTTGGTCCACCAATTTCCTTAGCCATCATAAAAATATGCTAAGTGCAAAGGCTAAAACTAGAAATGATAGACTAAGCAAGTTGCAAGTTCACCATAAAGATAGCTACAAACAATAATAAAATGCACAAATTTGTAGGTAGGTATAAGTAAAGAAACTAGAATTATATCTTTCAAAGGAGACAAAGATTATTCAAGATGAGTACTTATCTTAGGCTTCTATTTATAAACATTTGTTAATATCACATTATATTATTGCAATTGCAAAATACAAACTAGATAAATCGTTCACCTTTTATGGTTGCAAATTAAATAGATTAGTTATCATGCTAATAATTATCAATCCTAAATTCTTCTTGTGTTAAATTCTTCTTTACCATCTACTAATGTTAAATCCTTCTTCTTCAAGCTTCCTTCTTGATATGCATTATTTGAATGTTACATATGAGAATATACCTCTTATTTGGGTCTTTCACTTTCTTTTCTCCTAAGCATATTCAGGTTCATGTGGCCTTTAGCACATGCTTATATGTATCATACATGATGATACAACCTCTCATTATCAACTCCACCACCAACACTCAAGCTTGGAAAAGCCTTTCAACTTCTTCTTTGAGATTTTCTAAAGGGATAGAGGGGGTGGAGAGAGGGTAAGTAGAGGGATCTAGAGAGAGAGAGAGAGAGGGTAAGTAGAGGGATCTAGAGAGATTTTCTAAAGGGATAGAGGGGGTGGAGAGAGGGTAAGTAGAGGGATCTAGAGAGAGAGAGAGAGAGAGGCAGGGGGGTGAGCTCAAGAATAGATATGGTTACTCTAAAGTATAGTTTATGGAAAGTATAGTGTATGGTTTCTCTAAAGTATGGTGTATGGTTTCTCTAAAGTATGGTGTATGGTTACTCTAAAGTATGGTGTATGGTTACTCTAAAGTATAGTGTATGGTTACTCTAAAGTATAGATATGGTTACTTTGAGATCAAGAATATGGATCTCATATTTGTTCAAGGCTCTTTCTTTTGATACCAATGGGGTCATTTTAGCATTATGAGTTTCTCAATTGTTTGTGCTACCATAGGGTATATTCTACGAAGGAGATACCTTATAGATATGGTTGACTCCATGTTTTAGTATATACACGCCTTTGTAATCTTTATTAAGCTTAAAACAAGTCATATCTCCTTTTTAAATATGGAATACTCCTTCTTGTTATCTTTATGTAAACACATAGTTTGGAAATCAATAATTATTTTGGAGGATCAATAATTGTTGATCCTCCTTGTTATCTTAATGCAAACTAAAGCAATAATTACATGTCATATCATCTCATCATAAATATTGGTCATCTTCTTGTGTGGTCATATAATATATTTGTGCCTTATTGCTTTTGGCTATCATAGAAAAAGAAAGTATACCTTTATCTTTTTAGAAAAAGAAAGAAACGTATACCTTTAACTTTCTAGAAACGTATACCTTTGCCTTTCTAAAAAATGAAAGCACATATACCTTTATATTTCCAGAAAAAGAAAGGACATATACCTTTAACTTTCTAGAAAACGAAAGAACGTATACCTTTAACTTTCTAGAAAACGAAAGAAGGTATACCTTTATCTTCTTTTTTTATAGAAATTATAAAAGGTTACTTGGTGCATTTAATGGATAAAATGTTTCTCAAATGATTTGGAAAAAAAAATTTGAGGGATGAAATGTTTCTCAAATGAGTTAAAAAGCTATGCTATGATGGATGGCATAAGAAATGTTTTATTTTTAGTAGTTTATGCGAAATTGATGGAATTAGTAGTTTATGTGAAGTTTTATTTTTATCTTATTAGGATAAAGCATTCAAAACACAATTCTCTATATACTCAAACATAAAAGAAGACAATATAGATGAAAGAAGCCCAACTTCACTTCTACTAGGAAGGTCAAAAGGAACCTCGAAGAAACTCTCTATATACTCAAACCTAAAAATGGATAATGCTTTTTCAAAAGGAGCACAGCTTCACTTCTAGGTAGGTATGTCATAAGCGAGCTCTAAGAAATTCAAGAGTACTAGAGGGTGAACAAGGAGTTTCCAAAAAATCTCATTACATTATGATTTCCTTGGTTTGATGTTAATATATTTTTCTTTGAGAAAATTAAATAAGCATCCTTCATGCTACCCACGTAAGATATAAACTATATAAAAAACTAGAAGTTATGACATATGTGTATGAATAGTTTGGGAGGCACAAAATCTTCAATTGTTGTTGGAATAAGATCTAAATAAACACATCAACAACTATATTTTTTCTTCCATGAATACATAAGAATTACATGGATGGAGATGCCTAACACTTTTTAGAGATTAAAAAGTAAATAACTAAATTAAACAATTAAATTGGCAATCCATATAATGTTGATGGCATGCCATTATTGCATCAATACCTTGAAATTAAAAACTATACACTTTATGATGTGAAGTAGGCCATAATTGAGTTTAGCTAGGGGATAATCAACCCTAGAATGCAATGCAAACAAGTGAAGGTCTTGAGATGGTTAGTTGCTTAAGCTAATAAAGTGAAGAAAGAAGCATCCATTAATTTTTTATTCCTACTAAGATTTATGCACAACAATCCATGAAATGAGATATTAATATCTATTAACAACTTATGGTGTTTCAAACTATCCGCAATGAAGGTTAAATATGTAAAAGACCTTGAAAATTAGAAAGCAACTAGCTTCTTACTATGGTGATTCAAAATGGAAATTAATAGAAAATTGATATAATTTGAGATTTATCAAGTTAAATGCCTAACTTATTTTTTAATAAATTTGCATCTTAATGGTATTTTACATATAACAGCTTTCTGGGTGCAAAATAAGTATCTTATATGTTTGGTGTTGTGGAAAATGGCCAAAGGTGACCATTTAAGATTAGCTTTACTTTTGAGAGAGGTACATAATGTGATGTTTAGTTTGTCCAATCCATGTATTGCTACCCACAAAAAATTTGATGCAAATGTCATACATCATTTTAAATGTTTTAATGTTGATCTTTCATGAGAAGGGTGTACAATTGAACTTAAAACAAAACATCAATCAAATGAGATTTTATGTTTCATATATAAGATCTTAATAAATATTAATTCAAAATTTATCAATATGTTAAAATCATTTTATCAACATGCAAAGAAGGTTCTCCAATATCATTTTCGTAACATGCAAAAAGAAGGTTGTCCAATATCTTACAAATCTACATTAGAGTTAGATATACTGATCATGCTATTTCTTACTATAAGGAAATGTAGTAACTTTGTTCACATGCCTTTTTTTTCTTGAAGTGTTCGTTAGAGGGAAAAAACCCACATGACATTATTACTAAAGGATTTTTCACAATTATCATGTATGAAAATGAAAGTGACCTGAGAATATAAAAAATCTCCTTTACTGCAACCACATAATATACAAGAGCTTGGTTGGATTTTTCCATGCAAGCATATATTAGAGAAAGTAGAGCCAAACAAGTTTTTGAAGTGTCCCTAGTATGATGCCACATATATCATGCATCAATGGAATGACACATATAGGATTTCTTTGAAAGTTTTCATTCAACATCCACCAAAAAAAAGACCTATCATTCAACATCCACCAAAAAAAAGACCTATCATTGTAAAAGCATTGTAGACTAAGGGATACTGTGTACGATAATAGTGATTCAAGTAAAAGTTAGTGAAATACTCCAAGTTAACACTTTAAAATCATAAACATATAATCAACAACTCACCTTGGTTTAATATTATTAAGGAAGCATACACAAGAAGAGGGGGGGCACTGCAAGTTTGGATCATCCCTAACCTTGGCAATTGAAACACAATGTCTAGAAAAATCAGAAAACAATGTAAGGCAAGTAACACAAACTAGAAATCCTTCAAATTTGTTACATATAGTATCCATGAGGTGGCATCCCATAGAAGTTAAACAAAAAACTAGCTAGGCTGACTTGGAGTATTAGTGTTGAAAAAAAAATATGTGCAGGGGGGTTTAGAAATTTGTATAAAAGAGAAGGTTGAGGCCTTACAAGGTAGCATTTCTTGTATCTTAAAGGTGCATCTCCTAATGAGATTAGTTTCTTAAGTTTTAGTGGACTACTTTGCCACTCCATGGGAAGTCATACTATCAAGATAAATATGCAAGAAGAAGTTTTATGTTGCATTACCATTTTGAATGACAAAGGTTGTTTAGCCATGATAACACAATTTGATGACAGTGGGTGAGAGGAACTAATAAAGAGTAGGAGACCACTTAAGGTCAACATTGATAGCTTGCTTTGTGCATTTTATTGAAGGAAATATTATGTATTTACTTTGCAAAGTTTTGTTATATTTACTTGCTCATTTTTTATGGACACTAACAAGGTGTTCTACCTATGGGCTTTACTAACATCATATTTGAGTGACACTACAAACTACACTATCAACAAGGAGGTTTTAGATAATACATTACTCTTTGATTTTGTTGCCTTAGAACTTGTCATTTAAAGCAATGGGTTGTGACACTACTAGTCTTGGCAATTCCTACAACCATTATGTATGGGGTTTTAGAATTTTGAACCAGATGCTAGTGGCAATATGGATTTATGAGACTGATTTTTAGGGTGTCCACATTTTATGGGTGCTTGCCATGGGGTTGAAAAGTAGATTCATCTAGCTCATTGTTAGTGAGTGCAAAATCTCTTAACATATAGACCTGCATTGGGATTCAAGTGTGATGGGTTATGCAAAGTGGAACACATTGGCACTGTTTGTTATATCATTAAATGGTTAAACATGGAGACAATGTCTATCAAGAGCGATCCGTCACAATTACACTTTTTGGCTAGGATAGGTGGCAATCATTTTCTTAGCATTATCAACAATTTTGTTAGTCTCACGCGATTAACATCATAGGGCCCTTTTTACTTATAATGACTTCACAAAGCGCCTTCTCATTGTGCTAATCGCATATCATGTGGTTGATCGAGGCCACCCTCAACCTTTACACAATTAAGGAAGGAACGCACACATATTTCATGGTCAATTTAATTAGGTCGAGGAGAAAATCAAGGAAGCAAAAAACATATATTTCTCTAGCAAGCAAGAAGTGTGCTAAGAAGGGTACACCAAAAGAAACAGACACCACTCCCCCCAATAATGTGATGATAGGAAGAGCTTAAACACTATGGCTCTTTTACATGGAAAAACAATTGTAATAAAACATCATAGGCAAAAACAGAGTAGTTTTTCCCATTTGTTGTATCCTTTCTCTCCTCGATGTTAAACTAATTGTGTCCCCTTCTATAACCATTTGACAGGGGAAACATATGGCATTGATTGTGTTAAATATTATATTGTTGTGCGAACCCAAAAAATAGGCCATCATTCTTTCATCATTTATAGAGCCATCATTCTTTCATCATTTATAGCTTGTTACAATATTGGCCTACATATTATAGTTATAGAAGCAATTTGAGGGTATTCCCTTGCTGTTGTCAACTAAGCCTTGGAGACATGTCTGATACTTAGCCTTCCATCATTTATAGCTTGTTACAATATTGACCTACATATTCTAGTTATAGAAGCAATTTGAGGGTATTCCCTTGCTGTTGTCAACTAAGCCTTGGAGACATGTCTGATACTTAGCCTTCCACACTGCTGATTTTGGTATGATTATAAGTTTGATTTGAAACTTGGCCTCCCCATCGTGTGTATCTAGACTTTAGCAAATTGGCATGTGAGTTGTAGCTTTTTATTAAATGAGTAGTTAATCATTTCAAGGCTAAGTTGATGTTGCCGTGGGAATAGGCTCGTTGTCAGTTGTGTTGTGAAGAGAAGGCAAGTAATTTGTCATTGTTTTGTGGGGGTGAAAGAGTTGGAAGGTGCAATGATGAATAATGGACACACTATAAGCGAATGCACAAGCAATGCTAACTCAAGGCTAAGTTGATGTGTGGGAATATCCTCTTTGTTAGTTGTGTTATGAAGAGAAGACAAGGAATTTGTCGCTGTTTGGTGGGGGTGAAAGAGTTGGAAGGTGCAATGATGAATAATGGACACAGTATAAGTGAATGCACAAGCAATGCTAACTCATGAGGCTTGGCCCTCTAGAAGCAGTTGAAGTTGACCGTTGTTTTGCCTCCTAGTGCAACCTCAATTAGAGGGAGAACTACCTTATCTTTAAAAAAAATGCCAGGTGTAATGAAAGTAGAATTTAGCATAGCAAGCATGGTTAATATAAATATATTATTGATAAAAAAGAAAGAAAGTAGCATTTAGCATAGCAAGCATGGTTCAAACCTTAGGAAATCACCCCGAGAGTAATACGAAAATGACATGCGCAACCAATAAAAAATTGGAACCTAATCACATTTAAAGAACCGGCCATAGGCGGTAGCCTGCGCTTCTCCGCAACCGCCAGTAGCCGGCGGCCGCAATTATAGCAGCAAAAGTGTCGATCAAGTACGTGCAAATGTAAAAGTGTACGAGATTTTCTTTTTTTCCCCCAAATTATTCGTCAAATTTTTGTATTTTTTTTCCGCTCCATGTTCATCTGGTGGCTTCATGTTGGACGATCGAAGCCGGCTTCGATTATCCAAATCAATTTCTGAAACTTTAACGAAAAGCAGGAAAGCCACGCCACGCCTCTATGAAACGCTCAATAGCAGAAAAGCTCCTCCATCCCCTTCAACTCTATTAAGCTTTTCTCTGAAACCCTCACATAGCAAGCTACCCTTCCATTCAGAAAGTAGGAAAGAAACAACATTTGCAGGCTCATTTTCTCGCATTTACTCATCAGAAAGGGCTGCGATCGGACTTGCGACTTCAATTTGCCGATCAGAAATAGAAGCTTGCAATAATGGTAAGAGATTTCTCTGCTTTGCTTTTTCTGTTTTCCTGAGTTTCTTTTCTGTCATGCATTTGCTCAGTTTTGAAGGCCACGTGACCATGAGAGAAAGAATTGAGGCTACATGTTCGCGACATCAGATCGCTGCATTGTTGTTTGAGCCTTTTGTTGGAAGCTTTTCTCACCGCTCTATGCGTGTAGACGAACTAAAATTAAAAGAGATAATGAATCTAACTTGCAAGCTTTAGGTACCAGAATGTATGTGTTATGCTTGGCATCAACAACGAGCATGTAACAAGTACAGTAGGTGCAAAGATGCCATACACTCATTCTCAAGGCCTTTCTCTAACGTAGAGAAGAAGCTTGTTTTAATATGGCGTGTCATGCAGTAGTTGTTTCGTAGACAAGGCAGCCTATAGACTTTTCTGTGAGCTCAGTATATGAGATAACGCCGTCTCCCCAGGCTGTGGAGGGTTATGTATCATCATCAACTCAGTAGTGAGATTAGGCGCCATTCACTTTTAGGGCTGGGTATATGAGAGAACGCCGTCTCCCCAAGCTGTGGAGGGTTATGTATCATCATCAGTAGTGAGATAAGGTACCATTCACCTTAAGAGCTGGGTCAGGCAGTGAAGTGCAAGGTAAACTCTCCATGAAGATTGTTTCAATTGCTAGTCCTTACATTTTTTCTTTTGGACAGGGTTTTATGGTTGCAAGGCATTATGTTACCATCTCAGAGCACCTTTATACCTTTTCAAGGTCTAGACTAGACAACACGGTCCAGTTTCATAGCTCATCTACAGGCATCCCCATTTCAAGCTCCAAAGCTTATAGTGGCCTACCACTATGTGTGGAAACTGTAGCTGCATCGAAAAGGTGATTCACATTCTACGTAGTGGTAGACAATTTTGTGCACAGAATTTGGTTATCTTCAAATTCCATGCCATTATTGATTAGATTTATAAATATCTAGTTTCAGACACTTGCTACCAAGTCTATCCAAGGGGAGCAGATGTGGTGGTAATCGTACCTCAAGAACAGCTGGGGTAGAGGTATTTAACTCACTAACTGCTTCCATATTCAAATCAATGATCGATATTGTAGAGTTGGAACCAGTAATTATCATATACTGTGTTGCTGTTTCATTAGGAAGGTGACCAAAACGTTTCAGAAACAGAACAGGCTGTGAAGGGGTTGATTAGGACTCCTGATGGAGAGCTACCTGGGCAAGGCGTGGATCTTGATGATATAGAAGGGTTAAGAGCAGCATTGGTGGTGGCACATGCTAGGATGGCTGTTGCGGAGAGAGAGAAGGCTGAAGCATTGAAAGCGTTAGCACAAGCAGAAGCAAGGCTACAAGAATATGCTGCTACTGTGGTTCAATCTACAGAATCAGCTATGCAGGAAATGCAAGCTGCAAAGCAATCCTTCAACGTGGAGCTGCAAAACATCATTGAGCAAAAGCTTGCAGTAGAATCAGAGTTGGTGCTTGCCAAGCAAGATGCGATAGAATTGGCAGTTAGGGTTGACAAAGTTGCAGATTCCATCATTGCAGAAGCCACTGCTCATCTGGCCGAAGAAGCACGGCTGACAATAGCTGCTGCCAAAACTTCTGCTGCAGAAGCTGCAGTCACAGTGGAAGATAGAATCAAATCTGCCGCTCTTGAAACCGCTAATGCAATGATCAGAGAGACAAGGGACGCAATTGAGAAATCCTTTGCAGCATTGGAGGCAGCCAAAGATAAGGCACAGAAGTCAGAGATTGCTCTTTTCCAAAGGATGCAAATTTTGGATGACATGGTTCTCAAAGAAGCTTCAGCACTTGGCTTGCAGCAATCAGCCTCCAGCTTACAGCGGCAGCTACAGGCTGCTGACAGTGAGATACAGAGGCTTCAAGCTCAAGTTAAGGCTGTTTTGGCACGGGCTGAAGCGGCTGAGGCCCGTGCCATGGCAGCTGACGAAGCTCTGAAGCAGTTCCAAGAAACAGCGAACCGTAGTGCACAGGAGCATGAGGAGAGTGCGAGAAGAGCACTAGAGGCCCTCAAGGTTGCTGGTGCAGCTCGTCTAGAGGCTGCCAGGTCTGCTTTTAAGGCTGATATTGAAGCTCTTCAAGCTGCACTGAATACAGTTCAAAAAGCAGAAAAGTCTCAGGAACAAGCATACACAAGAAGGTACCAGGCATTGGAACGGTCACTAGCTGCAGCTGAAACATCGGCAAAGGCATGGGAGGAGCGGGCCTTGGCAGTTGAAGATCTATTGCGCAAATCTAGGAAAGAAAATGCTGATGTGATTGAAGTGAGCGGAGGCATCGAGGGCATATTGACTGGTGGTCGAATGGAGACATTGCTAGGCAATGATTCAAGAAAATGGGATTTACTTGCTAATGGACCTAAAAGGGATACTCCAGAGTGGATGGTACGCAGAATTGAGGTGGCATTGCAAGGCTTACCTCCTAGAAAACTTGGCCAAGTTCAGGAAGAAAGTGGTGTGAAATTGCAATTGCCTGGGCCTGAAGAAGTTTGGTGTATAGCAACGGCTAAGGTGAAAGAAGATGTATATACAAAGCAAGCTGCAGAGAAAGAGGCGATTGATGAGCAAAGACGTGTTCTGGAGAAAACTTTGAAAAAGAAAACTGTTCGGAGGCCTCTGCTGCCTTCAGGTGAGGTTGCAGCCAAAAAGTAGGTTAGCAGGGCACATCAGATGAACTGGCACGAAAAAAAAACAAGAATGTATACTATCAAGTATCATTTTTATTTACATTTGATTTTGTATGGTTATTATTGAGCTTTTTTTTTTTTTTTCAGAGTCGGGAACTGGGTCAGGACTAGAGATTGTGGTATGTGAGCAGTTTCTATCATCTTATGCTTTTATGCCACTTTCTCTATCATAGCATGCATATAGAGGATTAGGCCTGCCGCTTTTTGTACATGCCCCTTAATATATGCGATGCACAAGGTACCTAGTTTGCCTTCCAAGGGAAAGTTTCACAATCTACTTAGAGCAAAAGGTTGATTGTTGTGTACTTGGCTATATAGTAAATACTTTCGAAGCTCTAATCTTTAATGCATGCTTCTCTGAAGAATTCAGGTGGGCTGGTGGTCACGTAGCTTTTTTGACGCCTATCAAGTTAAATTAGAGATTGAGTCACTGTTTTTCTATTCTATGTATCTTTCATCATCATTTTTGTGGCCATATCCTAAAATATTTCTATTATCTACTCGGTTCCTATTTCGAAACTATGCTGTCTTATTGATGACAAAGGGAGCAATGAGATGGACATGGTGTTTTGGAGGCTCTTGGAATTTGTAGGGGAGTTCACAATTGGACAACCTAGGGAAGAGATTGGTTGGGCAGCCTCAAGGAGAGATTGGGTGAGGTGATGGCTTTTGCATTGTAGCTGGGCAGAGTTTTTTAAATTCATTGAAAGACTAGCACTACAAAGAGGCTCAAGGTTGTGGTTGAAGAAGAAAGAAAGCTTTATTAACATCTACTAAAGACCCAATGGATTTTTTAATTCCTTGAGTGGATCCTTCTGTAGTAGCAACTCGAGTGCCCAGCCGAAGGTGGCTTGGTCTCCCACCCGGAGGCGGTACAATTATGGCCGCAGTCAGCCCGGATGCCACCGGCTGCAAGCCTTCAGGGATTTGAACTCAGGACCTCACCCTTCCTGGTCACAGACCCACACCGCTAGGCTACACACCCATTGGCAAAACCCAATGGGTTTATGAGACCAAAAATGTGGCATACATGATCCATGTGTAAACTAAGGTCATAAAACATGGAAAAAAAAAAGACTTATGTACCAAATGAAAACAGGTTCGCATTCTATGAAGCCTTACATGTACAATGAATCAATCAATCAAAGAGATCTAACCATGTGTCATCTTCCTCAGCCTTAGGGTACAACAGTGTCAATGTCCACCTCCTATGGTGGTGTCGCTCCACTGTCAGTGATCAAGAATGGTGGCGAAGTATGTACTCAAGGATGTATAAGTCCTTTTTGTTGCTGCTGCACATACGAGCACTTGCCGATTGCTCCCCCCAAGATCCAGCCTCAATGCCCAATCCGTGCCATCAAAAGCGCAACAATGTGATCGCTCTTCGCGCCCAAGCTAGCATGAGTATGCGGATGTGTAGTTGAGTGTGGCCGGTTCGTGTGTTTAAGGTCTCCACAGGCCATTATAAGCTCTTACCTCATCCTGCTAGCGCCCTTAGCCCACGTGTGAACCCTCCCGGTCCCCATGCCCGAGCTAAGCCTTAACTCTAACTTGGGTTAGTCAATGTCCCTAGCCCTAACCCTAGGCCTGTCAGGATGCAACAGTGTGTGTACATGGTCTGTTAATCGGGGTGGAAATGTGTGCAATAGTACTTGAATTTGGATCGCCTTCTGTGGTGTTCTTCATTTGTGATTACATCTGTGATGTATTCAGTAATTGTAGCTGAAATTGTGCCTTCTTCATCTCTTTGGGACTAGGTACCTTTCAAACCCCCCCTCCTTAACTATGTTCTTATGTCAAGGACCCATTCTAATGGTGTGTTGGGTTTTGGAGTGTGCTTTTCAGTCCACCTTAGGTAGTCCATCATCTGGCATGTCCTTGGTCACATACAGATACACCCTCTTTAGAGTCGACTCTAGTGGCCTAGTAACTCCTAAATATTAATAGTGATGAATGTGGGAATAGGTTGTGTAAACTATCACCTATTTACTTAGTATTCTAGGTTTAAATAAAGCGGCTCTAGTGTGTGTGAACAACGGCTAGCGTGTGGGAACCACCTCTTAATAGGATCTTATGTAAGCAATGATGTACGTAGGTGACACCTGTTAAGGACACTTGGCATCATAGTTTGACATGTGGTGGCAGCATATATGTGCACCTTGTAAAGGGGGGTCTCTCCTACAAAAGAACCATTATTATTATGATCGAGCATGCCTAGTTCATCTCGTGCCCTCTTGTTACTCACTCTTGTTAACCCTTGTGATTAAACCCTAATCCTTAACATCTAGTATCAGAGGCTTCAGTGCCCTAATCCCTAACATGTGGTATTGGAGCCTTCTGTGCTCCAGTTGCTCCTCTACCTGGTTTTTGTTGTCGCTTCAGAGCCATGCATTGCCACTTCAAAGCCATCTGCCGCCGCCTTAGAGCCAATAGCTGCTGCTCTCCATGAGGAGCGGACGACTCTTAAGAGGATCTTATGTAAGCAATGATGTATGTATAGTGACACCTCTTAGGTACACTTGGCATCATAGTTTGTGTAACTTAGTTGAACACAATGCTAATCAATACACTTAAATACACCAAGATTTAATGGACAACATGCTCAATGCAAGAAGTAATTTTGCTGAATTGACAAGAGACGGACAATGAGCCGGAACGGCCGGCCCCTCCCTTAAAAAATTATATTGATCTTGGGAGAATCAAGTACATAGTGTCGTGGGCATTTTTGGCCAGATTTCTATACCAATGCATATGAATACAGTATTGCAAACAGTGTGATTGTTGATGTAGACTTGCAACTCACACTACCCTCTCCAGTGTCCATGTTCCCTACCATTTGTTCTCTATTGTTCCACCAACACATGGTAGCAATAATCTGCGAGAGAGCACGTAGGACAAGAGAATACTACACAGGGTATGTGATCTTGTAATCTGGTTTCTCCCTCCTACTACTTGCTTCCATATTTAAGCATAAAAGCTTACCAATTGCAAGTAGAGTCGATAACAATAGAAGTCTTCACGATGGAAGTGCTTGGAGTGTTGAAATCTTTGTTTTGTCGCAATTCTTCGCGACAAAAGTCTTCAAGAGGATGAAGGGAACCCTGGGAAAGCTTTCCCTATGGTTCAACTTGAGAAAGGAAGGCTGAAATTAGGGTTTTCAGCAAAAAGACCAGAAATTACAACAAAAATGAAAGTTGTTTTGCTGAATTTCAGTCCATTGGGAGCGTGTAGGAGAGTGTATAGCACCTGGAAACACTCTTGGAAGCTTGGAAAACACCCTAGCAAGCTTGGATATGGAGTTGGGAAGGAGAAAGTGCAGAAAATACAGCCAAAGAGGCCTCATGAAGGAGGCGCCTAGTGCTAGAGAGAGGGAAGAGTGAGGTGGTGAGTTGGCCACTCTAGGTGGCAGGTAGGTGCTTTGTGGAGCAAGCTAGAACGGACACATGGCTGGTTACTCCCTTCCTACAAAGGGGATAAGGACTAGGTGGTGGGCATTGGGTTTTGTCTACCTTGGGACATCAGTGTGTGAACACAGGGCTGGTCATAATTTACAAGGGAGTTTTGGTCGCCCAAAACTTAATGAAGTGTGTACACACTCACCTATAAATTAGTGCTAATTCCTAAGGCTAGGTGTATGACTAATTCTTACTACCTGTCACATGCCACATAACCATGTTAGCAGATAGTTTCACGCGCACGGTTCACGGGCGGGCGTCTCCTTACTCGGAACTACACATTGGTCAAGCAAGCATGAAAACAGCATGCAATTTCAATTGCAAGCAAGCACATAAACATGCTATGCAATGCAGCATTGGTATGGACAATCCCCATTCATGAGACTATGCCAAAATAGACGTGCTCCAGGCAAGTACACGAGGTACCAGATCCAATGGAACACCAATCCACCAGGCATTTTCGGGCATGTACACAAAGGCACAAGTCCCAATAGGAAGCCAATTCCACAGTATCACATGAGTGGCATCAATCCCCGCATGGCATATACAACTGCCATGGACACCAGTCCAATGTATATACATGATGAGAAAGCACGGGTGGACCAATTGGGTGGCCAAATGGTGACATCCCCCGGCTTCTAAACAGTTGTCTTCAACTGAAAAACATCCAAATATGTCTGAAGCACATGCGGGCAATCTCTGAAGAACTCTTCATCTACCCATTTAGCATTGATGGGAAGATAGTTCTTAAACTTTACAAGGTAAAGCTTGACAACTTTGCCTGTAGCAAGCTTGCGTTTCTTATGATACACAATCGGCTCTGGCTGCAAGATCTCCTCAAGCTCATCCACTTCTGGTGGATCCTCAATGACCGTTTCACTGGGCTCTGCATACTTGCGAAGGAGACTCACATGAAAAGCATTGTGTATGGGCCAATGGCTAGGCAATGCCAATCTGCAAGCCACTTCATTGATCTTCTCGATCACTCGAAAAAGCCCATAGTACCTGGTTGCAAGCCTAGGATATGCACCCTCTTTGCCAAGTCTCTTTGCAAGGCTTGCTTTCTTAAATTTCAGCAATACCCAATCATTCTCTTTAACATCCAATTGCCTTTTATGCTTTTCGGCAATCTTTTTATGCTTGTCTTGTGACCTTGCAATGGCTGTCCGCACCTGAGCAAAAGCAATATCCAAGTCTCTTACATACTCATCAACTGCAAATATCTCATCCTTTGTGTGAAGGATGGGTGGCAAAACCACCTTACCATAAACAATCTCAAATGGAGCCTTTCCCGTAGATGCATGCATTGTGTTGTATGCAAATTCCACAAGCGGTAAGTACTTTTCCCAAGAAGACTTGTGATCCGCCACATAACATTTCAAAAGATCTAACACAGCCTAGTTTGTAGCATCACTTTGCCCATCCGTTTTAGGGTGACAGACTGATGATAAGTTCAATTTGGTGCCCATGTTATCAAATAAGGCCTGCCAAAAGAGACTTGTAGTTGTCACATGCACTCTGCACTCAGTGCATGGTGACAAGATGGCTCATCATCAGAAGTGCAACAGTTGTACAGTATTAGAACCCAGTAGGATGATATTTGACGTACGCCGTGACCCCATTGTACATCCTCAGTCCAGGATAAGTCAGGCACGAGCTACGTAGGTCATTCCTCAGCCTTAGCGGGTCAGTCAATCAGTCAAGTCCCTTAACCCACTTGGAGAGAATCATTCATGCATGTAGAGTCAGTAGAAGCCTTAGGGTTTGCATCAGAAAGCACTCTACATCCTGCATAATATGCATTCATATGCCTGTGCATCATTTAGAACATCCCAAAAGCGTTAGAGAATTTACTAGGATTTATCTGGTATTTTTCCCATATTTTATAGTATTTATTTAGCATTTATTGTCATTTATAAATATAAACTTTATTAAATGACCAGCCAACTTGACCAACCTCCAGTTAGTATAAATAGGCTTGCATAGGGCTTAGTTTATCATTCAGTCTTCAGTGTGCTAAGAGCTTTCCTCCTCAGCCCTAGGAGTTCCCTTGCCTGTAGCACTAGACTAGTCTCATCCAGCCCTTGGAGTGTTTGAGGTTGCTTCAACCAACCTTGTTCATCCAACACCTGCAGTTCAGCAGTCCCTACAGCCCTAGGCACCTGCATTCAGCATCAAATCAGCCCTGATTCAGCATACAGTCCAGCTTCAGTTCAATGCCAGAATCCAGCCAGCGTTTTCTGCATGTGAATCAGCAGCCGTACACATCTGCGTTTACAGTTCAGTTCAGCAGCCGTACAGTCATCTGCGTTTCTGTCCAGCAGCAGCCGTACACCTGCGTTTCAGTCCTACAGCCTGCGTTTTTCAGTCTTGCATCAGTGCTACAGCAGTACCCCGCCTTCTGTGCATCATCCATACATGCAACAGTCATCTGGTGAAGGTAACACAACATTCATAAGCATTTACAGCATTCTAACATAGTGTAGAACAGTCCACCATCTTCTTTTCTCAGCCTCAGGTGTGCAGCCCTTCCTCATGCCCTTGGGAAGAGTGCATAGGCTCGAGATCAGGTCATCGAGGTGTTTCTACAGCCGTGTACAGTTCAGCCAATCTCCGATCCTCCGAGATCTTGCGTTTGGCTTATCTACAGTCCACAATCATTCTCTCTAAAGAAATAAAGCAAATACTATCTCGTTATCGGGATAGGGGGCCCTTCAGTGGGTAATTCGGGACCCAATCTGGTGTACAGTTCTCATATCTCTCTCTCATATCTCTTTAAAGTTTGAAGTATTAAAGTGGATTGCTAAACTCACGAAACTCAGGATACGGAAGACGGTGTGAGCATTTGTGTGACAGGATCTTCCAATAAAAAGACTCCTGCTGCATATCACATTGGTATCAGATTCAGATTGTCCACACACACTGTATCCTAGCGTGGGGGCATCCTTGGATGGTTAGATTGCGTTCCGGCACGAACACCGACTTCAGCATCATGTCTATAGAAGAGAGTACTCATCAGCCGGAAGACGTCTCCCCCGAAGGAGACCATGTTCTTCCGCCTACAGCAGACACCATAGCTCTTCTTAGAGCTCAGAACCAGCTGCTCATGGAGTGTCTCCAACTCTTGGAGGCAGCAGCAGCACGTCCTTCTACACCTCCAGCAGCACCCGACTACATCTCCCTCTTCTTTCAGATGGAACAACAAAGGAGAGAGGATGAGGCCTGAAGGAAAAGAGAAAAAGCAGAAGCCCAACGCAGGATCGACGAAGACCGGCGTCAGGCTGAACTCGCCGCTCGGGAACACCAATGTGAGCTTGATCGAGAACGTATGTTACTCGAGCACCAACGGGAAAAGGAGGCCATACACTTGAGGTATCAGTAGCTCTCCTCAGTCTCCCCAGTCATAGGTGTCACCAGCCAGCAGTCCGCAGCAGCATCAACCACCATCATTCGCAGTCAACCAAACTTCAGTAAGTATGATGGTAAGTGTGATCATTCATCAGTTAATCAATTTATTCATCAGTTTAATGCTCATTTTCCATTAGCTAGGATCACAGACCCTCAAGACAAAGTCCACTTAGCGGCTCCCCATCTCACTGGTGAGGCAGTCACTTGGTGGCAGCATTGGTCTAGTATTCATACAGACCAGGCCACAGGTGTCACAGCCTTTGTCTGGGACATCTTTGTCCATGACCCGAAGACTAGATTTCTCCCGCCCTAGTACATGACCGGTCTGAAAGAGGAGTTCTATGGACTCAAACAGAACGGATCCCCAGTGCTTCAGTTTTCCGGTAAGGTTATTACTTTAGCACAGCAGTAAGGGTTATCTGAGCAGGCCAACATGGAGCAATTCATTCATGGATTGGACTCTAACATTCGGTTCACAGTTCGTAACTTTGAACCAAGTACATATGACCGGGCTCTGACTCTCGCTCAGAATGAAGAAATGAAGCTTAACGGGGGCAAGCCCAAGCAGTCATCTCAGTCCAGTACCAAAACCCAGCAGCAGCAATCAGCTGCACAGATAGGGAAGGGTAATTCGTCTTCTAAAGACACTAAGACAGACAACAGTCCTAGCTCTAGTTCAGGGGATAAGGAATCCAAGCCTAAGAAGACCCCTGAGGAAAAGGCTCAAGCAAGCATCACTGGAGGCTATCTTCCTCCAGAGGAGCAAAGACAGTATCAGTTAGAAAACAGATGTTTTTTCTGTCATACCATTGGGCATGGTAAGAAGGATTGTCCAAAAAGACAAGCGGAGCAAGCCTCCAAAGAGCCTTCTTCCACAGTTGCCGCAGTATCCCCCGCTCCTCCAGACCTGCCTACTACCACCAATCCGGTTCAGATCTTACCTTCTATGCATTCCATGCCATCCGTGGTACTTGATGCTAAGCAGGAGGGTGAGGCAACAACCACACAGAAAAGCCTGATCCGAGCTTATGGCTCTGCCAAGGGCCGACAGTTCATAATCCTTTTTGACATGGGCAGTTCTAAGGACGCCATCTCTCCCGAGTTGGCTACCAACATGAGCTGTACCTTAGTGCCCTATCATTTGGAGGTAGATGGGTTTACACCTAGTCTCCGCACCCACATCTCTCAGAAGGCACAGCAGTTTTCTTTTCAAGTTCAAAAGGCCTCCTTCCAGCGAGAATTCATTGTCTCTCCTCTTTTGGGATGTGACATGATCTTAGGAATCCAGTGGTTTCGTCAGTAAGAACCTATTCCCAAATGGGGGCAGGACACTTTTATTGTCTCTAAAGGTTTTCCTGAGCTTGTCATGATTCGGGGGGATAGGAGCATTCTTGGCGTTCCTATGATTTCTCATCTCCAGGCCCGACGAGCTATGTGCAAGGGACCAGAAGGAACATTAATTTATGCTCAGACAGCTTCTATCTCATCAATAACCGTTGTGTCATCATCTTCAGTCCCTCAGTTATAGCAGATCTCCTTTCTCATTCAGACATTTTTAAGCATGATCTCCTACCCAGTATCCCACAGTTAGCAAAACCTCCTAGCAAGTTTCCCTCTTGTCTTTCCAAGACATTCAAGGGCAAGCTAGAACAGCAGTCAATTCTCAAACATTTGAAACATGTTCCTTATGGACACATTTTCATAGTCACCACAGACCACCAAGCACTTAAGTGGCTCCCGATGATGCCAAGTGCCCAGTGGAGTGCTCAGCACACTAGACAGGGTCAGCTCTTCCAACAAGTTGGAGGAATGATTAAGTACATCCCTGGTCAGCATAACCCAGTAGCAGATGTTCTTAGTAGAAAGACCAGCAGAGAGAGAGATATGAGAACTGTACACCAGATTGGGTCCCGAATTACCCACTGAAGGGCCCCTTATCCTGATAACGAGATAGTATTTGCTTTATTTCTTTAGAGAGAATGACTGTGGACTGTAGATAAGCCAAACGCAAGATCTCGGAGGATCGGAGATTGGCTGAACTGTACACGGCTGTAGAAATACCTCGATGACCTGATCTCGAGCCTATGCACTCTTCCCAAGGACATGAGGAAGGGCTGCACACGTGAGGCTGAGAAAAGGAGATGGTGGACTGTTCTAAGCTATGTTAGAATGCTGAAAATGCTTATGAATGATGTGTTACCTTCACCAGATGACTATTGTATGTATGGATGATGCACAGAAGGCTGGATACTGATGTAAACTGATGTTTCAGGACTGAGAACTGCTGTAGACTGAAACGCAGACCTGTAGGGATGATGCTGGACAGAAACGCAGGTGTGCTGCTGCTGGACAGAAACGCAGGTGACTATACGGCTGCTGAACTGAACTGTAAACGCAGATGACTGTACGGTTGGTTCACATGCAGAAAACGCAGGCTGTATGCCGGTACAGGGACTGAACTGATGCTGGTTGCAGGTGCCTAGGGCTGTAGGGACTGCTGAACTACAGGTGTTGGATGAACAAGGCTGGCTGAAGCAACCTCAAGCACTCCAAGGGCTGGATGAGACTAGTCTAGTGCTGAAGGCAAGGGAACTCCTAGGGCTGAGGAGGAAAGCTCTTAGCACACTGAAGATTGAATGATAAACTAAGCCCTATGCAAGCCTATTTATACTAACTAGAGGCTGGTCAAGTTGGCTGGTCATTTAATAAAGTTTATATTTATAAATGATAAATAAGGCTAAATAAATACTATAAAATATGAAAAAAATACCAGATAAATCCTAGTAAATTCCCTAAGGCTTCTGGGATGTTCTAAATGATGCACAGGCATATGAATGCATATTGTGCAGGATGCAGAGTGCTTTCTGATGCAAACCCTAAGGCTTCTACTGACTCTACATGCATGAATGATTCTCTCCAAGTGGGTTAAGGGACTTGACTGACTGACTGACCCGCTAAGGCTGAGGAATGACCTACCTAGCTCGTGCCTGACTTATCCTGGACTGAGGATGTACAATGGGGTCACGACGTACGACAAATATCATCCTACTAGGTTCTAATACTGTACAATTGTTGCACTTTTGATGATGAGCCATCTTGTCACCATGCACTAAGTGCAGAGTGCATGTTGTTGCCTGGTTTACTACTTTGACCATGACCTCGCAGAACCTCACTTATGAGGTATATCTCCAGAAATTTAGGGACTTGCAGATGAAAGCTACAAAGATGGATCCCACAACTCTTTTGGGGTTCTTCGTAGCCGGTTTACCTGACTCATACCGTTTACAGGTTAAAAATAACAAATGCAAAACCTTGGACGCGAGCATTCATTCCGCTTGTATCTATGATGATACAATTGTCTCTTCCAAGTCTAAACCCGTTACCGAGCAGGGGAACAAGCACAAAAGGAAGTTCTCCGCACCAATGGCTAGCACGACTGAAGGAAAGTCTTCGGACCAACCTTCAAAGAATTCAACTTCGACACCAGTGAAAAAGAAACGTCTCCTTAAAGCTTTGAAGCTCAAGAAGGAGGGACGTTGTTTCATCTGTGAAGAAAAAGGACACATGCGTAATGAGTGCCCGAAGCAAAAGGGTGCAAAGACCAACGCCGGACCCAAGCCAAAGGCAACTAATCAGTTGTCTTTGACAGGTATGTCAGTTACTGTACTTTCTCGCCCTAGTACATGTTCTGATTGTCTGTCCAACTCTTAAGTTTTTGGCTTGCATGATCTCCTCCGAGTTTATGGAGAAGTGAATGGCCATAGAATCCACTTTCTTCTAGATCCTGGCAGCTCACACAACTTTGTTAACTACAAACGTGTGCAGAAATTGGGTCTTGATACGTCACCCAGCGATCATACCTATGAGGTACACCTACCTGTGGGTTGGCAAGTATGGAATCGAAAGGTGGAGATGCTACCAATCCGGATTCAGGACTACAAAGATACTCTGGAATGCTATATTATGCACCTAGAACATGTAGACTTGTTATTAGGGATTGAGTGGTTTAAGACTCTTCAAGTCCAGATAGATTGGTCTAGTCATATTTTTTCTTTTGAACATAGGAACACCCAATATAGTATCTCTTTGTATACTGCTTTCCTTTGTGTATTGATTCCACTTTCATTTCTCATACCTTCTATGGATGTCAATGAATTAAGTTTTTTTGAAAGCAAAGAATTACAGAAGATACTTGATTTGTTTCAAGATATATTTCCTAAGGAACTGCCATCAGGCTTACCACTTGAAAGGGCAGTAGATCATCGTATTGACCTGGTCCCTGGTGCTCACCCTGTTAGTATTCCACCTTACAGGATGAGCCAAGCTGAGGAAACAACTCGAAGATTATTTGAGGATGGGCCAGATCCGTCCAAGTAAATCACCTTGGGGTGCACCTGTGTTGCTTAGGAGAAAGAAGGACAACACCTGGAGAATGTGTATAGATTACAAGAGATTGAACAAGCTGACAATTAAGAACCGTTATCCTCTCCCTAGATCAAATGATGTGATTGACCGGTTAGCAGGAGCGAAATATTTCACGAAGATAGATTTACGTACTGGCTATCACGAGATAAGTATTCATGAAAGACATGTCGAAAGAACCGTCTTTCGGACTAGGTATGGCCATTACAAGTTTCTCATATTATCTTTTGGGTTAATCAATGCTCCAGTCACTTTCCAGCAAATGATGAACGATCTTTTTCGTGAACATTTGGAAAAATTTGTGGTTGTGTTCCTGGATGATATTTTGATATATAGTCGTACTCTTGAGGATCACGTTAGACACCTCACGATTGTCTTAACTATTTAAAGACAGAATCGACTATATGCTAAATTAAGTAAATGTGAGTTTTTCATGACATACATCATTTACTTGGGACACAAGATCACTAGAGATGGATTGAGCATTGACTATGAGTGAGTTCAGAAGGTTCTGGACTGGCCTATACCGCGAACAGTGAAACAACTTTGTTCTTTTCTTAGTTTTGTTGTTTTCTTCGGAAATCTGTGTGAGAGTACTCTCAGCTCACACTACCGATGACCGACTTGTTGAAAGGTCGTGGACGTAAGTCAAATCAGCCTATCACTTGGAATAATGATCTGGATATGGCCTTTAGACTTTTGAAAGATAAAGTCAAGGAAGCACCTATCTTAGCATTACCCGATCCTAGTCGGCCTTATGTTCTTGAAACTGATGCCAGTGACTATGTCATCAGGGCTGCTCTATTTCAAGATGGTAGACCTGTTGCTTTTGAAAGTAAAAAGCTAGACGATACTCAATCTCGTTGGCCAACCCTTGAGAAGGAGCTTTATGCTGTGATTCACGCTCTCAAGGTTTGGAGATATTATTTATATGGCTCCAAGTTTGTGGTATTGACTGATCATCAGTCAATCAAGTATGTGTGTGATGCAGATGATTTGAGAGGAAGGAAAGCTCGATGGACTGAATTAATGCAAGATTTTGATTTTGAGATTCGTTATAGAAAAGGGTCCATGAATAGTGTTGCAGATGCGCTTAGTCGAATTAGAGAGGTGAATACTTTGTCGTTCACCGAGATTTCTACTAACTTATTTCAGTCATTGAGAGGGCTTTGCAGGATTGATAGTTATTTTGGTCCATTTTGGGGCAGAAGATCCAGGACGGGAGCTCATTGATTGACCAAGACTCAATGACTGAGCAGTCTACCATTTAGGCTGCAGGAGGCCAGTGGATGATTCGGAATGGTTTACTATTCCGTAATGACAAAATTTGTGTACCACAGATCCCGGACATTAGGTCCAAGATTCTTAAGGAGTGTCACGACGCCCCTTCTGCTGGACACCCTGGGGTACACAGGACATTATCGTTAGTGAAACACACTTTTTATTGGCCAAAGATGAAAGGGTATGTAGAAGATTATGTTCTCAAGTGTCAAGTTTGTCAAGCAAATAAAGCTGAACGCTTTAGACAGGCTGGGTTGTTGCATCCTTTGTAATCCCAGGTAATAAATGGGAAAGTATTTCCATGGACTTTATTACCGGATTGCCAAGAACACATCAAGGCCACGATTCTATTTGGGTTGTGGTAGATCGCTTGACAAAAATGACTAGATTTTTACCAACTCGGAAGATCATTACAACTACGCAATTAGCAAGGTAGTTTATCGAGCAATTGTTTAGACTGTATGGGTTACCGCAGGACATAGTCAGTGATAGGGACTCTAAGTTTATGAGTGATTTTTGGAAACTTGTTTTTGAGAAGTTGGAAACAACTTTGAATTTGAGTTCCTCAGATCATCCTCAATCTGATGGCCAGACTGAAAGAGTGAATTTGATTTTGGAGGATATGCTTCCAGCATATGTATCCAAAAGACAGAGTTCATGGGAGGATTATCTTTCTATGTTAGAATTTGCATATAACAGTACTAAGCATACGAGTACAGGTTTTAGTCCTTTCATGCTTATGTATGGTTTTCAACCTAGATCACTTGTTACAGTGGGATTCTCAGGACTTTAGCATGATGCAACACGTAATTTTTTGCAAGATATGCAAGAAATGTTACAAGTTGCGAAGGAATCTATTAGAGTGCTCAAGACCGAGACAGATTTTATTCTAATAGACATCGTTCACCCAGAGAGTTCTCTAAAGGAACGATGGTGTATTTGCGAGTTCCGAAAGATTCCGAGACTTTACGGACAGGTCGATGTCCGAAATTATCCCCTAGATATTGTGGACCATTTCGTATTACACGACGGATTGGTTCAGTCGCATATGAATTGGATTTGCCTTCTCATGTGAAAGTTCATCCTGTATTTCATGTCAGTAGACGTAAGGAAGTACTGGGTGGAAGAGACCAGTTAGTTACTCCTCAAGAAATCATAGATGTCGAGGACATGACATTTATTCCACACGAACCTGAAAAGATTCTTGGATTTCGTGAAAGAAGATTGCGTAATACGCTTATCACGGAATACAAGATCAAGTGGAAGGATCGTGTTGAGAACGACGCTACATGGGAGACATGACTACTCTTTAGAGAGATTACCCTGGCTTTTTAGTGAGCTCAGGAGTGAGCTCTTAGAGGAAGGGGAGTATGTCATGTGCACAATGTGTATCTACCATGTGCTACACGCACACAAGACTAGCTTCGAGGTTTGGGGAAGCTTGGAGCTAGGTAGGCTGATTGACGAGCTGAGTTAGGGATAGACTAACGGGTGGGCACTCAAGTATGGACGGACGGGCACCTAAGTGTGGACGCCTGATGACCGGCCAAGAACCTATAAAAGGGTGGCCAAGGTTAGTCATTAGTCATATAGAGTCTCGCGTGACTTTGTGAGAGCTCTATGGTCAGGAGCCTGGATCTAGTGCAGACGTGTACCTGCTTCATGCAGCCGAGGCCGGCAGTAGTCTCTTGAGACCCGCAAGGGTAGCTTCGTGGCAACGTCACGAGTTAGAGTTTGGTTGGTACGTCCATCTAGTTAGCTCAGCTCGTGGCTCGGTGGGGACAACCAGGGCTTGCCCATGGCTGTCGAGGTTGGGAGGTGAGTCAGGCCTGCACCCCATCTTGTTTGTTTGGTTTGTTTGCAGGTTTTGAGTCTTGTACCAGGAGCGTTCCACGAGGAGATCCTATGGGGAGTTGACACCTTCCTTGAAGTGGACATCTCGTCTAGATTTATTTGCATGTCTGCTATAAGCTTCTTGGGCTTTGGTCAAGCGGTCTTTAACTGACTCAATGATTTCGGAGAATACTTCTGTCGTTTTGTTAGTCTCTAGAGATGGAGACAAAGAGAAGAGAAACGGAGACTAAAGGCTGCCTCATATGGAGTACGTCCGACACTAGATGAATGAGTATTGTTTAAGATGTCTTGGACCAATGGAAGAAAATGTTCCCATTTGGACTGCTGGTCATGACAGTATGACTTGAGAACATCAAAGGTAAACCAATTATGATTTATGTCTGGGTGTCTGTCCGTGGATGGAATGCACTAGACAACTGTAACTTGGTTCCAAAGTTCTTGAAATAATGTCCTCCAAAAATGCGAGGTGAACTTGGAATCCTTGTCTGATGTAATGGTGCTAGGCAAAGCACAAATGGGGTACCAATGTTTGAGAAAGCGGTAGGCTACGTCCTCAGCTGTGACCGTATGCTTGCATGGGATGAGCATGCAGAACTTATTAAAGCAATTCACAATCGTAAAACACCGAGTGTTGCGAGTTCCAGTGGATGCTGGTAGAGGCCCTACAAAGTCCATAGAAATGTCGATGAAAGGTCCATCAGGGATAAACAAAGGTTGAAGTAAACCAGCCTTTTTCGTATGTGGAACCTTGACTTTTTGACAAATCTTACAGGCAAGGTTGTTAGAGGTGTAATGTCTTGGCTTGGGCAAGAATGAATCCTGAGGTTCACCGATTGAGTCCTCAGGCTTAAGGCGTTTTCAGTTCATCGATGAAGACGCAGTCACAGGTTGAGTGTTGCGTGATCGCAAATCGAACACTCATTAAGATTTTGTACGGTGTTTGGTAGGTTCAATTCCTACTGCATCAAAAAGAATGCATTGGATGGATGCCTGGGCATTGAGAGGGAAGGACGCTTCCAAAGGCGAAAGGCCATGGGGAGATACCGTCTGTGATCCATGGGTTTCCAATCGGGAAACCGTATCCAAGCTTGCCGGGCATGCCGTGTGCTGCGGTCCACCCTCGGACGGTGGTAGTAGGTAGGGCTGGAGGAGCAGGGGACGCTGTGGCAACTGTGGAAGGTGGTGGCTTGGAGGCATGCTCCGTTTGCCATTTTTGACAATCCTTCTTACCATGCCTAATGGTATGACAAAAAAAACATCTATTTTATGACTGATACTTTCTTTGCTCGTCTAGAGGAAGATAGCCTCTAGTGATGCCTGCTTTAGCCTTTTCCTCAGGAGTTTTCTTAGGTTTGGATTGGGTATCCTTCTTACTCCTTGAACTAGAGCTAGAGATGCCATCCTTCTTAGCATCTTTAGAAGACGAATTACGTTTCCTCGGCTACGAAGCAGATTGCTGCGGTTGGGGTTTGGTACTAGATTGCGGTTGCTTGGGCTTGCCTCCGCTCATCTTCATTTCTTCATTTTGAATTAGAGTCAAATCCTGGTCATATGTGCTGGGTTCAAAGTTATGAATTGTGAACTGGATGTTAGGATCTAATCCACGAATGAATTGATCCATCTTGGCCTTCTCAGATAACCTTCATGGAAAACTGAAGCACGGGTGACATGTTCTGTTTGAGTCCATAGAACTCATCTTCCAAGTTGGTCAAATATTGGGGAGGGAGAAATCTGGTCTTTAGGTCATGAACAAAGGTATCCCAGCGAAAAGCTATGACACCTGTGGGTTGGTTTGTATATAAACTAGACCAATGCTGCCACCAAGTGACTGCCTAACCCGTAAGGTGGGGAGCTGCTACGTGGACTTTATCTTGAGGATCTGTTAGCTTTGCCAAAGCAAAATATGCATTAAACTGATGAATAAATTGATTGACAGCTAAATGATCACACTTACTAAAATTTGGTTGAGTTCGGATGACGATCGTTGATGTCACGGGAGTCTGGCTGGTGGCACCTATGGGTGGGGAAACTGAAGAGAGGGTGTGCTGAAATTGTAGCTGCATGGCCTCCTTTTCCCACTTGTGTTTGAGTAACATTCGCTCTTGATCAAGCTCTCATTGGTGCTTGCGAGCTACGAGTTCAGCTTGACACTGGTCTTCATCACGCCTGCGTTGGGCTTCCTCGTAGTCCCGTCCGTTTACTTTTTCTTGTTGTTTTCTTGCTTCTGCTTCTGCTTCAACTTTTTCTTCCCGCCATCTGGCCTCATCCTTTCATCTTTGTTGTTCCATCTGAAAGAAGAGGGAGATAAAGTCGGGGGTAGCTGGTGGAGTGGGTTTTGCTGTGGTTGCCTCCAAGAGTTGGAGACGCCCCATGAGAAGTTGGTTTTGTGCTCGGAGTAGAGCTATGGTATCTGCTATTGGTGGAAGAGCATGGTCTCCCTCGAGGGAGATGTCTTCCTGCTGATGTGTACTCTCCTATGTAGACATTTTACTGAAGTCGGTGGTCATGCGGGAGCGAAGTATGACCATCCAAGGATGCTCTCATGCTAGGATGCGTGGACAAGTAGAATTTGATACCAATGTAACATGCAGCGGAATTATGTGTAGATGTAGAATCCTATCACACAAAGTCTCACACCACCTTCTTTATCCTGAGTTTGAGTCTGTAGCAATCCACTTTATCACTTCACACTTTAAGAGATGAGAGAGAGAGGTAGAGATCTGTCTCACCTTATTGGGTCCCAAATTACCCACTGACCTACGTTTTTCCTTCTCCTCTTGGTTCCTTTCCTCTCCATTTCCTCTTGAATCCTGTCCTCTTACGTCTCTCTCCTCTTCTCCTTTCTTCTAACAATCTTGCACCTCCCTTGCTGACATGATGGTTCCCGCACATGCAGACTAGTGCTAGTATACTTTTGGCTTCACTGAATGATGGAGATGATATCACCTTGTCCACGAGTAGCCCTTTGGTTATGCATTTCGAATGTCCAATTGTCATTATACTTCCTCATGTCATAGTCGAGTTCTTTTACTATACATCTTTTGGTATGATGCGTTCATGTTCCATGATGAATTTCTCCATTTTTTGTTGCTGATGATATTTTGGTTTTTGCTTTCTTCCATCAACTTGGCATATAAAAATGTCAGAAAAACACTGTATCATAGATAAACATCAGAATATACTGGTATAAGAGATGCTATTCTTATTGTGTTGGAATAATCATTTATCATAAAAGGAAAAAAAGAAACGAAAATGTCAGAGTAATGAAATACATATAAAACCAATGTTTAGTACTATGAAAAATAGATATTATTTGTCTTAAATTGGGATTTTCAACGTATTGGAAATTCAAGGCGATGATGGATTGTATTATGTAGGAAGAGTTGTTGGCAGCAATCAGCCCTGTGCCCTTTGTTGTATTGCAGTTTCAAGGTTTCAATTGGGAAAGCTGGAGGAAAAAGTGGTATCTCGATCTGGGACCCAAGGCGGCAGATCTGTCCAGCTGTGGGATAACCACAGTATGGTTCCCTCCTCCAACTCAATCAGTCTCACCTCAAGGTCATACTTGCTTCACTACAATTGCTGACATCTCCGTTTGCAGCTATTGCTTGTGTTCTAGTGAGATAATGCAGAGGCACTTGTACAGTAGCTCTGATTCGTTTTAAGTGCTCTGAAGGGCTGCTTTTCTGTTTCAAATGTACAGTCAAAACACTATCCTAATAAATACTTTTTTAAAACTTATACATCAAGATTTTGGCTATTGCTTGGCTTCAAGTAAGATAATGCAGAGGCACTTGTACAGTAGCTCTGAATTGTTTTAAGTTCTCTAATATGTTTTAAGTAGCTTGATTTGTTTTAAGTGCTCTGAAGGCCTGCCTTTCTGTTTCCACTGTACAGTCAAAACATTGCCCTAATAAATACTTTTTTAAAACTTCTACATCAAGATTTTGGCTATTGTTTGCTTCTAGTGAGATAATGCAGAGGCACTTGTACAGTAGCTCTGATTTGTTTTACGTGCTCTGAAGGGCTGCCTTTCTGTTTCAAATGTACAGTCAAAATGTTGTCCTAATAATTACTTTTTTAAAATTTCTATATCAAGATTTTGGCAGGCTACATGCCGGGGGATTTGTTCAACTTGAATTCTGCTTATGGTAGCGAAGAAGAGCTCAAGAACTGTATAGAAGAGATGCATAACCATGAGCTGCTGGTAAAACACTGATGCCTGCTCTTTTGTCTGCTTGCTTTTTTCTTTTCTTCTCTTGATAATTTTAATTTTATATCACACAGGTGCTGGGAGATGCCGTTTTAAACCATCGTTGTGCTCAACACAAGGTATTTCAATTGATAAAACAATCCTATCTTTAGCTTTCTGGCACAATTACAAACAGTTGAGAGTTAACTTACTCACTTCAATGCAGGGCCCAAATGGTGTTTGGAATGTTTTTGGAGGAAAACTTGCATGGGGTCCAGAAGCTATTGTAAGAGATGATCCCAACTTTCAAGGCCGTGGAAATCCTTCCAATGGTAATTCCTTTAAGATTGGCCACAACTATTAAGTGCCCCAATTGAAGGTAGGGGTGACAGCTTGCAGTAATAACTTATTAATAGCAGCTTTCAAGGGAGAGAATGAATATAATGAAATGATAAGTGGTGGCTCTGAGCATATGCGGAAACACTGAGAGGCTTTTCTGCAGAACTGGAGCAAAGGTCAAGATCCATAGAAAAGCTTCTCAGCTCCAAGCGTATGCGGAAATGCCAAGAGGCTTTTCTACGGATAGAGACACTGAGCTCACTTGGCATTACAGGCCACTTGTTTGGCTGTCCCAGAAATCTCTCTTTCCAATTCATTTGCAGAAACATTTGACACCTAGTGATGAACCAAGTGGAACAAAGACTCTCTAACTGCATCAGGAGATATGACCTCTTGCGGACCCGACAAATGGCGATAAAAGTCCATACACACATCTAGAACACAAGTAGGATCATTAATCAATACTCCTTGTCCATCTTGCATCCTGACAATATTCTCACGTGCATGCTTTTGCTGCAAATGAGCAAAGAACGTATTTGACTGACAATTAGAATCCATTAGGGCATCCATTCGAGCCATAAGGTTATATCTCACATATTGATTCTCGTGCAATGCTGCAACCTGATGGGACAACCAATCAATAGCTATCTCAATGTCAGGGCAAGAACTGTCCTCTTGAACCACCTGGTTCAAATCAGCCAACAACGATTCTAGGTTCCGCAACTTCTCCCTAAAATATGATGCATTATGAATCCCATATTGGCGAGCAAGCTTTTGAATATTGAACATACAACACTTCCAAGCTGACATCCCAACGTAGATTACATGGCCTCGAAAGTTTTGTAACACCTGCAACATAAATTGATGAAAAACAGTATGCTCCAAGAAAGTGTGGTTAACCTTAAGAGGAGTCTTTCCCAATAATGGCCTATAAGCATCCACATAATGGCTATGCATCTCCAATACCAAAGGTAAATGATCTGACAAAATATGATCATATTTCACTTGCATGGACAATATCTCTGGCAGAAACAAATCATGTTGGCAAATATACATTCGGTCCAGATGAGCTCTTGTACCCACATACTGTTGAGAGGCATATGTAAATCCTCTCATGCGGGTGTAGCCATGACCACATATCTTGTTGCAAAACTTGATTGGAAAACACATTCCAACTGAGCCTCTCCGGTCCATCCATAATAGAGTGAGGTGTAGAAGCATGCTTCATGCTCTGGCAATTCACATACATTAAAATTGCCCAACACAAAGCTAGGCTTAGCGTCGCACAAACATAATAAATCGTCCCATCACTGACGACACTGTGCAACACCATTAGGCGCATACAGCTCCACAACTCATAATGTTTCATTCATAAACTCCACTTCCACAACAATGAACCGCCCCTGGACATCCTGCATAACCAATGATGGCTTAAACTAAGATTTCACTGCAATCATGACCCCTGATTGTGTAGTGGGGTGCCCACTATAAAACACACAAAATTCCTTGTAATCATACACTTGTCTAGCCATGGAATGTTGTTTATGCTCCTACCCCATTGACCTTGAAACACAGTACACCACATGCGATAATTCTTGGACGGTGAACACACACCTTTTACATTCCAAAGAGCAATCTTCATTATCCATCAAAAGAGAGAGGTACCACCATCGACCTCTCTTTCCTTAAAATATTGCACAGGATCGTCAATGCCTTGTCTCTCCATCTGTTCCCATACTCCTCGCAACAAAACATCCATCCATTCCTTCTCACCTAAAGTATGGGTATCACTAGGTGATGTATCCTGTCTCCTCTTGACATTCGGATACTTCTTGTCCCAGGCTGAGACCATAGCCCCTTTTTTATCAAATAGAAGAGGAAAATTTACCTAATTTTCTTTTGTAACTCGAGGTCTCAAATTATACCGAGAGTGTGATACCCTACCTTGGTTATCTTTCACTCGAGTCCATCTTGTGGCACCAAGACGAAATGATGAAGAGGTACCATGACCAGCACCCACATTTTGATTACCACTAGAAGTAGCTATCTGGTGAGCACCTCTCTTTGCAACCACAAGCCAAGGTCTATCTTCTGTATCTGCCAAAACTTGTTTACCTTTATGTGCCAAAACTTGTTTACCTTTATCTACCACTTGCTCACTTTGTTTTGCTACTTGTTTGCCCTGCTCTATATTCAAACGAGATGGCAAAACAAGAGCTAATGTATCCTTATGAGTCGGACCCTGGGACACATTCACTTGTGGCTGAGCATTCACCTCCTCTAGACACTCTGAAATGAAGTGACCCATCTTCCCACAACGGAAGGAATGGCCTACAAACGATCCCCACTTTAATTCGAAATACAAAGGGGTCAAATCCATCCACGCATAACCTCAATTGTTGAGGTCTAGGCTTCCCAATATCCCACAACATGCAAACCTTGTTTTTATTCTTGGAAGACATTCTGGGCTCCACCAACACCTCCCCAATAGTACACATGGCCAACAGTAATAATTTCCACATAATTGGTGGGAAGTCTGCAACCTCAACCCAAATAGGGCATGCCTGGCGCAACATATCTCTATACTCTGTCATAGGGCGCCAGGATACAACATGCACCAACTGTCCATCTAGAAATAACGGTCTACATAACCAAATCTCGAACTTCTTTGGATGAGAATAGGACCTCATAGAATCCTCTGGAACCGTCAAAGATCTTCTCCACAAAATTACCATCTAATAAATCATGTAACCAATCTGGAATCTTGTTGAAGAATGGAATTCGTTGAGTAAAAAAGAAAATCGCGGCCTTGTTATGAAAGGATTCCACTTGTGCCACAAACCGCCATGTTTTCACTCGGGCATCTACCACTTCCTCTATTGGAACCTTGGTAGCCCTAACATGATTTGCCACCACATATGGCTGCAAAATCTGATTAGCTTGTGCAACTCGAAAGTCAAAAGCCACCACATGGTTCTCTTCCTGAGGTGCATCAAGAAGCAAGGTATCCTGAAGCATCCGACCAGCCTCCTTCCCTCTATATTCACCTTTGATCAATCTCTGCCTTTTAGCTTGATCTTCAGGCTCAGACTCTGGCCCTCCAACCTCAAAACTTCTCTGCATCTTCTGTTAAGCCATGTGCCTCTACAAAATCCATATCTATGGTTCCTTGACTCATTTCCATTGCTCAACACCAAAAATGAATGCTTCCACCAGAAGAAGGAGAAGAGTTACATTTCAGCCCTGCAAACAAATTTTAAGATTTTATGTTGAGCATTCTAAGGAAGTATGATGCTTTTTGTGCGGGCTATTTTAGCCAATTCATAGCCTTGTGGTGCATGAATGGCCAATATGCTTTATACTTGTATTGTCATCAAATAAGACATAGGCTTACATTTGCTTGTGGCTTAATCTTCTACAAAAGTGATGATCCATGGTTCAATGGCTCTGAAAGGGGGGTGAAATCCTAGCACGGTAGGCGGAACCGCTTCAGGCTCACATTCAGAGAAATTAGGGCAAACATAAACACTGTGCAAGCTGAAAATCTGTGCGCGGCTGTGACCGCAACCGCGAATTCTCCACTGCTCGGATGGAAAATTTGTTTGTACAAACGGCTCCAAAAGGGGGGTAAAACCCAAGCACGGACATCAGCATCAAGCCCCTCACCCGACGATATATGACTGCTAGTGAGCGAGCTGCACAAACCCCCTCCCTGCACTGCGTTGCTACCGGCGCCCACCCCCTCTTGCCTTTGCTCCGCTGCTTGCACCCCCGCCTCACCTACTCTTCCCGTTTGCCTTTTCTCTTCCCCTTCTCCGCTTGCGCCCCCCCCCCCCCTGTTTGCACCTGTGCCCGCCTCCCTGTCTTGCCCGACTGCAGCCCCCCCTCCCTTCACTGTTTCTTCCTACGCCCGCCCCCCCTCCCTTCGCTGCTTGTGACCCCCGCGTCCCCCCCCCCCTTCCTTTCCTTTCTGCGCCCGCCTCCCCTTGTTGTTTTTTCTTACGCCGGCCCCTTCTCCCTCTGCCTGTTTCTTTTCGCCCCTCCCTTTCCTCTTTCTGATCGCTCCTTCTCTCCTCCTATCAGCGCCTCCCTCCCCCTCCCCCCCCCCCCCCTCTTTTCTTTTTCTTTTTTCTAGCCTCGCCTCCCCCTCCCCTTCGCTTTCTAGCCCTTCCACTTCCCCTTCTTCGTCTCCTCCTTGTTCCTCTGGCAGCGCCCTCAGGTTGTGGGATGTTCTCTATTTTCGGTAAGTTTCGGCCTCTTCTAGTCTTCGCCCCCACGAGGACTCCATGTGTAACATGTAGCGGAAGTATTCGTAATTGAGGATCCTGTCACACAAATGCTCACACCGTCTCCTGTATCCTGTGTTTCGTGAGTTTAGCAATCCACTTTAAGACTTCAAACTTTAAGAGATTTGAGGGAGAGAGATGGAAACTGTACACCGCATGGGGTCCCAAATTACCCACTGAAGGGCCCCCTATCCCGTTACCGGAATAGTATTTGCTTTATTATCTTTGAAGAGACTGACGGTGGACTGACGATAAGCCAAACGCAAGATCTCGGAAGACCAAGAGTCGGGCTGAACTGTACACGGCTGTAGAAACACCAATGATGTCCAATCTTGAGCCTAGGCACTCTTCCCATTGGAATGAGGAAGGGCTGCAAATCTGAGGTTGAGATAGGGGCTGTTTGGGACTGTTCTAGGCTATGTATGAATGCTGTAAATGAATATGAATGCTAAGTTTTACCTTCACCAAGTGGCTGTAGCAAAATGATGAAGATATGAATGCTGAAAACTGTATGTATGCTGAAAACGCAAAGGGTACTGAAGGCTGAATGCTGTAGATGCTGCGTTTTACTGCATAGAGGCTGAATTGCTCAAGCGTTGATGCTCCTAGATGCTGATGAGGAAAACGCTGAGGTACGAGGTGCTGAATTTTGCAATCTACTAACTCTACATGCATGAATGCATCTCTTTAAGTGGATTAAGGGACTTGGACTGACTAACGTCTAAGGCTGAGAATGACCTACGTAGCTCGTACGTGACTTATCTTGGACTGAGGATTACAATGGGGTCACGGCGTACGACAAATATCATCCTAAAAGGTGCTAATACTGTACACTGTTGCATTGATGATGATGAGCCAGCTTGTCACCATGCACTACAGTGCAGAGTGCATGTGACATCCCCTCCTGCTTAGCTTGGCGGCAGGTTCATGGCTTCCAACTAGTCCGCCAACAACTGGGGGTACTCTTGAAAGAATTCCTCGTCTAGCCATACGGCTTCGTGGGTACCTCGATCTCTCGGAACTTCGTATAGAACTGACGTATCCGTCGACTAGAACCATGCTTCCAACGATGAAGAAGAATCTGCTCGGGCTTGATGACTTTGGCTTCGTCTACCACGTCTGGCTGCTGTTAATCTGAAACATCAAACACTCTTGGTCCAACATATGGTTTTAGCCAAGAAACATGGAAAACATCATGCATCGTCCAACTCTTAGGCAATTTCAACTTCATGGAGACATCACTTAACTTTTTAACTATTGGGAAAGGTCCAAAACTACGGAATGAAAGCTTGGGACAACGTTTGCCCACTTATTTCAATCTTTGTTTCATGATGCGCAGATAGACCCAATCCCCTTCCTTGAAGTGGACATCTCGTCTAGACTTATTTGCCTGTTTGCTATAAGCTTCCTGTGCTTTGGTCAAGCGGTTCTTGATTGACTCAATGATTTCGGAAAATGCTTCCGTGGTTTTATTAATCTCTAGAGATGGAGACACCAATCTCGTCAGAAGAGAAGAGAAACGGCGACCAAAGGTGGAGTCCGTCCGACAGTGGATGAATGAGTATCGTTCAAGATGGCTTGGACCAATGGAAGATAATGTTCCCATTTGGACTGTTGGTCATGACAATATGACTTGAGAACATCAAAGGTCAATTGGTTATAAATTTCTGTCTGGCCGTCTGTTTGTGGATGGAATGCACTAGACAACTGTAACTTTGTTCCAAAGTTTTTGAATAATGCCCTCCAGAAATGCGAGGTAAACTTGGAATCTCTATCTGAGGTGATGGTGCTAGGCAAACCACAAATTAGGTACCAATGCTTGAGAAAAAGATGGGCTACGTCCTTAGCTGTGGTCGTATGCTTACATGGGATGAGCATGCAGAATTTACTAAAGTGATCCACAATGGTAAAACAATGAGTGTTACGGGATCCGATGGATGCTGGTAGAGGCCTTACAAAGTCCATAGATATGTCGATGAAAGGTCCGTCTGGGATAGGCAAAGGTTGAAGTAACCCAGCCTTCTTTGTATGTGGAACCTTTACTTTTTGACAAATCTTACAGGCTTGAACATGTGAATATACATCATGCCTCATTTTTGGCCAATAAAGGGACCGTTCTAATTTCTCGAGGGTACTGTTGATACCTCTATGTCCTCCAACTAAGGAGCCATGGTGGGCATCATGGAGAAGTGCTGATCGTTTTTCCTGAATGACACAGAGGTGGTTCTTGAAGAACAACCAACGGCTCTGTACTGAATAATGGCCAGTCTTAGAAGTGAGAGCCAAATTATACTGAGAACCAAACTCAGGGGAGTCGACATATTGGTCTTTCATGCTATCTAAGTCCTTTCCCGTGATTTCGAGAATGGTAGACTCCTGGACTGCCTAGATGCTGGCCTTTCGACTAAGAGAACCTGCTACTAGGTTATGCTTACCATGGATGTACTCAATCATTCCTCCAAATTGTTGGAAGAGTTGACTCCACCTGGCTTGCCGATCACTCCACTGGGCACTTGGCATGGTTTGAAGAAGCCACTTAAGTACTTGGTGGTCTGTTTTGACTGTGAAGACCTGTCCATAAAGAAAAGGCTTCCAATGTTTGAGCGTTGTGATCACACCCAAAAGCTCTTTGTCATAAACCGAATAATTCTTTTCGGCAACATCCAACTTTCGACTGTAGTAGGCCATGGGTCTATTTGTCAGAATACGCAGCGGAGATGATGACCAGATCTGGGAACACAAGAGCAAAAACCGCATGCAGAAAAACAACACAAGAGAGAGATAGATGTAGGCGTGTAACTCTGCTCTGATATACACAAGAAGATCCCGATATGATACACTGAGTGGTATGCGGCTGGGGGCCTATTTATATGCCCCCAGATGGGCAGTCGGCCTGCTGAAAAGGCCCTCCACGACTGTAGCAACAGTCGGCCAGCAGCACATGAGGCCACGACTGTATACATCCAGTCGGCCAGCCGTGAGACACTCCACGACTGATGTCTGAGCAGTCGGCCAGCTACTAGGTCCTCCAGCCGCCTCAGGGCTGCCTCCCAAGCCACAAAAAAATGGAAAAAATAAGGGGAAAAATGATAAAACACCTCATAAGGACGGGCACACCCACAACAAAGGCCCTGGTGTATAAATCTGGACAGGAGATGACTTCTAACACCCCCTCTCAGCTCCTGGCTGTGAAATCAACCATAGGGAGCTGGGGTGCCGCCTGAGCAAATCCTGAGAGAGCGACTTCGTGAAGAGGTCCACCGTACTGTCCTCCGTCGAACAGAACTCTAGCAAGATGTCATCAGCAACGATCTGTTCACGAACAAAGTGCCTCTGGATGACCATGGGTTCCTCCAGTGGAAGCCCAAACCTGCAATGCAACCTCTGCATCCTCACCACCTCACAAGCAGCATCACAAACAGCCCGGTACTCTGCCTCTGTCCAGGACAAGGCAAAAGATGACTGCTTCTCACTGCTCCATAAAACTGCTCCTGGGCCTGAAGTAGATCTCCTCGTGTCCGGATCTCCTCCCCAAACCGAGTCACTCCAACCGTGGAGTCGGACTCCATCCAACAATCCCCCTCCTGTGTACAAGAGTCCATGATCCTTCGCATGCTGCAGAAACCACAGGAAACGCAATCCTGCCTCCCAAAGAGACATCCGCAACAATGAGCTCAACTGCCTCATCAGGAAGTTCCCGTCCAATCTGGTGTCCATCAACCAGATCAATGAACCATACAGCTTCTGAGTCACAGAGACATCACACTGCTCACAAGGATTGCCATCTACTGGCAAGCTATCCACCATCTGGTCCCGGAAAGCCCGCACCTGCAGCGTATCCACACTTAAGTGGCCATTACCAGACTGCCACTCATCACAAACCTGAGGACCTGGGAGAGAGAGTGCTGAAAGTTTGTAAACTCCATTCTCCACTCCGCCTTCCCAAACCACCTGGCCTGTTGCTTTGTCCCGGAGAGCAACAAAATGCTCATCAAACTCCACCCGTACGCCAGTCTTGCAAACCTGATGCACTGACAACAGATGAAAACCAAGTGCCGGAACATACAACACCTGGGAGGAATGCTTCCCCCCTCTGCCATCGGGAACTATCTCCATCCTGCCCTCACTGTGAACTGGGATAGTGGATGTATCACCAGTAAGAATATGACGAGAAAGCCTGCAGAGATCCTGTAAACCGGAACGGGAAGGAGTCATGTGCCTGGAAGCACCACTATCGAGAATCCACTCCCGAGTATCCGTTGCAGAGAATCCTCCAATCTCCTCCCTGCCTGAAGAAAATGAAACATCAGTGTCCACCACCTCCAGGTGCACAAAAGCCGGAGTCTTCATGATTGCTGCTGAGGAATCTTCATCCTTCTCGGTCTTCCGCTTGGGACACTGCCTCCAGTAGTGGCCTTTCTCGCCACAATCATTAACGGGCTTCTTCTCAGAAGACTTCTCTGATGAAGCCTTCCCTTTGCCCATGTTACGGCCTTTCGACTGTTGGCCAGTTAAGGCCTCCGAACCTCCACCCTGAGGAGGGTTCGTGAATCGTTCCTCCTGGTCCAGGACCATGGGCACAAGCTCCCACGTGATGGTGCTGAGCCTGCCACTGGTAATCAAAGACGAGTAAAATGCTGAGTACGAAGAGGGAAAATGTGACAGCAACGTTATGGCCATGTCCTCGGACGATATCTCCTTCCCAGCTTGAAGAACTTCCTGCTGAAGAGCCTGCAGCTTGTTAATATGCTCCCGCATCGTCGACGACTTTGCAAGGCTTTTAACCCGCATCTGTACTTCCAAGGAAATCCTTCATGGGCGATACCCTGTTGTAAAGTGAGGCCAAATGCTGCCATATACCTCTGGCCAGCGTCATATGCTTTACATGATTGATTACCTGTGGTGTGCAGTTGAGAAAGATAAACGAATGGACACTGGCGTTGACACGATCCCACATCTGTGTCTGGGCCTCCCGGTCCTTTCGGGTTGACGGTAACTCCCCTTCCTCAACTTCCGGCCGTGGAACCCCAACAACAACGAAATCAGCGAGGTCGTAAGACTCCAGAACAGATTCCATCATAACCTTCCATATGCCGTAGTTGCTCCCGTCCAACTGACGGTCCACCGGGAACGTGGGGAGTGTCGGGATCTTCACATGTCTCTTGGCCGTCCTCTTGCTTCTCCTCTTCCCGAACAGTCCCAAACAGTCCACCAATCGGCCACACAACAGTCCCCCTCTTGCTCACACAAATCCCAAGAACTATCTAGAGCCTAGGGCTCTGATACCATGTCAGAATACGCAGCGGAGATGATGACCAGATCTGGGAACACAAGAGCAAAAAACGCATGCAGAAAAATAGCACAAGAGAGAGATAGATGTAGGCGTGTAACTTTGCTCTGATATACACAAGAAGATCCCGATATGATACACTGAGTGGTATGGGGCTGGGGCCTATTTATATGCCCCCAGATGGGCAGTCGGCCTGCTGAAAAGGCCCTCCACGACTGTAGCAACAGTCGGCCAGCAGCACATGAGGCCACGACTGCATACATCGAGTCGGCCAGCAGTGAGACACTCCATGACTGATGTCTGAGCAGTCGGCCAGCTACTGGGTCCTCCAGCCGCCTCAGGGCTGCCTCCCAAGCCACAGAAAAATGGAAAAAATAAGGGAAAAAATACGGAGAGTGGGGAAAAATGATAAAACACCTCATAAGGGCGGGCACACCCACAACAAAGGCCCTGGTGTATAAATCTAGACAGGAGATGACTTCTAACACTATTGTCCTGCTGGAGAACTGCATCTATGGCTACATTGCTTGCATCGGTAATGACCTCAAAAGGTTCATCCCAGGATGCTAACTTAAAAATAGGCGCTTTTGAGGCAGCTTTCTAGAGTGCACGGAATGCATCAAGTGCCTTGCCTGTGACTGAGACTTTTTGTTTACGAGTCTTCACCCCCTTGAGCAAGTCGGTGAGAGGTGCTACAAGGTTGGAAAACTGATGAACATGGGTGCTGTAGGCTTGACAAAGACCTACGAAAGAACGGATCTCTTGGGTGGTCTGAGGGATGTCCCAATCTAAGATTTCATGAACCTTTGAGAGGTTCAGTCTAATCCTATCGAAACTGATGATATAGCCCAAGTATTGAACTTCCTTAACGCCGAAGATAGACTTTTTGGCGTTTATGTAGAGCCCATTATCTCGCAAAAGTTGCAAGACTTTCTCCACATCTTTCTCATGTTGCTCCGCAGTGGTTGAGAATACAAGTATGTCATCAAGAAAGATGAAGACACTTACCAATGAGGACTACGAAAATCCTGGACATCATTTTATTGAAGGTTGCGGGTGCATTTGTAAGCCTAAAAGGCATGACTACGAACTCGTAGTGACCACGCTCTGTCCGGAAAGTTGTTTTTGGAATGTCAGCTTCGAAAATGCGGACCTGATGGTAACCACTCTTGAGGTCGATCTTAGTGAAAAATTTAGCACCGTCTAAACGCTCCAAAATGTACTCAATCCTTGGCATAAGAAACTTATTCTTAATGGTGAGTTTATTTAATGCCCTATAGTCTACACAAAGGCGTGTAGACTTGTCCTTCTTTTGGACAAATAGGATGGGTGCAGCAAATGGTGAGGAAGAAGGCCGAACGAATCCGGCTCGGAGGAGCTCAGATAACTATCTTTCTAGCTCGCCCTCTAAAGTCTTGGAAAGACGATAGGGAAACCTGCTAGGAGGTTTTGATCCAGGGACCAAATCAATATGATGGTCCTCAGGACGGGATGGAGGGAGACTGGGCGGAAGATTGTCCCTAAGCATAATGTCCTGATGTCTGGACAGGAGGTCTGCTAACTGTGGGACTGAAGATGAGATGGATGCTACCGATGAGGTAGAGGCTGTTTGAGCACGAACATAAATGAGTGCTCCTTCCATTCCCTTGCGGATAGCTCGTCGGGCCTGGAGATGCGAAATCAATGGGATGCCGAGAATTCTTCTATCTCCACGAATCATGACGGGCTCAAGAAAACCTTTACAGATAGTAAAAGTGTCCTGCCCCCAATCGAGAATAGGCTCATATTATAGCGAAACCACTGGATTCCTAAGATCATGTCACACCCCAAAAGAGGCAAGACAATGAAATCTCGTTGGAATGAGGCCTTTTGAACTTCAAAGGCAAACTGCTGTGCCTTCTGGGATATGTGGGTGCGGAGACCAGGTGTGAACCCGTCCACATCCAGATGATATGGTACTAATATGCAGCTCATCTTGTCAGCCAACTGGGGAGAGATGGCGTCTTCAGAATTGCCCATGTCGAATAGGACTACAAACTCTCCGCCCTTGGCAGAGCCATAAGCTCGGATGAGGCTTTTCTGTGCAGCATCGCTCTCATCCTCCTGCTTAGCATCAAATACCACGGATGGCATAGGATGCATAGAAGGTAAAACTGAACCGCATTGGTGGTAGTAGGCGGGGCTGGAGGAGCTAGAGATGCTGTGGCAACTGTGGTAGAAGGGGCTTTGGCGGCTTATTTCGCTTGCCATTTGTGGCGATCCTTCTTACCATGCCCTATGATGTGACAGAAAAAACATGTGTTTTTTGATTGGTAGTTCTTTTGCTCCTCTGGAGGAAGATAACCTCCAGTAATGCATGCCTTAGCCTTTTCATCGGGGGTTTTCTTAGGCTTAGATTCTTTATCCTTCTTACCCCTTGAACTGGAGCTATTACTACCGTCCTTCTTAGCATCTTTAGAAGATGCATTATCTTTCCCTGCGCAGCAAATTGCTGCTGGTGGGGTTTGGTACTAGTCTGTGAATGATGATTGCTTGGGTTGCCTCTGTTCATCTTCGTTTCTTCGTTTTGAGCGAGAGTCAAAGCCCGGTCATATGTACTGGGTTCAAAGTTGCGAACTGTGAACCGGATGTTGGAATCCAATCCACGAATGAATTGCTCCATCTTGGCTTGCGCAGATAGCCCTAACTACTGTGCTAAAGTAATAACCTTTCTGGAAAACTGAACCACTGGAGACCCGTTCTGTCTGAGTCTATAGAACTCATCTGCCAAACCGGTCGTATACTGGGGCGGGAGAAATCTGGTATTTAGGTCATGAACAAATGTATCCCAGCTAAAAGCTGTGACACCTGTGGTCTGGTCTGTACGAAGATTAGACCAATGCTGCCACCAAGTGACTGCCTCACTTGTGAGGTGGGGAGCCGCTATGTGGACTCTATCGTTAGGATCTGTGATCCTAGCTAATGGAAAATGAGCAGTAAATTGATGAATAAACTGATTAACTGCTAAATGATCACACTTACCATTATACTTACTAAAATTTGGTTGACTTCGAATGATGGTAGTCGATGCTACGGACTGCTGGCTGGTGGCACCTGAGGGTAGGGAAGCTGAAGAGAGGTGCTGGTATCTAAGATGCATGGCCCCCTTTTCCCATTGGTGCTCGAGTAACATATGTTCTCGATCGAGCTCTCGTTGGTGCTCCCGAGCGGTGAGTTCAGCCTGACGCCGGTCTTCTTCGATCCTGCGTTGGGCTTCCTCATAGTCCCATCTATCTACTTTTTCTTGTTGTTTTCTTGCTTTTGCTTTTGCTTTTTCTTCTCTCCGTTTGGCCTCGTCTTCTCTTCTTTGTTGTTCCATTTGAAATTAGAGGGAGATGTAGTCGGGGGTTGTTGGAGGTGGAGGAGGACGTGCTGCTGTTGCCTCCAAGAGTTGGAGACGCTCCATGAGAAGCTGGTTCTAAGCTCTAAGTAGAGCTATGGTATCTGCTGTAGTCGGAAGAGCAAGGTCTCCTTTGGGGGAGACTTCTTCCGGTTGATGGGTACTCTCCTCTGTAGACACGATGCTGAAGTCAATGGTCGTGCCGGAATGCAATCTAACCATCCAAGGATGCCCTCACGCTAGGATACGATGTGTGGTTGAATCTGATACCAATGTAACATGCAGCGGGAAGTATTCGTAAGTGAGGATCTTGTCACACACATGCTCACACCGTCTTCTGTATCCTGAGTTTCGTGAGTTTAGCAATCCACTTTAAGACTTCAAACTTTAAGAGATTTGAGAGAGAGAGATGGAAACTGTACACCGTATGGGGGTCCCGAATTACCCACTGAAGGGCCCCCTATCCCGTTACCAGAATAGTATTTGCTTTATTATCTTTGAAGAGACCGACGGTGGACTGACAATAAGCCAAACGCAAGATCTCGGAAGACCAAGAGTCAGGCTGAACTGCACACGGCTGTAGAAACACCAATGATGTCCAATCTTGAGCCTAGGCACTCTTCCCAATGGAATGAGGAAGGGCTGCAAATCTGAGGCTGAGATAGGGGCTGCTTGGGATTGTTCTAGGCTATGTATGAATGCTGTAAATGAATATGAATGCTGAGTTTTACCTTCACCAAGTGGCTGTAGCAAAACAATGAAGATATGAATGCTGAAAACTGTATGTATGCTGAAAACGCAAAGGGGACTGAAGGCTGAATGCTGTAGATGCTGCGTTTTACTGCATAGAGGCTGAATTGCTCAAGCGTTGATGCTCCTAGATGCTGATGAGGAAAACGCTGAGGTATGTACTATGAGGTGCTGAATTCTGCAATCGCTTTATGCTCCTTGTGCTGAAGGCTCCAAGCGTTGAGTGCTTCAAGGCTGAATGAGATATGAATGAATAAATGGATGATATGCTAGGCTATTTATATGGGCATGGGGTGCTGGTCGGCTGGCTACAGGGCTGGCCGACTGCACTTGTCCAATAAAAATATATAAATGATGTAAAAAATGCCCAATAAATGCTGTAAAATATGGGAATAATACTGGATAAATTCTGATGGCTGCTGGATGATATCTGAAGGCTTCAGCAATGGTCTAGATGGCCTACATGCATATGGAATGAATGCTATTTATAAATGCACACATGTCCTGATACAAACTCTAAGGCTTCTACTGACTTCACATGCATGAATGCATCTCTGCAAGTGGTATAAGGGACTTGGATTGACTGACCGACTGACTGTCTAAGGCTGAGAACGACCTACGTAGCTCATGCTTGACTTATTGTGGATTGAGGATTAAAATGGGGTCACGAAAGCACAACCCTCATCAGTGCCATGGACTGCCAACAGAATATTATGCCGAGTAACCACGCCAAGCCACTATGGGGGGGATAGGTGTCAACCACTCCTGGGGAATAGCAGAGTTGATGTCGAGGCTGAGTGTCTCTACCTTTGATCCCTACCAAGCCTCTCTCATGAGCCTCCGAGAGCAGTTGCATGTGTGCAAGCCAATTTTCAAGAGACTTGGCGGGTCCTATGCTCAATGCTCCCCATGATACATGAGGTCGGGCTCCCAACATATGGCCACTGGGTAAACGGATCAGGGGGTTCTAGATCAGGGCCTGTTTTGAAGATGCTCCTCTGAGGATACTGGAGCTACTTGCCTAAGGGCCGGCATGAGGTGATCCCAAGCTCGAAGTAAGCAACTTGCAAATCTGTCCTCAAAAGCTGGGCTAAATCCGTGGGCCTGCATCTCTGTGAAGATCCATCTAGTGCTCTATGGCCAGGGGCCCCAGGGCTCGGGGTACGGGCTGAAATCTAGGCCAAGAGGACGTCCTTCCAAGGCTCACCATGGAGAGTCCTCTAATAATCAGCTTGCCCAACAGGGCGCGGTTCTGAACTGCGGGGTCAATGATGCCTAGACCCCCTTTGCATCGTGGCTAAATGATCACTCTCCAGGCCACTGTGGCCCAGGCAAGCCTCCCATCACTGCCGGCCCACAAGAAGTTCCGGATCAACTGTTGTACTTGACCAATGCATGCTTGGGAGAAGGCCCAACAAGAAGTAATGTACCACATGGTGGCAAGAAGAACCTGGTTCGCCACCACCACTCGACCAGCTAAGGACAGCCTCGCAGAGCTCCAATACAAAAGCTTCTTCCGAATGCTCAGAAGAAGAGGGGCGAGCAGTTGATCCGGAGAGAGATCAATGTCCACATGGCATCCTAGATAGCGGACTGGAGTGCCCCTCGAGATCCATTGGGAAGCCTCAACTGGGCGCCAAGTCGGGGCGGGTGCAGAGCCTACCCAGAAACCACACGACTTGTGCCAGTTGATCTGCGCTCTTGATGCACAACAAAAGATCTCAATCGCCTCAGCGAATCTCTGTAGATTCCCCACATCTCCACGTAGGTATGCTTCTGTGTCATCTGCAAACACCGAGTCCAGCAGCTCCTCTTGAGTGCGGAGGGGGAGACGCAATCCCTAAAGTCCCGTCTCTTGAGCAGAGAGGAAACTACTCATGGCCTCGGCGACGAATAGGAAAAGGTAAGGTGCCAGTGGACAGCCTTGTTGGACCGAGTGAGAAAGGGGGAATCTGTCGCCTCAGGCTCCCTGAATGATAACTTGACTGTGAGAGGCTGATTAAAGTTGTGAAACACCACGGATCCACTCCGCTGGGAACCCCATCCGGTGCATCGTGCCCTCGAGAAAGCTCCAATCAACCCTATCATAAGCTTTCTCAAAGTCTAGGAGGAGCACTATGAGGTCGTGCTGCCGCAGCCTAGCCGAAGTTGACGCCTCCTAGAAATAGAAGATGTTGTCCAAAATGCTCCAATCCTGAACAAAACCTGTCTTAGGATCATGGATCATGTCAAGGAGGAAAGGCTGAAGTCTCCGGCGGATGGCCTTGGCCAGTCCCAAGAAGGGTGATGGGCCTCCACTATTAGATCTCCAATCTGTCACCACCCTCCTTAGGAATCAAATGAATCAAACCCTCTGAGAGCCTCTATGGCATGGTGCTTGTAATCATAATCTCATTGAAGGTTACTCAAAGGCCGCCTTCCATGAGATCCCAATGGGGAAGGAAGAAGGAAACTAGAAGCCTGTCCGCTCTTGGTGGGCAATTGCCCCCAGGAAGAGCTGTGAAGGCCTCTGCCAGCTCCTCTGTTGTAAAGGGGGTCAATAAGGTTTGGAGAGTAAGGGGGGACCACCTTTTTCGTGTGCCGCCAAACTCGCTCTCGTGCGTCCACCACCTGTGGGGATAATGGGGCACCTGTGAGGAGGGATTTGAAAAAGTCCGTGGCAATGGCTCTCACATGGGGGGGGTCAGAGATGATAGCTCCATCCTGGCCACGCAATCCGCGAATACCATCTCTCCGCTTGTGAGGGCCTGCAATCTCAAAGAAGTCCCCAGTGACTCTATCTCCAGCCTGGGTCCAGAAGGAGGCTTGACTGTCACGAGAAATCTTGAAACGCAAGCCAATGGTTCGGATGCAGGGTCGAAGCCATGCTGCCACCTTGCAAAGAAGGCCTGGGCCATCCGCCGTGCGACGGGGCTCAGCTGCATAACTCAATCTGACATTGCTGGCGAGTCAAACTCTACCTGGTAGTAGCCACGCCCCAAAGGATGAATGTGTGATCTTTGCAAGCGCTCCAAGGAGACTAGCCTATAAAAGATCTTTGAGTTGTCTGCGTGCTAGGTGGCTACCTACAATCTTGCAAACCAGAGTGGAAGCCTCTAGAGAGGCAACTGTCGAGCGACGAGTTGGAGGTCCGCTTTTGAGAAGGATAAACAAGGGATGGCGGCCTCAGTCGGGGATGACGGAGCGGGTGAGGGGTGGAGACTAGAAGTGGCTGCGACTTGCCAAGTGACAAAAAACCCTAGAACAAGAGAAAACTGCCTGGAGAAGTTGGGGGAATGGAGAGGCGGAGCCGAAGAAGAAAAGGGGGGGGGGAACGGAGGGAGAAAGGGGAGGGGGTGCAGGCAGACGACGGGGAGGCAGCCGGGAGGCGGCACAAGAGAGAAGAAAAACAAAGGGGAGGGGGGCGAAGACAGTCAAGGGAGGCGAGAGGGGGCTAGCGGGGGGGAGGCGGAAAGGAAAAAAAGGGAGGCGCAGTTGCGAAGAAGGGAGAGGTGTGAAGAAAGCAGGGAAGGAGGGAGGGAGGGGGGGGTGCGCGTGTGCAGGCAGAGAGGGGGGGTGGCAGACAGCACGCAGGTTCGCAATGGGGGTTGCTCTAGCTCAAGCGCTCACCCCGAGAGCCAATCCTTTCAAGTTTTGGATTTCGAAGCTTTATGTCTGAGAACACCTCTTAAAAAATGTAGGTGTGTAACAGCATTTGAAAAGGGGCTTGTAGCCACTTAGTGTGTTAGTGTGTAAGCAATGATGTCATCAGTTAGCCATGTGTTATTGCCCCATGGTTTGTGTGATGAGAAAGATAAGGCTCACAGCCTATAAAATCATGTACTAGAGTGTTGATTAAAACATCAATCATAATCAAAGCTTCTTTGTACGTGCAATCATCTTGTATTAACAATAACTAGTACTTCACTCTCTCTCTCTCTCTCTCTCATGTTCGCTATGGCTGTCCTCCACCTGCATCCGCCATAGCCCTGGGCAACAGGGATTTATCTTGTGTTTGTCCTCTGTTTAGGAGATCTTTGAAGGATTCCATTGCAAGAATCCGTGATAGTTGATATCAGAGCTACCCTGAACCAACAGAGGACAAAGAGGTGATGCATGGAGTGAGATTTTTGTAAGCTTTCCAATATGTTTTTAGGGTTTCGTGTAGTACATTCGTGAATCTTTATCACTAGGGTTTGATGCATACTCAGGTTAGAGGTATGATGTACTCATTTTGGTTTTTGAAAGTCACCTAGAAGAGATACGAGAGGGTTCATGAACATACAGGAAGGGAGAAGAGAAGTTTGGCGAGGTATGTGTGTGTGTACTTTTATGTCCATGCATGCTAGTTGTGTATGCAGATTGCTGATGGACTGGGGGCAACCATAGATGGCTGTGCCTAGGTGGTTATGCAGATGCTTTTTAGGCACAAATGCTTTTGCGCATACATGTGTGCATGCGTAGGCATGATCCGGGTGCTAACTGCAGGTACAGATGTCGTATGTGTGCTGCAAACAGGCTGTACTGTTTGTACGAGCCATACACTGCTGACCGTAGGTAGCATAAGTGCGTAGCACTTATTGCAAGTTTGGTCACCATCAGAGCATGTTTGGGTACGATGGCATGGGGAAGAGCGGGAATGCATGTGTTCTAAGCAGACCATACACATGCCTAGTGGTTGTACAATGCCACGTGGCATCTTTTCGTACAACAATGATCAACATGCATGACTAGTTTGTCCACCTGTTGTATAGGGCACAACTCGTGGGTACATACATAGACACCAAATGGAAGGAAAACAATTTTAGTCGCCTAGAAAAAAGCATGCAGAAGTGTTATTTTTGGGCACTTACTAAAAAAAATCATACATCAAATTTAAAATTTGTCACGTGCACCTTAATTTGGTGCCATGTAGACATGATCATTCCCTGCAGCCACCTAAAGGGCAAAGTTAGAGGCCATATGTGGGTAGTTTGGAGCTATTTTAACAACCCTATAGGTGCCGAGAGGCGCCTAGGACATGAACCAATGGTTGGGACAAGTATTGGGCATAATATGAACTACTTTTTTGACATTTTTTATGACTTTTCATGGCCTGAAGAGGGCTGGATGACCTGAATATGACTTGCTATCAAAACCCCTATTTAAAGACATGTCAAGGTCATTCGTGAACAAGGAAAGGGGTGAGAGGGCACCCCTGACGAACTGATCTTGAAATCAGAAATTTGTCCCCTTTGTTTTTCATGATGAGGACCTGGCTGTAACTGCTAAGACTTTTCAGATCCAACCAGCCAGGAATCCCATCCGAAGTATGGTGCCCTTGAGGAAAGCCCAATCTACTATGTTGTAGGTGTTCTTAAAGTCGAGGAACAGAACTGGCATATCTTCCTGTTGGAGGCATGCCGTGGCGGTCACCTCACAGAAGGTGAAGATGTTATCCAGGATGCTCCCATCCTGAATGAATGCCATGGATCACATCTGGAAGGTGAGGCTGAAGGCAGTGAGTGATGGCTTTGGCCAGGATTTCGTAGGCGCTAATAAGGAGTGTGATGGGGCACCACTATCGTATCTCCAATCGATCGCCTCTCTCCTTGGGAATCAGATGAATAAGCCCCTTCGAAAGCCGCTCCAGCATGTCGCCAGTGACCATGGTCTCATTGAAGGCGGCCTGGAAACCCCCTCCATGAGATCCTAGTGACGAAGGAAGAGAGGAACTGGCATGCCGTCCACTTCAGGGCACTTGCTGCAAGGTAGGGCCCTAAGAGCCTTTCTCAGCTTGTCACTCGAGAAGAAAACCCTGTAAGCTTGGGAGACCACCTCGTGTGTGTGCTGCCAAGCTCTCTCTCTCTCGCTCTACCTTGATCTGGGGGGAGAGGGGACCAGCTGAGAGCAGTCCTATATAAATTTGTGGCAACGGCACGCACTTGTGGAAGGTCCGGCTCATTGATACCATTTGTACTCCTCAGTCTACAGACCGTCTTTGTGATGGTGGGGGCTTGTCAGGTCCAAATAATCCCAAGTGACGTTGTCTCCTCCCTGGCTTGAGAAAGATGCACAAGCATGATACCTGAACTCCACCCTCCTCTTCTCAATCGGGTGGATCTCTGTGCAGGCAGTCTCCATCTGGGTCTCCAACCAAGGGCTATTGAGGGTCTACTCCTGAAGGCGGCACTGAAGGGAAGCTAGGCTCCTGCAAAGGTTTCTCTCTTGCTCTCGAATCAAGATGTGTCTGTCCGGGGTTGCCCTCTATAAAAGAGTGCCAATCTCTCCAAGACTCAAGTCTAAATCCACTGCAGAGTTGACCCTTTCTGAAAGAGAGAGATTCCCAGATCTCCTTGACTTGCCTGCCTATCTCGATGTCCTGAATCAAGCTCTCACGGGCACTCTACGGCCTGTCTGGTCTCCAGGGGTCCTCCAGGTGGAGGAGGACAGGGGTATGGCCTGAGAGAGTGGTGTCTGCAATGATGCCTCGCAGCTGCTCCCAGGCGGAGTTCTCAGCCTGGGAAATAGTGTCTAGTTCTCCTCCCTGACTGTCCTCTGTGCCCTCTAACATGTTGAAGTCCCCTCCAGGCTCCCATACACCAACAGCCTGGGAAATAGTGTCTAGTCCTCCTCCCTGACTGTCCTCTGTGTCCTCTGTGTCCTCCAACATGTTGAAGTCCCCTCCAGGCTCCCATACACCAAAATTCTGTCTAAGGGAGCTCATGCCACAACTATATCTAGAACTCTATACGCCCCGCCACCCTGTTGGGTGCGTAAATGTCAAGGAGACCCACACGGTCTTCCCCAACCCTAATGATCACCACAACTGTATCTAGAACTCTATCCGCCCCGCCACCCTGTTGGGTGCATAAATGTTAAGGAGACCCACATGGTCTTCCCCAACCCTAATGATCACCACCTAGCTCTCCCTGGACTGGTTCCACAGTCCAACACTGAAAGGATCAACTGTTCACTGATTGAGATGAACCCCACCCCCCCCACCACCCCACCCCCCCCCCCCCCCCCCTTCGTTCCCTTGAGGACCAAAAGTGGGTGACCTTCATCTTCAATATGTGGGAGAAATCGATTGCCTGAGAGTGGATAGTGCAGTGTCACATGCACAGATGTGGACATAACTTAACCCTCTATTTTGGCTAGGATTAGGAGCCTTTTTAGGCATTGACCAGCTTTTTTATGGGATTTTTGGCATGTTGCTATCCAAGGACCTGGCTGATAGCAGTCGGCTAGGTATAGGGGCAGTTCCATGAGCCTATAAATAGGCAAGTGCTAGTGTGTGCACAACTATGCTAATCCATTGTATGCATAAGTAGGTTAGGTATTTGTTGTGCTCGAGTTAAATTGTGCAGGTCATTAGTGTCTGCCTGAGACTTTTTTGTGTGGTTCATGCATACAATGCAGCAAGAGAACAAGCAAACTTGAGCAATGGTTTTTGTGTTTACTAGTATACCTCTATTGCAGGGGACTTTTTCCATGCTGCACCCAATATTGACCATTCCCAGGACTTTGTTCGGCGAGATATCATAGAATGGATGAAATGGCTTCGAACTGACATTGGATATGATGGGTGGCGCTTGGACTTTGTCAGGTTTGTGCTTATGAATGAAAGGACAGATCGGTTGTGTTATGTTCTGATGTGGCATCCTCTCGTGTGGTAGTAAATATGAAACAACACCCCCCCCCCCCCCCCCCCCCCCCCCCCAACACACACACACACACACACACAAGCCTCATGTTTTTCTCTCTTGCATCTCTTTCTTTGTTCTCCCCCCTTGTCAACCGTAAGTCCTTGATTAGGCTTGTCTTTTCTATATTCAGGGGATTTTGGGGTGGCTATGTAAAAGAGTACATTGAAGCAACCAGTCCAGCCTTTGCAATCGGAGAGTATTGGGACAGTCTAGCATACGAGGGGGGAAATGTTTGCTACAATCAAGGTATCAGGGCATTCATAAAGTAATAATTATGGTACTATCAGTGTTCAAGTCAGACAGTGATATGAACATGCTTTGAGACATGAATCACAGATGCTCACAGGCAGAGGATAGTCAATTGGATCAATGCCACTGGAGGCACCTCCTCAGCCTTTGATGTGACAACCAAGGTATCTCTGATATTTTTCCTCTTGTCAGGAGTCTTGTAAACCAACTTAATGGCTGCTGTTTTAAGATAAAAATTCCAAAGTCCTTATGTATTGTCGTCTACTTTGGCAGGAACATAGTTCTCCCCTTCAAAGACAATGAAAGCCTTGCATTGAAAAATGTCACTGCATGACTGATTTATTATCATGAAAAACAATGGAAGTCGGTGGTGCAAAGCTCTTCTAATTTGTATTACGTTTATATTTTGCAGGGTATTCTACATTCAGCTCTGCATAATCAGTACTGGCGACTGATTGATCCTCGAGGAAAGCCTCCTGGTGTGATGGGGTGGTGGCCATCACGAGCAGTCACATTTTTGGAAAATCATGACACTGGCTCCACACAGGTTAAGGCTAATCTTTTGTTTCTCCTGGTTTTAAACATCTTTGGTCATCTGCGGTTACTGTAAATTTTTCTAGAGGGGAGGGGGTTGGGGGGTGGGGTGTACGCCATGAAGGACTGCCCCATACCTTCTCTCCTCACTTGCCTGGTCTTTTGAGGAAGGGGAGGCCAGTGCTCACTGCTAAGAGGTGGGGTCTCTGCTGCCAGCAGGGCTAGCCCTCCCTGGGCTTATGCAGATGTGGTGCCTCCTGCTGGCTGGCTGTTTGGAACGCACTAGGCTGTAGAGGTGGTGGTTGTAATCTTTAGAGAGATTGATGTCAACCGTACATGCTCTTGGGTGCTCATAATGAGAGTGCTGATGTGGTTGCATGTACTCTATGCTATGTATGATGGGGTTGATGGTTTGAAGCTCTGTGAGTAGACTCAGTTTGCACTATGTTTTGTTGAATTACATAACATCCCCATTTGTCTTTTACCAGGGTCATTGGCCTTTTCCACGTGACAAGCTTATGCAAGGATATGCTTACATTCTTACTCACCCTGGCACGGTACTGGTTTAGATTTTGATGAGGGAATTTTTTTATAAAATTTGATTCAAGTTCCGTATCATCTAGCTGAGGTTTTAGTTGTTAAGATGTATAAGAGCAAATTTCCTAGCATGAAATCAAAATTCATGTGTGTGTTGTGCAGCCTGTTATCTTTTACGATCACTTCTACGATTTTGGCTTGCATGATCCCATAGCAGAGCTGATAGCTGTGCGAAGACGCACGGGTGTCCATTGCCGGAGTGCTGTTAAGATCTATCAAGCAACCAACCAAGGATATGTTGCCCAAGTAGGGGATAATCTGCTCATGAAGTTGGGTCATCTAGACTGGAATCCCTCCAAAGAGAACAACTTGGAGGGAAATTGGCAACGTTGTATGGACAAGGGTGCAGACTACCAGATATGGGAAAGGAGCTAAGGCTATGTTAGTCATGAGCAGTTCCAGAAGCTGCAGGCATTGTTTTTGGTTGTAGCTTGATTGGCTTGATGTTGATGGAAGGCCCTCCAGACAATTTTTGTTGTATATCATTAGTAATGTGGAATATGAACATTGATTTAAATGTATGCACAAAGAAAAAGTGTTCTTGGAGCTACCACATTTAGCTATAAAAGTAATTATCTAAGTGTGTTTATTACTTTAACAAAGCAACATTTGTAACTAGATAACAAGGCTATGTTTTTGTCACAAGGATGGTCACATCAAGATAGTACTTCAGAGATGGGAAGCTTAGCATGACTCGGAAAATGGTGATACACTTCCATTTTGAAAGATTAGAATGGTCTGTTGATCAACCATGATTTATGGGTTAAACAACATCGGTTTAGAGAGGAGTATAGTAGACAGTGTTAAAAAAAGGTAATCGTAGCTCTTTGCCTCATCAGATTGAATGCGACCAGTGGCCTTTTGAAAGAGGCCATGGATGCAAAGAGAAATATGGAGTCGTCTAAGATACTTCTTAGATACTCGCCTTGACATTGTCTTAAGAGTCAAAGTTTGCAATAGTGAGCTTGGAAGCATTGGTGATAGAGTGGATGAAGAGCTTGTTTAAATTTTACAGATCGTTTTGGTGAAGATTATGACAATCTATTATAGGCATATGCAGCACACAAGTAACTTTGTTTTCTTCAACATTCCAAAGGGTGCTCCTTGACTAAGAACATGTGTTGGAAATAGAAAAGATAAAAGAGGACGAATGCCCATTCAACATCAAGAGGAAGAGGTACAAGAAGTAAGTTGAAGGTTTCACTAAAATTTATAAAAAGAGAGATGAAAAGCTCATTGTCATTATTGTGGTGATACGAACGACCATTATTCCTAAGAATGTTTCGTGACATTAAAGGAGTCATTAAAGGAAAATTGAAAACAGCCAGGTTACATGCAAGTGAAAATAACAATATCAAGATAGTGTCTTTTTAACAAATGAATGCGAGGTAGGTGGTATTTTTTGGATACTCCAAGGAGTGTTATGTTGTTGTAGCAAGTAAGAGAGCAGGTGCAACCAAGCAAAGTTCTCAACTCGATGCACAAAATGATGAAGAGTGCATAGAGTGCTGGTGGATTGAAAGAGGGACTAGTGGTCACAAAGACTATTCCAAGAAAATTTTATGCTTATAAAGGGTCCAGTTATACCATGCAAACAGTAAATTATGATAACGGTTTCTTTATCATAGCTGTGGGTTTCGATTCCAATTATACAAGGAGCTAATAAGAGCACTCAAAGCAAATGCTAGCTTATACAGGCTCCAATTATTTTATGTGATTCCTTTACTGGATTCATTCTTCATTTTCAATCCATTTCTCTTAACGGATGATATGTTGCCCCTTTTAGAAACATGTATTCTTGATGGTGCTTGTTTTTCGAGAAAAGGTATCATCTTCACTTCGCTATTTAGATCAACATCTTTACTTTGCTATTTAGATCAACATCTTCACTTTGTTTTGTGACGTTTTGTATTAAGTCTTGCCTAGGATAACTTCGTGTATTGCTACCATGTTCAATAATTGGGGGCCAAGGGCTGCCCATGGTTTCATCGAGTGCTTTGGGAGATTCTAAATTCGACCCAATGCTAAAAGAGTGGTATTTATTGATGTTAATCCAATTTTGAGATTAACAATAGATACCACCATTATTTTACATCAAGGAATCATGTTAGATACACCAAAGGGTCATACATTCAAGATATAAAGCAATAGTGTCCAAAGCTACAACTTGGACGGGTGCCCGTAATGGTGTGACGGAGTATTTATGGCGACTCCCGCTTCAAGAGCGTGTGGTAGCAAGTTAGGATGAAGTCCTAATAAGTGATATACTTCATGGATATATTATGAAAGTAGTCATTGTAATAGCATTAGGCCTCTTATGCGCCTAAAGTGCCTGGCCCGCCACAGTTTAAGTGAGTGTGAACACTTATGGCCATGTATATAAGTGAATTTCTCTCATAATACAATATACTCTCCCATTGTGCAATTGAGTCTTGCTCTTGCTAATCTCTCTCCCTAATGCATGCTAGAGTGAGTGTGTGTGAGTGAAGTGATGTGAGAGGAGGGACGAGGACCTGTAGTGCAATGCGGCGGTGTGACAATGCTCACGGGAGACGTGGTGGAATTGCTTCTCCAGGAGTTGTAGAGCTTAGAGACCTCAAGGGTTACGAGCTCGGCCATTGGAAAGATCCTCACGACAGTTACGGTTCACCAGGTAATCTCTTTTTGGATGTGTTTCAAAAGGGTTAGCCATAACATTTTTGGCGACGTTGCCGGGGAGCCATCTCTTGGCTTTTTCCATCGTTTTGCCTCTAATCTACGCATAGCCTGTTGCCCATTATCTTGATTAATGGTTTCCCATGAAAAAGATGTGGATTTGATGGTGATTTGTGTGAGATTTGGTGTAGAATAGCTCTCTTTTTTATTTTTGAAAAGAAGGTTTTTTTTGCTAATTTTTAGATTAATTTATAGCTTTTTTTTTGTTGTTTTGGTGGTTTTTCATGTTCATAGGACTTGCACATAGTTTGTATTAGGCTTAGTTTGCATCCATTGTATCAAACAATGCAATAGAATGCAATTTTTAGTGAATGCTAGCTCTCTTTAGTTTAAACATAGAACTGAGATCATTAATTTTAGTTTGATTGTGTGTTTTTTATTGAAATTGTTTGGATTAGTGTTAGCATGCATTAGAAGTAGCTTAATCTTTCAAAAAAAATCTTAAAACCATAAAAAAACCCTTGAATTTGATGAATTTCTCTTAATGGACTGGTTTTTGTCATTAAGGGTGATTAATCTTATTCAAGAGGCCAAAAAATTAGAAAATATGTTAATTGGGGTCTAAATTGATCACATGAGTAGTTAAAATTGAGGTTTTTGAGTGTTTTGAGAACATCTAGATGCATCAAAATACCTAATCACATCAATTTTTTGATTAACTAGAGAAATTTGACTCTCTTTGCTTAATTTTACATTAAAGAGGAGACTATAATTAAGAGTCTAATTAATCTCCTAATTTAGATTAATTTACACAATTATTGATGCACAAAGATTAGTTTTTCCTTGCTCTATCCAATGATGTGCTCAATTGTATGAATTAATTAGGGATTAGTGGTTAGTTAGAGTCCTTGATTAGTATAAAAGAGAAAAAGATTAGTGAAAGGATTAATCTTTGATCACTTTTTTACACAACTCATTAAGGCTAATGAGCATTCAATGAGTAGATGCTCATGAGTTGTCAAATTTTTCCATTTTGGAGGTCATTTATGAAGGGTGTAAGGTGTGTCATTAAAAGATTGACTTTTTTGATTCCCACTTACCTTTTTGGGAAAATGCCCATACCCTTTTCATTTTAAATTCAAAAACATTTTCCCCCAAAAATTTGTATTTCCCACTAGACTCCAAAAAAAAAAGCATAAAAAGCCAGGCCGTGAAAAGGTCTGGCGTGAAAGTGTAGGCCGTGAAAAGGTCCGGCGTGAATGTGTAGGCACGTGAACGGCTTGAGCGTGAACGGGCTGGATTGTGAACGGCTGGGGTGTGAACGGCTTGGACATGAATGGCTAGGGCGTGAATGGCTTGGACGTGCGGCTGGGGCGTGAACGACTGGGGCATGAAAGGCTTAGCACGTGAACGGCTGGCACACGAACGGCTTGGACGTGAACGGTTTAGCCTGTGAAGAAAGCGATTGAAGAGGAGTTGCAATGCTCGTGAAGAACCTATCCTAGGAGAAGTTTAGTAACATTTTTACTACACTCACAAAAGTTCCAAGCTCTAAAACTGATGGATGTGGAAGCATCCTTACTCAATGAAGACAACAAGATTAAGCAAAGGTAACAAATCACAGAAGGAGGATCATAGAAGGAGCTTTCTTCAACAAAGGAGGGCTCAAGAAGTCAAAGGCACCCTTCAAAGGTTCTTTTCAGAAGAAGGATTTTCCAAAGAAGTCATGAAGAGAAGGGCTATTTCTATAGAAACAAATCATAGAAGGCTTTTCTTATATAGGTGAAGCTGATTCAAGTGAAGAAGAAGCAAAGAAGAAAGAAAAAGAGGCCTTAGTAGAGGCCAACTACACTAGAAACTACTTGACCTGCTAGTCACCCCTCTATTCTAAAATTGTTGTAATCATAACTAGAATTAGCATCTGGCATCATAAAACTGACATTACAAAGCTACGGGAGTAAGACTTGTTAGGAGCTTGTTAGTCACCCCTCAACTACACTAAAGGCAATTGGGATTTCTAGACCAATTAGAACTTGCCAACCTGTTAGTTAGTCCTCTATAACTCGCATAAAAATTACTACCATAAAGGTAATGATGCCACTTCTTGATGGCATGCAAAATAACAGCCATCTATTAATTATAAACATGCATATACATCTCCTTCTCATTCAATTTATAGATCTCATAGGCACTAACCCCATGGTCTTGATACAAAATTGCCCCAATTTCTCTTCCACAAGCATCAGGCCTGGCTAGTAAAAGGCTTAGTGAAATCAGGACACACCGAAATAGGGGTTGAAGTGGGCATCCTCTTGAGCTCCTCAAAGATCTTATTTGCTATGGTGTCCCAAAAGAAGGATTCTTTCTTGAGCTTATTAGTAAGAGGGGCTGTAATTTTTTCCTCTCTCTCAATAAACCTCCTATAGAATGATGATAATCCCAAAAAACCCCTCAATTTCATACATTGGTGGGTATAGGCCACCTGTTCACACATTCCACCTTTTTAGGGTCCACCTTCATGCCCTATTTGCTCATAATGTACCTACGATATTCTACTTCATAAGCCATAAAAGTACACTTGCTCTCTTTGTATACAATTAGTTGGCCCTTAATACCTCAAGTACCTCTTTTGTATACAATTGGTTGGCTCTCCTCTGTATATAATTGGTTGGCCCTTATACCTCAAGTACCTTTCTCACATGCATCAAATGCTCCTTCTCCCTTTGCTATATATATGAGGATGTCATCAAAGAATACCAAGACAAACTTATAGAGGAAGGGCTAAAACTTATTCGCCAATGCTTGGAATGTGGCTAGCCTCATTGCATAAGCCAAATGGCATAACCATGAAATAAGCCCCCCTTTTTGCTCTAAAAGCTGCCTTGAATTCATCAACTCCCTTCTCTCAGATTTGGTGATACGCACTCCTAAAATCAATCTTGGAGAAGTATTGGAGCATCCTTAAGCTCATCTAGGAGATCACTAATTCGAGGTATTGGAAACCTATTCTTCATGATGGTAATCTTGTTGAGATCGTGTGGTAATCTACGCATGTCCAAAATGAACCATCCTTCTTCTTCACCAATAATACAGGTGAAGCAAAAGGATATTGGCCAGGTTCAGTCCACCCCTTGTCTAAGTGTTCTTTAATTTGTCTTGCCACTTCCTCCTTCTCAACCCTTGAGAGTTTATAATGTTACTTGTTAACCTGTTTAGCATTCGCGGTTCAAGCACAATCTCATATTCCACATCTCTCTTTGGCATTTGAAACACATCATGGAACACATCCAATAGTTTGACCATTATCTCTTTGATGGTAGATTCTTTGGCATTTGAAAGACACCATGGAACTCATCCAATAGTTTAACCATGCTCTCATGCATTTCTTTCTTATTCTTCACCATATCATCCTCTTTGCAAAGCTGTAAAAAAAACACACATCCCATTCTCTTCAATTCCCTCTTGAGTTTGGTAGTATTGACCAACATTAACTTGGATCTACATGATCCCTAGTAGGTAATGTTTCTTTCTTCATACATGAAACTCAGGAATCCTTGTTGTAAGTTCATTAAGAATGTGCCAAGTGTGGACAACCAATAACTATGTCAATCAAGCCTTGGCCATTAGCCATATGTCCACACTGTTTATTCATGTCCCATGGCCTTTTGCTTATATATCCTAAACTCATATGCTTATTAACATGGGTATTGATTCAACCATGTTACAGTGAGTCTTCTTGCTGCTGCTCCTCCCCCTTCTCTCTCTCTCTCTCTCTCTCTCTCTCTCTTGTTGGCATCACATCGAGCTCCCTTTTAAGAGATCCTCGGTTGAAGCATTATGATGATGCTCATAGGATACCTTTGGAGTTTCAAGAAGAAGATTGGGTGTTTTAAGGATTCCCAAGTTTAAGATATAGGTCTCTCAAAGGGAACACTAACACCAAATTAGCTTTTCGCTACTAGGGTCCATACAAGATTTTGAGGAGAGTGGCAGACGTAACATATCAATTATTGCTTCCATCAACCACTAATATTCATGATGTATTCCATGTGTCTCACTTAAAGGCTTACATTGAGTCCAATATGCAAGTTCATAATAAGCTACCTCCAATGAAAATATGGTGAAGCTTAACTCGTTCACCGTTGGCATATGCGACAGAGCACATCCACTACTATGTTGAATTTACCTCTTTTATAATGAAGTTGAAGACTCATTGAACATCAAAGTCTTGTAAGATCTCTGCCCACCTTGCTTTTCTACCTTTCAACTCATTTTGACCAGAAAGCCATTTCAGACTTTCATGGTCTGTATAAACCTCAAAAGTGGCACCATATAAATAATGTCACCACTTTTTAAGAGCATGAACTATTGCAAGTAACTCTCGCTCATAGGCCGAGTAGTTACACTAGGCACGGTCAAGCTTTTTCCCCCCATGCATTAAAACCACCCCAATGGCTTCTCCACTAGCATCTGTTTCTACAATAGATGACTCATTAGGGTCCACTATACTCAAGATAGGTGTAGCTGCAATTGCAACCTTAAGTTTCTCAAAACTACTTCATTTTGTGGATTCTCCCAACAATGGATAGTTTTGCCTTTAGTTCTCAATTGATTTGTCAAAACGGGATTGCAATCTTCGTATAGTCCTTTACATATTATCGGTAAAACCCCAAAAAACCTAGAAAAATTTGTAGTTCTTCTAAGTTTTTTGGCTATATGAGTGTCATGCCAAAGATGAGGTAATCCATACAACCACATCTGCCTGGATGAAAGAGAAATCCAAGCCATGTAGACTCCAAAGCAATTGGCCCTTGAACCACCTAGATCTCAAACAGAAAATATAGAGAGCCAATGTTAGTGATGAGGTTAAGTATGAGTCCTCCTAGGTCAAATGGATAAATATAATATACATCATGGATCCTCAAATCCAATGTGACAATAGCTCCTGGGGGTCAAAAGGAAAGCTCAAGTCCAAGGGATAGCTTGTAAGTCCATTCTCGTGACCATAACATGGAATTGACATCTAGGCAAATGCAAACAAAACTCCTAACTAGAATGTTGAATGGTCCATGTGAATCAAGACTAAGAGATGTCCCAAGTGCATTTGAATGGTATGCCATATAGTCATCTACTATACATCCCAAGTGGCATATGATGCACCCGAAGATGAATGTCTCAGCTTCAAAGAAACTAGGGTCGTGCAAACAATCATGGAAGCCAAAGAAACACATCTCAAAGTTGGCATCGTGCAGCAGGAACTCATGTGAATCAATGCCATCATCCACTATAGCATAGCTCGAATCATCTGGGGCATGATCCACTACATCAATGTGTATATAGGCACGATCCAAAATATGCAACATACCCTCATGTGTGAAACCCTCCATATATGTGTGGTCCTCCAAATCAAAAGCATAATCAATAGGATTACTATAAGCATCATCATCACTCAATACTAATAGTGTCTCCACACATGAGAAGAAAATGGCAGCATCCATAAAATCACTGACCATGTCATCCTCACAATCTCTAAAGTCATCATCATGATCATGGTCTATGTCCAATCAATGGAATCCATGTATAACCTATATCCCAAGATAGGTTAACCTCTCTAATTAGTGGATATAGGAAAATGCCCAAATCAAATACAAAGCTCACTAGATCCATATGCACAATCCTACCTCTCCTACGAGATCTAACACCTAAGAAAAATCATCACTACTCTTATGTATTATCCCTATCTTCTCAAATACATAAACTCTATCCACACACGAACACTACCAAGAATGCTATGAATACTAGGAGTAGTGGTCGTATCAGTGAGATAAATCCTAGAAGAATAGCCTAATGCATCTAACACTAGGAACTCAGGTCTATACTCATAGGTGTCTTTGTCACTCATATGTGGAGTATGACTATCCTCAAGTGTGATAAGGGATGCACTATCCTCAAGAGTGCTAATGGATGCATCACTAATCAAATACACACTATCCTCTAGAATGAACCCACTATTAGCAAAACAAGTGAATCTGCACGATCCATAAGAAGACGGATATGTGTAGAGGAATCAATGCATGATAAGATAGGCAAATAAGAATCAACGCTCAATGTAGAGGAATCGTTGCCCAATTGTGCTTGCTGCCATCTCTGCCCTTGAGATCATGCCCACATGATCTAACTCACACATCACTATCACATACATCATCATCATATGCATATGTGTCAATGGCATTATGTGCACGCATATTACTATGATCATGTGCATGTGTGTAGAATACATCAATATCATCATGTGTGTGTGTGTACAATACATCAACATCCCCATCATAATACAATGAATGAGTCGGTCTAAGTAAATGAGAAACAATGAGATGATGGCTAGGTGATGTCATGGGTAAGTCGTACAAGGTCCATTCGAACACGATTGTGATAGCAACGAAAGAGTAAGCATGCCTGATAGGTGTACTCCAAGGATCTGATACTGTTATGACAAGACTCCATGAATGCCTCCCATGAATGATCATCATGCTTATCATCACCCATATAATCATCTATAGCCGCATGATGAACATCATCAATATCCTCGGCGGAATGATATGGATTAAATCCATACTTACATGTATACCACTCCTCCCAAAAAGTGCCGGTATGTGCAAAGGGTCCCAAATCGACCAATGAAATCCAAGTAGGCACCATAACTTCTCATCTGATCCCATACAAAGGGATATAGGGATGCATGCATGTATATAGCCCTGCACTCATCAAAATAACATGATAATGCATCGGAGCTAAACATCTGATAATCATGATATGCATATAGCTAGCATGCATGGCATACATACACAATGCTGCACCTCAACGCCATACGAACATCCAAAATATCCAAAGTATAAGGCGTGTGTAAACAAACACCAATAAGGCCTAAGGTGTGTACATGAACTCACAAAATCTCCCAAATGTGTGACACAAGCCCAAAATGTGCTAACGTGCGTGATCAATTCTATAAAAGCACAAATAGTGTGCGACAATGTTAGCAATACCAAAATGTGCATGAATCAAGGCTAATAATGCACAAAACACACATCGTGTGTGAACAAGCCCAAATAATGCATCAACACATGTGGCACACCTCACACGTGTGAGAAATCACCAAGAAAGATCAAGGCATATAAATACACTTCAACAAACTCAACAGCTGTAGAATTAAAGTGGACAAGGTAATATGAAGAGCTAGCGTTCAATGGCAAAAGATTTTAGTGGTCACAAGGTTAGAAAAGAATGCTTGAGTGGGCAAGTGGGCAAAACTTAGGTTAAGGGAAATGTGAAAGAGAGAGAGAGAGAGAGAGACGAAATGTCTGCTTGTAGATAAATTCTTACTGTAGCCGGTTCCATGGCTGAACCAAGCTATGATGTGTGAAACGTTGGGGCTGAAACAGGTTGTGCTGTGAAACACTCGCAGCGTAATCTTTTCTGACACCAATTTGCATAGAAGAGGACGATACCATAGGCATCCTCTTTGGCTTGCCAGTATGCTCAGGGCTCTTTCTAGAGTGCTCTTGCACAAATAGCCAACAACAGTAGCAGTAGCATGCACACCATGGAACAAACCATAGGTTTTGCTCTTCTTACCCCCTCTTCTAAAATAAAGAAATCTGACATTCAGATAAATACAATAAAACGAGCCTGTGAGAGGTAGAATCGTCGCGCGCGCAACCTTTGTAAATCACTCCATAGGAAGCATTCCTTAGGTTTTGCATTTCCACTATGTATTACTTATTGCACTTGTACATTTAAGAAAATTGAGAGGAGAGTGTTGCTCCTGAGGGAGTGATATGTGTTCCTCTTTAGGATGAGCCTTCCTAAAGGCGAGGATGAAGCCTTGAAGAACTTTGATGAATACTGAGCTTGCCTATAAGTGTTGATGCTATTTATAGGATCAAAGGCTAATTAATCATATTCATAGGATCAGATTAGTTGATCTCCAGTCATTGACCCTATCTTCACTTTGTCCCAATGGTAAAATAGTATCCCAAAATAGCTTGAAACTCTAAAATGACTTGCAAAAGTCTTACACTGGGTAAGTCACAACACTTGTACCATATGAACTACATCACATGTTAGTAGGTTAGGAAACCCTGTGGTGTATGGTGCACAATAGTTAAACCAATAGACTAGGTTTGCTTCCTTACCTATAAGTGTGGATGCTATTTGTAGGATCAAAGGCTAATTAATCATATTTATAGGATCAAATTATTTGATCTCAAGTCATTAACCCTATCTTCACTTTGTTCAGTGGTGCAATAGTATCCCAAAGTAGCTTGAAACTCTAACTGAATGACTTGCAGAAGTCTTGCATTGGGTAAGTCATAGCACTTGTACCATATGAACTACATCATGTGTTAGCAGGTTAGGGAACCTTGTGGTGTATGGTGCACACTAGTTCAACCAGCAGACTAGGTTCAATTCCTAGCAGGGTTTAAACTTGCAAGTACAGCTGTTAGGAATTAATCTTGCACTAAAGCTTGTTAGCTTTGCAGTCTTACACCATAAATCCTTGGAAATGCATACTGCATAGTATTAGTTTGCACTAAAAATGCATAATGTGCACCTTTCTTGATTAAGAAATGCACCAAATGAGTTTTTGGTCACTTTTGTCCTTTCTCAAGGAAACTTTGCACTTTTTTTGTAAATGTAACTTGCTAATCAAGTTCTCTTGCACCAAATTTCAAAATAAGCAAGAGTAGGGTTAAGTTTGTCTTACTGTTACAAGTTGTAATTATTTCTTGCAAATTTGTCTTATGTATGCACATCTTTACAAGTTAGCATAGCAACTTTGCTCTCTTCAACAAGTTTTATGTAAATATGTAATTTCTTTCAATTCTACATCACACTCTCTATAATAATCTACACAAAACTGTAATAGAGACAACAACTTTGTAATAATCTATTCAAATCTGTTGTAAACTGCAACTCTTCATAAATCTGCACATGTTCTTGATGAAAATTTCACCAAACTACACATATAACCTTGCATAAATCTGCAACAGCAATAAAATCTACACACTGAGCTGCTAAGATTTACTGGCAAAACTGTCAATTGCACTAAAATCTATATAAAATCTTTAATCTACACTAGTTCTTGACAAGAACAGCACCAAAATCTACAAATCAACCTTCAATGTCTTCCAAAACTGCCAAGATTTCTTAGAAACTAGGCAAATCTAGAAGGAAACTAAGGCTTATGAATAGATTTGATGATAGGAAGCACTAATCAAAAGGATTAGCAAGAAAATTCTAAGAAAATCACTCTAAAAATGATTGAAAATATTAATTTAAAAATAAAGAAAATCAAGATTCTCTCAAATCTTTGTAAATTAGGATTTTTGAAATTTGTGCTTAGCATGTACTTAAAAATTATTACCATAAATTCTATTGCTAATCCAATCAAAAAGTATTAAAAAAAATTTAAAAATTATGTTAAAAAACACTAATTGAAAAATAGTTTAAGCACTAATCACTCTCAAATCAAACAATAAGATCTAAGCAAAGAGCTATGATACCACTACAAGATAGTGGCCCACTCAATACTTGGAGTAGACAACAAGGGTGTAGGTCACCATCCTAGCTTCTCAAGAGGAAGAGCTTACTATGGAAGCTTTCTCTAGGTAGGAAGATAACCAAATGGTTAAAATATCAAAAGGGTATCAAAAGGTACAATATCCTAGGGCTGGTGTCTTTTATAATCCCAAGGCTCTCATATGCCCTACACAACATATGTGTAAATATCCCTAAGGTCCATGTGCCTAGGCCCATTCCTCATATGTATGTCCTCACTAAAATCCCTTCATTACATAATTTGTCACTTCAAGCTCATGGTATGATTTTATTAAAAATGAATTCTCCCATCTTAATCAACTTTATATGCTAACAAAATTTCTTAGAGGTTGTGTTATCAATTTCAATTCATGCCACTCAGTGGAGAGTTTAAGATGGCATATCCTGTGCTCATGCACTTTTGTTAAAGATAAAAGATAGGAAAACGAATCTTGAGATCTTTTTTTTCTTTTTTTGGTGAGATTAATTATGTTAATGCTTTTCAATTTTTAAAAGGTGCCTGATCAAGCAAGTCAAATTGATGCTTTTGTCGTCCAATCAAGATATGGATATGTTTTAGGGTTGGGGTTTCCATCCCTACAAATTGAGAGTTCAAAGATAAATAATTAATCATAATTACTTATTGACTACTTACACTAATTCACACAAAATCAAAATTTAAAAAGTTAAAATAAAATAATTAAACTATCAAAATTAAACAATAATACTAATAAACAAAAGAAGTTTCCTTTCAAAAAAGGATAGGCAATGTGTGAAGATAAACTTACGTAAAGTTATTGATCGTAATTAATCATTGAGTAATTACATTAATCAAATAATTAATGAAAGGGCAAAAACCTTGAACCCTATAAGCCTAACCATTGTTAAGGACTGTGTCTCTACACTTTTAGACTTCATAGTCTCAATGGAAAAAATCATGGCTATGAGAACCTCATCTAAGAATCCTTGGTTCGCGGTCCTCTTATTAGCCCTAATAGATGGCTAAACACTACATGTGGTTGCAATGGGGTATGTTGCATGCATGTTGTTTTGGTCTTGAACCACATAAAAGTGCTTCGTGAGGACCCATTGTTAAGAGTCAAAAGGGAAAACTAAAGGAAAATCGCTTTACTATTCGAAGAGGTAAAATGAGCTACGGCTTCTCGGAGGTTTGGCCATGTAAGAAAATACAACTCACGTTCACACTCATGTTTTCACACAAATAAAAGAACGTTCACAAGACAAAACTAAATTAATGTTTGCAAGCTAATGGCATCTACCCACCCGTGTGCTTCGGTAAGGGGCTTTGATTTCAATCTAGGTACATTCTGGGAAACAGAGGATATCTTGCACTAGCAAGGGTGCACAATGCAGTGAAGTAAGATCTCTCGTGATCACGATATGACGGACTAGGATATTAATAGACTAAAAAATAGACCATAGGTATAGGTACAACTTCTAGGCCCACATCGGAGGTTGTCAAGGCACGCATTCGAGCTGCACAACCCAAGGACTACCTGTCTCGGGGAGGTCTCCTTCTACCCAAGGGTGATGCACTTACATGCATTCTACTTAGCACGGTGCCAAGTTTACATAAGTTTTCTCGTAACCATTCGGCCACATCAAGCCAACATTAAGTGTCTAAATTGGGAATTATCATATACCTAGGCAAGTTCAACACAACGTCTACTACTCACATAGGGGGCCTTATAAACTAGAGCACACAGTTGACAATGATGACAAGGGTTGAGCATTGATTTCCAAGTGGCCAATCACCAAGTGGCTAATTTATTTGATATTTATAAATTTTTTCATCTTGCACTTCTTTTTGGAACTTAAAGGTTTGGAGCATAAAGAAGCAAATGCCATTAACTAGGGAATGTTGTGCTCGCATCTTTTTTTGAAACTAAAATTTTTCATCTTGCACTCCCATCTTTTTTTAGAACTAAAGGGCTTGGAGTGTAAAGAATCGCATGCCGTTAACTAGGGAATGTTGCACTAGGACCACAAGCTCATGAATCAAGGGTCTCACTTACATCACTAGGGATCAAAGTTAAAGTTGATTCTCATCTGTTTGGACATCCATGAATTAATGTTCCATGCAAGGCTTATCCCTTGTTCATGCATAGGCATCCCAATGCCAATTCAATTGCATATGGGATTCTTGTGGATCAAAAGTAGCACAATCCCTTGTATACAAAAGCTTAAGAAACCTTCCCAAAGCAAGGGTCATGGAACTAAACGAATTAACCTAGAAGTGGTTCTCTTCGATACACATAGATAATATGGTCAAATATCCATGAATTAGATCCTTATTACGGGGCTTAATTAAATTTGTTATGGATTTTAATATTAGAAAAATATTGAAATACTCATCAAGCTCTACCGTAATAAGGTTTATAACAAGTCTCTAGACATTTCACTAGTCAATTTTTACTTTTGTTTCACTAGTCAATTTCTACTTTTGCAATGACTCTTCTAAAACATAGTATTTCTTTAGCAAGCCACTTCACTAAGGTTTTTGACAAGCCTAGCCACTTGACTAGCCAATTTATGGTTTTGTAATGGCTCCTCTAAAGCGTAGTTTTTCTTTTTCTTTAGAAAGCTTCCATTGATGTAAGTTGCCAATTCCTCCCCATCCAAGGTTTGTTACTTCATGTGTTTGTAGCTGGGTAAGATGGGGGGGGATGCGGGGCGTGGGGGTTCAATGTATATATAACATAGCATGATCGCTTTAAAAGAGGGTGGTTTTCTTAATTGAGAGATGTACATGCCATATACATGTAGGGTGGTTTTTTTAATTGAGAGATGTACATGCCATATAATGTAGGAGGCAATTAAAAAATAGTTTTTAAATTTAATTCATGTATGTAAGTTTACATAGGGTGGTATGTAACTTGGGTCCACTCCTGTTTTCCAATTTTTTAATCCTTTTTATCACTTTGACCAATTCCATAGACTTAGCCTAACCCCATCCAATTTCATGGGTGACCCTCCACTGGGCCTATGGAGCCGGTGTGAACTCACACACCCGTAATTGAAGTTCCCATTTTTATTATGCACACACACTCAAGTGAATAATAGAATTCACACACATACACATGTACTCCACGATAAACATTGCTTTTCAAGATCAAAATTAATAGAAAAACTCAATGTGAAATTGAAAAATATATCTGATACATCATCATAAAATATTGCATCCCTTTGTAAAATATCCATCATTATCTCCACACCATGACCATGTTCCTTAGACCAAGAAGGTATATACTATTGAGCTCGAACACTCTCTCGAACCATTGTGCCAACTAGAGGAGCCCACAAGCCTTGCATTTGAATCCAATAGTCGTGCCAAAATCTAGGGAGCCACTCCTGATAGCCATACCACTCCCAAGAATGCTCTAACGAACTAGTCACACAGGAGTCACATGAAACTAATGTGCACGTCTAGTCCCTGGACCTTCCCTACCTAGTACAACTAGAGCACCCCTTGTTCATCACACATCGATCGTGTCGGGAGAACACACACGTCCGACCAAGATGGGTCAATGTCTCGCGCGATCGTCTTCGTGACAAGACTCACCACTGGGGAAATAAACCACACATATGTGTGTATTACCTTCACAGGGGTCCATTTACAATGAATACAAAGGCAAACAAGTAGAACATGATCAAACAGTCATGCATCACACTCTGAATTTAGATTCTAGTAAACCATGGCAGGTTCGACAAGAATTCCACAGTCCTTAAGTCACAAATTTGATGGTAGATCCTTTAGCCACATAGTTCAGGTGAGGTTTTCATGCCATTCCACAAATAAGTTCCAATGTCTCGAGATTACTTTAATCTATCAAGGATCCTTATTCCTCCCTTAAGAATGAATAGCCTTTTTAAATATAACTAAAATCGAGACTAAGGTAAAACCACATTGTAGCTTTATGTTCCTTATTTCTAAGAGAGCTCTAATCTTCTAACCTATTCAAGTCTTAGGAATTTAGGCCTTTAAGACTTTTTGTCAACAGTATTAATTTAGAGAATAACCTACTTTACACTTTTATGTACCTTACTACAAACACAATTAATTGTCCTTTTAAGGAATTGCAAAAGTCTCAACTTTATCATCGGTTCATTCCTCCATCGATAAAGGCTTTTGGTCCTTAATACCAATTTAACTAAATGCTTTGGTCTACTTGCCTCATTTTCTCTCTCATAAACTTGTCTAGATTAAGCCTTTATCAAGGTTTACTTTCATTTAATCTCTCTTGACACTTTGCCTAAAACTTAAGAGTTCATATTACTCTAGGAGTCCTACCTTATGGACTTGATTTAAGACTTTATCTTTCTAGATTTAAATGAGGATCCACATCATCATTTTTAACCCTCGATGTGATCCATAATCCTCACTTGTAATCATTAAAAATTAATATTAAGACTTGCTAAAAATCAGAGCTTGGGGGGACTTCACCCAAGGGCTTCAAAGCTCAAGTGCACCGTATGACTGGGAATTGTCTAAAACCACGATCCCTAGCTTTTTCTTGCACATAAAAATTGTTCTAGACTTGAAAGACCGAGAACTTTCCTTTGCACTAGTTCCAAAAAATGTCCCACTAGGGGGGCTCTCAAAGTGATAGAAATATGTGTTATCTTACTATCTAAAGCTATGGGGCTTTTGTCCTTGATGAGATAATCTTATATGCTAAACCCAGGGCTAATCCGGTCTCAAATACTCTATTTTAACCCAAGTCAAGGCAAAACTAGCTAAAAATAGCCATTATACCAAAGTTGTCAGAATAAGCTTAAACCTTGTGGGTAGAGAGTCCAAAGTGTCATAAGCACATCCCTATTCTCAATTTGCAAAACTAGTTCAGTGTTTTAGTGCCAGACTTAGAAAACTAACCTCACTTGAAAGCTTCTTTGATAGGTCCGTGTAAGCTCTTAGGACTTTGTCCCCCCCCAGAGAAGTGAGTTGACACGCTCAGACTATAGTTTATAGACTTGCTCCATGTAAAACCTTATCTAGACTGGATTTTTGGTTTAGGAGTTATAATCCCTCCAAAATTGCTCTTCTTTAAGATTTTTCCAAGGTTACAGACTTGGAAAAATTTAGGCTTTTTATGTAAAAAGAAGTTGAAAATGGCATCTAACAAGTCTGATACCTACCCAAACAAGATCAAACTTAATATGTGGGCTTCTTAGAGTATTAGGCACACATTATATGCTTCAAACCAACTCTTTTGTAAATAACTGCTAATTTTAGTAGAAAATGCTAAAAATAGCTAGTGATCTAGGTTATCGAAATAAGACCAGATTTGGTGTGTAGGTGATCCAAGGTGCAGGAGGGTACTAGTGTATGCTCAAAATCTGGTTTGGGTCCTAGACAAAGGAACTAGAAGCAAGTGTGTAAACCTGGCTGGTTTTTGAAAGTCCAGTGCACATCCGCAATGTGTAATACTGTTTTTTATTCTAACTTGTCCTGTGTTATATGAAGTATGGGTAAGTTTTGTGTAAAATCTTGTTTGGTTCTAATAAATTGCCTGTGAGTTATAACCAAACCAAGAATGCTCTTCTGCCTGTGGTTTGAGAGTTCTAAACTTAGAATTTTTTTGCTTTTAAGGTCAAAAGAGACCAACAAAGACCTCTATCTGGTCTGTTATAAGCCCAAATGGTACCAAATTTGATAAGGAGGTTGTTCAAAGTGTCAATCTCACTGCAGATACTTCACTTCTACTTTTTTGAGATAATCAACTAATTTTAGCAAGAAACGCTAAAACAGGCAGTGATCCAACTATGTCCATTCGGGACCAAATTTGGTATGAAGGTGTTCCAAGCTCTCGTGTGAGTACTAGTAACTTGCTAGATTTAAATTTCACAAGCCGAGGAGAGAGAAAGAAGTAAGCATGGAAACCAAATAGTTTTTTGAGTTTGGCTTGTTCTCTCACATCCCTTCAATATTCTAGAATTTGATTTAATAGTGTTAGCGAGCTATGGGGTCAATGGACATCTTTGAGCGAAATCTTGTCTAATTTGGATCAACCGGCTATGAGTCGTGCAGAGGCATAAAAATCCTTGATTTTAGCCCTCAAACTCCAGAGTTAGAATAAATTTCAACCCCCCATGAAGCATGTGTGGAGGGCTCCTTGACTGCGCTCGTAAAATCAAGGTCAAAAAATATCAAAAGTGCACAAGATTGGAGATGAGGGTTTTCAAACCTCTGTTATTTTTCAGCCAAGAATCAGCTATAAATAGCCATGCATGGAAAGAAGATGAGGCAGGGGTATTAGAAATGGTCAAAATCTAAACTTTTCATAGTGGGACCAAATTTGGCATGTGCCTAATGTTAGTGGTGGCTTTCAATTTTGAAATTGGGTAGCCAGAGAGAGAGAGAGAGAGAGAGAGAGAGAGAGAGAGAGAGAGAGAGAGAGAGAGAGAGAGAGAGAGAGAGAGAGAGAGAGAGAGAGGTATTAACATCGGTAGAATGCAACACGAGGGCATTTATGACCAACGGTGAGACTTGAACTCGGGTGGATCATGGCCTTTATAAGGTGGGACTTGAACTCGGGTGGATCATGGCCTTTATAAGGGCCCTCACACTAGCCACAGAGAGAGAGAGAGAGAGAGAGAGAGAGAGAGAGAGAGAGAGAGAGAGAGAGAGAGAGAGAGAGAGAGAGAGAGAGAGAGAGAGAGAAGTAGGCGTGGAAACCTAGCTTCTCGTATCCGTTTCTGTGTCCAGCTTTGTCCACTTGCTAATGATTCTCTGTGTTCCAGGTGTTCAGATTATGTTAGAGTAGACCCTATATGCATCTACCTTGGTGCAAAGTCTTGCTTGGAAAGAGTAAAATCCCTATCCGTTATAGTTGGCCGGAAGTACGCCTTAAATTAGCCCAAAATCTCTTTTAAGTTAAGTTAGTTTTCAGCCAACACATATGAATGTAGGATTATATTATAGTGATGTGTGTAAACACACTTAGGACTGCCAAGGCATTTTTTCCCTCACTAGGAGGTTTTTTCCCCCATGCATATGTACACCCTCTTATCTACTCATTTTGGGGTGTGTACTTATCTTTTGTATTTGGCACGCATTTGTTCATTCTATTCTAGTGAGTTTGTGTGCTCTCAAGCTTCTCTATCTTGTGTGTGTGCATTGTTGAAACCCTAACCCTAATTCTAACAATTGGTATTAGAGCTAGCTTCCTTGACACTTGATCTAGTAGTATGCCTCCCTTCTCCCAGCGACCCTATTTTTTTGTCTCCGATTGAGATACCCTCTTGGAGAAGAAGGTGTATACTGTTGTGTGCTGTGTACAAAGTATACAGCATTTTTGGGGTCTGCGACGCATTTTGGGCACCGCAAGGTTTCTGCGGATGTTCTAGAGAGGCGTCATTTTGGATTGGTTCTGCTCGATTTTAGGTATTTGGGCTATGTAGCGGCAAAGATTTAGTGTGCACAGCAGTAACATCTACAATGTCTTTAAAAACATCGACCATCATACTTTTGCTAATAACACTCTATTCTCTACTTTGTGTTATTTTTCATACACTTTGCAGGTGATTCAGTCAGTTGGCAGCCATCTAGGGCTGTATCCAGTGAATATACTGAGTACTTTGCAATGTGTTGAAAGATTTTGCATTTGGTTGAAAGTCATGGCTGGCAGTAGTGATATATTCAACATGTTGTCTGCTGAGGACAAACTTGATGGGACTAACTACCCATTGTGGTCCTATATGATGAGGCATGTACTGGTTGCTAAAGGCCTTTGGAATGTGGTCAGTGGTATGAAACTCGTCCTCTTTCACAACTACCAGTGCAATCAGTTGCTGTAGGTACATCTGAAGTAGAATATGATACAGATGTGGCTCCTCCACATGCACCACCAATACCTCCCATTGCTGCTCAAACGAGATGGGATGGAAGAGATGCACAGGCACATGCATTACTTGCACTTTCTATGAAGCGAAGCATTATTCCTTATATTCGGTCATGTAAGACTTCAAAATAGGCATGGGATGCACTTGCTACATTATGCCAGATGCGCAATGAAGCACGTGTTGCATATCTACACAAACAGTTGGAGTCTGAGCACATGAATGAGGGAGACTCAATGGATACCTTCTTGACCAAGATCAAAGATTTTAAGGAGCAGCTTGCTAGTGTGGATGAGATATATTCTGATAGTACATTTCTCAATGCATTGTTGGATTTTTATCAAAGTTTTGCATCTACCCTTAGACTCATGATGAAGGGAAATTCAAATGCCCTTACATTTGATGAGCCGGTTTCCGTACTCTTGCAAAAGAAGAGCAGTCTTGGAAAAACAAATCTAATATGCGAGTTGGTGAGACCAAGCTTTTGTTTCCAATCAGAAAAAAAAAGCAAAGGTAAAGCTTCTTCGCATGGTGGCTATAAGCCAAAATCATAATCCTCAGGTAAGGATGCAGAGAAAGAAGGTGATAAGCCTAAAAAGAAGGGCAAGTGTCACTATTGTTAGGAAACCAGGGCACTACATACATGAGTGCAAGAAAAGGATAGAGAAGGAGAAAAAGAAAGAATCGGGCATGGTTGTGGTGGCTGATGCATCTGCACACCAAGTGCAGAGAAGAAGAAATCTGCAAGTTTTGCTCAAGATGATTGGGCATGAACTGTACATTGCAGTTATGACCCTTCTGTTCATGATGTACATTGCAGTTATGACCCTTCTGTTCATGTATGCATGTCAGTGGCAGAATCGGATGCCTAGTACTTTGACAGTGGTTCCAGTAAGCACATTACTTTGTTCTTATCTCTGGAATCTATCTTCCCAAGTGCAAGAACCGTCACATGTGCAAATGGTTCCTCATATCCTGTCAAAGGAGTTGGTAGAGTTGTGCTCACTACTACAAATGGGGGTGCATTTACTCTATCAAAAGTTTTATATGTTCCAGGCATTAAGAACTTGCTGCTATCAGTTTCAGCCTTAGCCTTGTCAGGCTTAATGGTGAAATTTGTGGATGAGAGATGTATAGTTCAGGATAGAAATGATGGTTATTCTATCATTGCCTCAGGTAACTTGTTTCATGGCCTATATAAGATGGATGTATTTGAGAAGTTGCAGCATGATGCTTGCTCAATCTTTACAACTAGTGCTATGAGTGATAGAGTTAGGCAGTGTATCTAGATGAGATTAAATCCCATAAATAGATCAGTAGCTATTTTAATTATACCTTAATCACTATGATACCATAACTTTCTTTTGTAGAGGGCCCATGCTTGGAGGAGCTAGCAGGCATCAATTTTAGTAAAAATTAAGGCTACATTTAGATTTGTCATGCTAAAATGTCCCCACAGCTATGAGTATTTGAACGAATTTGAAGAGGAGCTCCTAACTTAGTGAAAAGCCCCAAATTTGTGCTTACGTGTGAAACCATTGGCTTCTTCTTCGTGTGGCGATCTACACTAGGGCTGCATTTAGGGCCTAGGATTGGCTCTAAGTTGAAGCTTACTTAGATGATGATAAATGAGATTATCATTAATCGAGATTAGTCATAATGATGAAGTGAGATTAATTAATTCTCCAAGCATGAGGATCTATGCTCTAAACCATATTGGAATTATGGGGGCTTGAAGCATTGGATCAAACACATGATTGAAGCATGATGACAAGCTAAGCAAGATGATTAAGACTAATCACATGATTAAGTCAATAACAATCATAGGGATAGAAACTAGTGTCACGACCACAACCACCATGTGGAGCAGTTATTTACCTGCTTGTCATCATGACCGCCTAAACTCTTGGACGAGGATGACATGGAAAGGCATACCCCTCTTGTTGTCGTATATGTAAAGCCCCTTAAGTGAGTAAGGATCTTTACACATATCTTTTTTTTCCCCCTTACCTATCAAACAAGCATAGCTTATGTTTGCAAGTGGTACCATTGTGATTGATACATGGGTAGCTACAATAGTTGCTCAACATCCCACTATTCTAAAACATTTAATCCATAACACAGTAGTGATGAGCTAATTTGGTACTATTCTTCCCTTCAAGAGACCCATATCTTGACTTAGGAATCCTTAAAAACACCCAATCTTCTTTTTGAAACTCCAAAGCTCTCCTATGGGCATCGACATAATGCTTCAACCAAGGATCTCGTGAAAGGGGTCTTGATGTGATGCTAGAGAGAGAGAGAGAGAGAGAGAGAGAGAGAGAGAGAGAGAGGCCGTGGGACATGAATAAATGGTGTGGACATATGGCTGATGGCCAAGGCCAACAGGCCATGGGATATGAATAAATGGTGTGGACATATGGCTAATGGCCAAGGCCAAAAGGCTGGACATTAATAAAGTAGTGTGAACTGGTGCATTGTTAAAGCTAGAATATGAATTCTAGGATCGCCATGTGGTAGAGACAAATGAGGATGCTAATGAAATAAGATGGAGGATGCCCTCAATATTTTCTATCAATTATAGCGCAAGAAGGAAGGATAAATAGTGAGGAGGAAAAGGGAGCATATTAAGGATAAAGGCCAAGGCAAAGATTTAGGTGCATTGGGGTCAGCTCAAGATCCCCTAAAACAACCTATTCGTCATCTAGACTAGTAGCCAAACCAGAGCAAAGGGAAGATGAAGACTCTACCAAAGATTGTCAACCACTTGAAGGGAAAAAAAGAGAAAAGGGAAGATGAAGGAAGACTCTACCAAAGATCATCAAAACAATGACTTGAAGCTAGAAATTTTAGATGTGCCCACACCACAATGAGATTCTTGTGCATAATTTCTTAAAGAGAGAATTGTTGCCTACTAATGAGATTCTTATACACAATTTCTTAAAGACTTGTTGCCTAACTTAAATGTGATTTTGAAAGATGATTGAGGAGGTGGACAAGAAGAAAACATGGAATCCTACCAATAGATTGGGATGGGGGAAGATTTCGTGTAACTCTCCACTATGCTTTCCACTCTTGTGCACAAAGTTAAAGACGAAAGAAGAGCACCCCCACATTTGCCAACACACATTGATATGCTAGAGCAAAAAGTTAGCTCATCTTTGAAATAAGATGAAGAAGAGGAGATAGAACCTCCAAAGGGAGTGAACTTAGAATGGTGTGATTCATTTAAAAGAGGTAGGCCATGGGACTTCAAGGATTAAATTAGAATAGATGAAAACCTTGGGTCCAAAGTTTTGGAAGTGCACATGGATCTCACATTGGTGCCATCAACACCTATAAGTGATAAGGGGAGGCTACTATAGTCCAAAACAAGACAAATAAAATTAGAATGTTGTGATCCATTAAATAGAGGTAGGTAGGCCATGGGACTTCCAAGATTGAGCTAAAATGGACCAAAACCTTGGGTCCAAAGTTTTGGAAGTGCGGATGGAAAGGAATCCCATCATTATATTCTTATCGCATTCATGTCATCAACACCTATAGGAGACAAGGGGAATCTACTAAGGTTTTAACAAGATAAATGACAATCCAACAAGCTGACTAAATAATCAAGATAAAGAAAGCTGCACCTTGAGAACTTCCACAATTGGATCACATACTACAATGCCATGGGCGCTACAACCATGATAGAGATATGCATATCAACCCAATCTTCATGCCCCATACTATATGTACATCAACCCAATGTTTATGCCCACATAAGGGCTTAGATACTGTGGGTTTGAAAAGCATGCTCAAAATTTTATCATGGCTAGACACTATGTGAGCAAAGTTTCTCATGACCAGATTGAAATTCTCCTAGAACCTAGAAACATTTAAGCTATTTATTCATGGCATATTCTAATCTATTTACTCATAGCATATTTTAAGCTATTTACTCATGGCATATTCTAAGCTATTTACTCATGTAGCATATTCTAAGCTTTAAACCCAATGGGCTTGAAGGCTTGTCTTATGCAGGTTCTAAGCATAGTTTTCAATGGTGTGTCAAGAATTAGCGTGATTATAGCACAGATTCACGATGCATTTCACATTGGTTGATTAGGAAATTATGGTGATTTATGGTTGTGACCAAGATGAGCTTGTTTGCTTATAGCAAGTTCAATGGCATTGCCAAGGTGTGTGAAAAATCTAGATGATCATGTCTAAAAGCTACAAATAGAAATAGACTAATCTAAGCTAAGTGATTAAGAACGAAATCAATAAAATAAAATCACATATTTGACATCCAATACTATATGTTTGCTAGAGTGGGACCTCTTAATCAACACCGAGCATATTGGGCTTTCCTAATAACTTGTAAATGATATGAATTTAGATCTAAGACATAAGGCATGTCCCTAATAATGGCACCATGTATGTTTAGTTTGGATGCTTACATTGCCACATCATGTGTTGTGGGAACTTTTCCAAAGAGCTATAAATGCAACTTCTTAACTGTGGGTGTGCTAACTCCTCATTGGGATCATGGGCACATGGGATGTGGGGAGGAGGAGTAAGCTTGCCTTGATGAAGATAAGAGAGATTACTATACCTAGCTAACTAAAGCAAGAGGTGGTAAATAAATAAGATCATGAAATAAGGAAGCCTAAACCAAACCCAACCATGACACCATTCATTAATCTAGAACAAGGATCAACACATCGCATGAAAAAGAGTGGAGCAAAAACAAGAAGACAGCTTACAAATATTGTATTTCTTGGGGAATGAATTATTATATTCCTTAATGTCCAAATTACTTATAAACAAGAGGTTAGCGTTCACATTTTCTTAGCCATAACTAAAAACATGGGTCCATAATAAGTATGTGTATGTTCTTAAACTTCCCTAATCCATGTTACAAAAAGTAATGGTGCTAGGCCTTACAAATTTAGGATGGGGTGAGGCCATGTTAACAAAAGTGGTGCTAGCTGCTTTGATGATTTTGAGTGCACATATAAACCATCTATAAAAATATTTGAGAGGTATAATTTCTTTATCAATGAGGTGCACATTAATCTCAAAAATATTTTTAAAGCATTATATAGTGTAAAAGGTATCAATTCATATGCATAGATTCCCCATGAAGGCTTAAACTATCCCAATTTCACATTAATATCAAAGTAAAGTTGCTTTATATGATCTAGTGCCATGTTTACAAAAATAATCCCATGTTACAAAAAGTAATGGTCCTAGGCCTTACAAATTTATAGTATGGGACCAAGCCATGTTAACCCGAGTGGTTAACAAGATGTGCTAGTTGCTTTGACCATTTTGAGTACACGTATAGGCCATCTATGAAAATCTCTAGGAGGCTCTATAATTTCTTTTTCAATGAGGTGCACAATAATCTTAAAAATGTTCTTAGATAATTATATAGCCTAAAGGTATCAATTCATATGCATAGATTCCCCATTCTGTAGCACATATTATCTTGTTTTTAACCTAGATTCCCCATTCTATAGAAAACATAAATTTATATGCATAGATTCCCCATTCTATAGCATATATTCCCCATTCTATGGAAAATCTTGCCTTGTTTTATTCATTAGGGTCAATGAGTGCTTGGTTGTACCCACCACTAACTTCATCCAAGAAGTTATAATCTCTATTCTTGCAACCCTTGCTAGCACATTCTCCATGAAGAGTAAAGGGTAGTGATACCTTAAAGTCCCACATGCATTAATCTTCTTAAGGTTAACACCTATGAAAAACTTCTTGTTCTTCTTGTGCACAATTATACATAGTGCCCAATGGGGATTCCCAAACCCCAAGCAAGATTTTTCGAGCGAACCCAAAATTCTAAGCGAAACATTCCAAAATATACCAAAAAGGAGACATTTGGTTTTCTGCCAATATTAAACCTGTTATAATTTCATTTCACAAAACACTAGAGTTCAAAACGATGAAGTCGTAACCTTATCACAATGATTTTCATCCAACAGTGTCGCATATGACATAGTCGCCACACAACAAAAAATAGTTCATCACAATATTACATTGTCGCAAAGAAAGTAGATGCAAATAATATAGACAGTGCAACAAAATATATGTCATCACACAAAAGGCACACTCCACCTAGCATAACACTGGAGTTGCTAACTAAAGAATAAGTAACCATACCACCATGCCTTCCGAGCAAAACTATTGCATATGATTATGCCGCCACACAACAAAATCTACTTTACAACAATAGCCAAATCCCATATCAACTCCGTGTCATGCCACCACATTGCATCTTCTCCGACTCAGGGCTTGGTACAATTCAACCTTGGTGAGGGCTGCCTGGTGCATGAACTCATGAGCAACAGAATCCAACCCCAAAACTTGTAAGAACACATAGTAGAGATGTTTACAAGGCACATATGTCAAGCATTTGCTATCTCTCCTCTAAAAATCTTTGCAGGTACATCGTGGAAAATCTGTTATTGTCACATAATAGTTCACACCCTTAGAAATGGATCCCTCTATACCAACATAGAAGATATGGGACTCATTGCCTAGTACAAGGGCCTCATGAATAACTTGTGCATGCATGGTTCTTCCATTCTCAATTCTATCATGAAATTCCTTTGTCAACTTTGATCTCCACTTCACAGTTTTTCCATGTATTTATTTTGGGCAAAAACCACTCGTAACTCTGCTTCCACCTCCCACTACCCCCCTTGTAGCACAAAACCGTTACCTTGCAACAATTGTACTTCATGAGGCAGCAAACATGTCCCTTCTTCAACTGGCCATAGTCCTGGTGCCGGGCCCGATGTTCCAACAACAATATCATGAACATCACCCAAGCATGTGTATTTGAAGTGTTGCAGAACCAAATGTAACCTTCCACCACCCTACCAGGGTGTAAGCCTGATGCAAGGTACTTTCTACTACGGTCCCAAAAGCATGGTGCAACCACTCCTTGACCACCACCACATGCACCCTCGTTAATGTATCTCCCACATCTCTCACTCTGCCCTCCTAATTTACCAAAACAAGTCATTTTTTCCCTTGCCTCGGTTCTTCAAATTGCCCAAATTTCCCACATTGTTTTCGCCAGCTTTGTCTTGGGCTAGAAGGTCTCTTGTCCATCCCTCGCACATTTATGGTGGTTGACTAGGCGAAAGGATTTGATGGGCCCCACTGATAATTTTTTGGAGCAGTATGAGCTTTTACATGTGACAAGAACTAATAGTTCTATTTATTTTGGTCAATTTGTAATTTTGTCCACACGAGTGGGTTTTTGGCACTTCACGTAAATCTAATGATTTTTTCACTCTAAAGAGCTGTAAACAATGTAAACAAGGGATGACCGAGCTAAGTGTAATGCTGGCAGGGATGTACTCTAGTTAGCCTAGGATACACATAGAAGCAGTTTAGACTAAGGCCGACCGCCCAAGTCTAGGTACCCGGTACTTATAAAGTTGTATAAAAGATAACTTCTCGAATGTGAGAATGGACACTTCCTTTGTATGAGATTAGAGCTCTTGTGTAGTAGTACACTACTTCTTGTCTTGTGTGTGTGTGTGTGTGTGTGTGTGTGTGTGTGTGTGTGTGTGTGTGTGTGTGTGTGTGTGTGAGAGAGAGAGAGAGAGAGAGAGAGAGAGAGAGAGAGAGAGAGAGAGAGAGAGTGTTCGTGCAGGTTGTCACATGCCACCATAGCTCCTTTGTGAGGGATTTGTCCAAGGAGTTCCACATCAAACACTGTGGGTGACAACAATGCAAGCTACTTCAGAAGGTTAGCTGCAACAAAAGTGGTTGGAAAGCCTTCCTTGGGAAGCTCTGAACGGGTCACACCAACATTCCCACCACAATAAAGATAATCATTCTATACTCTGTAATGTTTAACACTATGGAGAGGGTAGATTTTCTAGTGACTCATTACTATGTGTAGAAAAAGAGCTTAACATTAGTGTCGCTCTGCTCTGCTGGGGGGAAATGGTGATTTTCTTAGTCTTGAAGTAGCCTTTGTGTGTTCTTCTTGTCATTTTCTAGTCTTATTGTGGTCACTGGTGGGTGGAGATACTGTGAGGTAAGGAAGGAGATAAAGAAGATTAGGTTGGGTTCACTACGGATTTGGGTGGGTTTTTTGTCATTTTTTACTTGGATTTGTTGTTTTTGTGTGGTTTAGATAGTTAATGGATTGATTTTGTGGTTGATTTTTGATTTTTTGAGGAATTTATAGAGTATTTTTTGTGTGAACATGTATTTTATGGCCTTTTGTAGAGTAATTTGTGGAAAAATACAGAGAGTAATTAAATTGAATCTATAAAAAAATAGCTTAAGGCATTGCCTTAAGAGTAGCATTAGCCTATTAGTGTCACCTTGCATTGTTTAATTAGAGAATAATTAAGCATTAATTAAGATTGAATTATTAATTAAATCTTAAAAAATAAAAAACTTAAGGCATTACATTAGGAGTAGCATTAGCCTATTAGTATCACCCTACATTATTTAATTATAGAATAATTATGCATTAATTAATATTTAATAAAAAACATCACTACTTGTGGCAAATAAGAATTGGTTGCTCATAACTTGAGTTCCTGGACTTGGATTGGAAATCCAAGACCATCGCTGGAATCGGGAGATCGAGCTCTACAACCCTATATCTTTGGATTGCTCAGATATGGGCGATAAAAATTTTATTTTTAGCCACTAATTAGGATTAAGCATTTCCAGCATTATAAACTACCTTGTATAAGCTCTCATTTCATATAATGCATTTAGAATTAGGACTTAATTAGTAGAACTAAGGATAAATTAAAAATTTTCTCTCTGTACTCTCTAACATAGTGCACAGAGAGTTTAAAAAAAGTCTTTGTTAAGAGCTAAAAATGATATAATTTGTAATGATTAAGTGCTCTTGCTCGAATTTGATTAAGTACATATCCTATAATTACTAGAGCTCCAATAATTGATTATGCACATAAAAATCTTCTTGAATGATGCATTGTTGGCTGGTCATTAAGTGGATTTTGGGACTAACTCTTTGATTAAGAGTGTGCAACAGAAGGGCACGATCATCAATGATATTGGTGGTAGATGCTAGGTATGCAAGGTTTGTTATTCTAACTTTCCATCTCGCATATTTTACTAAGGTGGCATTACAAAAACCACCTAGTTGCATTTGCATGTGCTTGCATGTTGCATGTTGCATGGTACTGGGTCTCGACTTCTTCAATGATCGATACGATGAGTGCGGGTGGTAAGTATTGGAAAGAAATCTAACCTTTCCTACACCCACCTTGCACAAAAATCATTTAGCAACATACCGTACGGTCCCTGTTTTGCAAGTCGTTCAGTGACTCCTTGAGCATGGACATAAATTCACATCTTTGCTTTCTTTGTTTTGGGACTAATGTTATTTGAAGTTGTAATTCCATAAGCGTAAGCAAAGGACGGCTGGGTGCTGGGAGATCCATGGATTCTACAATACAGTACAATGGACCACAAGTAAGTAGCTAGTCGAACTCTATCTAAGCATATAGGTCTTAAGTAAAGCACAATTTGGAATATTACACGGTTGATAAGTTTTCCTTGGAGACTTGACTTGCATGGGTGTTTCATATTGAGAAGGTTTGAAAAGCACTCACTTTACTTGCATGCATGAACCAATTCTTAATTTAGAACATAATGTATCCCTTGGTCATTGGTATCCATCATGTGTTGTTGTCGAGTCTGCCAGAAGCCATGGCTTTTGAAATTCTCATGGCTGAAAATTAAAAAATTACCTCTCTTTTAGAGGCTTTAAACACATGACCTAGAGACCACGTAAGATATTAAACCCCATTAGGATGCACGTGATGATAGAATACCCTTGGGACTACTTGAAACAAAGTTCTGAGGTCGAGTATAGACTGGACTCAAAAATCAGCCCGTGAGGCTAGGTTTCTACGCATGCCTCTAACTCACGATCCTTTTGCCTTTTCTCAGAACCAAGTGTGGGGAAGTGTTCACTGTGAGTTAGACTAGATGCACACCAAATTTGCTCACAAATGGACAAAACTGGTATTTGGCCAAATATAGTGACCTGTCTCATGAGATTTTTCCACCTAGCTAAAAATAGTAGGTAATGCTTAGAAAAGGGGTTTGAGATAACCATATTGATAAACACCATATAAGCAATCACCAAACCCGGTCTTGTACAAAATAGACATTGTTTGCCTCCTGAAAAGACCGAGTAAAATTGGCTGAAATTTCAGTCTAAAAAGAAGGATTGTCAACCGAAAACTAAGGATTTCCACAAGTGGTCATAACTTTTGGCCAGTGTACCAAAATCAAATAGGGTTTTGCATGGTTGAGGCTTTATGCACATACCTTGATCCTATCATGTCAAAATCTGAATATCCTACATAGTGAGATGGGATATGGACTGATCTCAAAAACTACCCAGGTTTCCATGCCTGCTTCTAGAGGCCAATCCAGGAACTTTTTTTAGTATCTGATTTTGGGTTATGTTACCTGCTGCTTAACCTAGCCTCACACCAAGTTTTGAAATGGACAAATGTGGTATTTTACTATTTTTGGTGACCCGACTTGTTGATTTTTTATGCTTGGTTAAAAATATCATTTTTGTTGTGGAAAAGTAATTTTGAGGTGGCAACCAACATGATGGATAGTACATACTATCCATATACCAAACCTTGACCTAGTTGGACCTGTTTGAGTTTGACCCTAAAATGGAGGACATCAAAGTCCACATGCATTCATTGTTGGAATTAGGGTTAGGGTTTCAACAATGCACACACACAAGATAGAGAAGCTTGAGAGCACACAAACTCACTAGAATAGAGTGTTCACACACATCACTACCATATAATGCTACAAATCCCCTTGGAGGAGTGATGATGGGAACATGTACAGGGTATGGCCGATCAATCTTGAAAAGGCAGTAAGCCCAAAGCTTTACGAAAAGCTTTGAACTTTTCTTGAGGAAGAGCCTTCGTGAATAAATCTGCCATGTTGTCATGTGTAGGCTCATAGATCAAGTTGATCTCTGCTTCTGCAGAGAGTCTTTCCCTACCATAGTGTCTCTGCTGGCAGAGAGTCTTTCCCTACCATAGTGTTAATGCACCTCAATGTGCTTAGTGCGAGCATGAAACACTGGGTTCCTCGCAACTGTTAATGCACTCTGACTGTCAGTGAAAATGGTAGTGCTAGACGACTTTCCAACACCCAAATCAACCATAAGACGTCTGACCCACACACACTCAACTGTAGTTGTAGAAGCTACCCTGTACTCAGCCTCACAGCTGTAAGTGGCCACTGTAGGCTACTTCTTGCTCTACTAAGCCATGATATACATGAATCACCAAGGCGAAAGCAAAACCCACTAGTGGACACTCGTGTGTCATAACATCCAACCCGATCTGAATCACTAAAAGCATGCAGCTATGACTCACCCCACTTTGGATAAAACAATCCAAAATACTGAGTGCCCTGCAAATAGCAAAAAACCCACTTGACAGCCTGCCAATGCTTCGTACTATACCTGGGCTATGCATAAATCTGCTCAACTGTGAGACCGCATCTATATATCTGGCCCTTCGTGTTGCATACATAAAGAAGGGATCCAATAGCTTGGTGATACAAACTAGCATCAAAAGAGTCTCCTGCATCTTGAAGACTAAGTCGAGTACCTGTCTCCATAGGTGTAGCCATATATTTACAGTCTTCAAAATTAAACCTCTTCATCAATAGCTTCTGTATATATTTAGATTACAACATAACAATGCCATCATTGCACTGCATAAACTGAATCCCCAAATAATATTGCAAGGTCCCCAAATCTGACATCTCAAAAACGATGACTACAAATCAGCCTTAAAGGCTAAAATCTGATCTATATTGGGTCCCGTGATGAGCAGCATGTCATCCCAACATATAGAACGATGACCAAAAATGTGTCCTTACTCCTCTTCACATAGAGGGTACTCTCTGTTGGACTGTTGCAAAAATCATTTGCAACCAAGTATGCATGAATCTTCTCATACCATGCTCTAGGAGCCTGCTTAAGGCCATAAAGAGCGTTTTTTAACCTGCATACTTTAGACTATTCCCCTTTCACATCAAAACCAGGAGGCTACAATACATACACCTCATGTAAATCACCATTCAAGAATACAGTCTTAATGTCCAACTGATGTACATTCCACTCATGATGTGTTGCCAAAGCAATGAGACACCTAATGGTAGTCATACGAGATGTGGGTGCAAAGGTCTCATCATAATCAATGCCCTTTTACTGTGGGCATACCCCTTTCAAGAAGTCTGGCCTTGTAGGGATCAATGCTACCATCTGTTTTGCATTTTAACTTGTAAACCCACTTAGTACCAATGGCCTTCTTGCCATGAGGTAGATCTATCAAATACCAGGTGTCATTCTTGAGTATAGAGTTATACTCATCTTGCATAGCATGCATCCAATGCACCCATCTTACGGGCACCAGATTGGAACCAAATCTTTCATGTCCATATTGATGCTTCAAACTTTGCAATTAGATGTATTTTGGCTCAATCGGGAGAACATAATAAGGATTTCCCAATCTCATATGCTAGTCGACAGTTGAACAATGCTGAGAAGAATTATACCACAACAGAAAGAGAAGGTTTGTCCATGATATATGCAGTGAAAAAGTTTTGCCATTTGGCAAACAAATTTATATTTTCTGTGGACCATCAAGCACTGCTATATTTGGTGAATAAGCCTTGTGTAACTGGAAGGATTGTGAGGTGGTTTGTCATCCTTATTGAGTTTGATTTTGAAGTGGCAGTCCGAAAAGGAACAACTCATCTTAGGGGGGCTTTCGAATATGTGTTTAAGGAGGAGGGCCATCAATTTTAAACTTCAAATCAGCTCTCTTTTTAACTCTCCAAAATAGTGAGATACTCACTAATTAGTGTGTAATGTTGGCATAATCTATAAAGTTTTAACTAATCAGTGTTGGTAAAACATGCTTCTTTTTGTGAGTCATCCAATGTTAAGTACATTAATCCAAGGAAGAAACTCAAGAAGTCCAAAACCAAACCCAAACCTCATTATTACACACATGCAAAGAATTTGAGTTTTTCTAATTTCCTTTCCACTCACATGCATTTGTATGTTGAAGGGGTCTTTTAAGTTAATCTTGTTATGAGGGTTTATACATTGCCCTTGGGTTGATAAGCCAAGTGGTAAGGCGTACCTATACTATAAGAAACTCATTTAAGCTTGATAAATTTGAAGGTTAATGGTTTCCACACTTGGTAAACCAAGATAAAATTTTCCCTAATAAGGATGGGATTATGGGGAGTTGCAAACAGGAAGGAAAATATGCCTACCATTGGAGATGAAAAGGCCATATGTGTGAGCAAAGATGAGAAAGCATTGGGCCTTTAGTGACACATATATCCATCATATAGATGGAAAGGATACTTCATCAATTTTTTTGAGCCTAAAAGGAACCTAGTGAGTCACTCCCGACTCACCTGGGTCTCAACTCATCTCAATTATATGAAAAGTACCTTAACTTGCAGACATCAAGAAAGCTATTGAAGAGGAGTCGCTCTTGAAGAACCTATCCTAGGAGAAGTTTAGTAACATTACACTCACAAAAGTTCCAAGCTCTAAAACTGATGGATGTGGAAGCATCCTTACTCAATGAAGACAACAAGATTAAGCAAAGGTAACAAATCACAGAAGGAGATTTCTTCAACAAAGGAGGGCTCAAGAAGTCAAAGGCACCCTTCCAAAAGAAGGATTTTCCAAAGAAGTCATGAAGAGAAGGGCTATTTCTATAAAAACAAATCATAGAAGGCTTTTCTTATATAGGTGAAGCTAATTCAAGTGAAGAAGAAGCAAAGAAGAAAGAAAAAAGGCCTCAGTAGGCCAACTACACTAGAAACTACTTGACCTGCTAGTCACCCCTCTATTCTAAAATTGTTGTAATCATAACTAGAATTAGCATCTGGCATCATAACTGGCACTACAAAGCTATGGGAGTAAGACTTGTTAGGAGCCTGTTAGTCACCCCTCAACTACACTACAGGAAATTGGGTTTTCTAGACCAATTAGAACTTGCCAACCTGTTAGTTAGTCCTCTAATCATAACTCGCATAAAAATTACTACCATAAAGGTAATGATGCCACTTTTTGATGGCATGCAAAATAACAACCACCATCTATTAATCATAAACATGCATATACATCTCCTTCTCATTCAATTTATAGATCTCATAGGCACTAACCCTATGGTCTTGATACAAAATTGCCCCAATTTCTCTTCCACAAGCACCAAGCCTAGTTAGTAAAAGGCTTAGTGAAATGAGGACACACCGAAATAGGGGTTGAATTGAGCATCCTCTTGAGCTCCTCAAAGCTCTTATTTGCTATGGCATCCCAAAAGAAGGATTCTTTCTTGAGCTTATTAGTAAGAGGGGCTGTAATTTTCTCCTCTCTCTCAATAAACCTCCTATAGAATGATGATAATCCCAAAAAAACCCCTCAATTTCATCACATTGGTGGGTATAGGCCACCTGTTCACACATTCCACCTTTTTAGGGTCCACCTTTCCTCTCTCTCAATAAACCTCCTATAGAATGATGATAATCCCAAAAAACCCCTCAATTTCATCACATTAGTAGTGGGTATAGGCCACTTGTTCACACATTCCACCTTTTTAGGGTCCACCTTCATGTCCTATTTGCTCATAATGTGCCTAAGATATTCCACTTCATAAGCCATAAAAGTACACTTGCTGTCTTTGTATACAATTAGTTGGCCCTTAATACCTTAAGTAACTCTTTTGTATACAATTGGTTGGCTCTCCTCTATATATAATTGGTTGGCCCTTATACCTCAAGTACCTTTCTCACATGCATCAAATTCTCCTTCTCCCTTTGCTATATATATGAGGATGTCATCAAAGAATACCAAGACAAACTTATAGAGGAAGGGCTAAAACTTATTCGCCAATGCTTGGAATGTGGCTAGCCTCATTTCATAAGCCAAATGGCATAACCATGAAATGGAATAAGCCCCCCTTTTTGCTCTAAAAGCTACCTTGAATTCATCACCTCCCTTCTCTCAGATTTGGTGATACGCACTCCTAAAATCAATCTTGGAGAAGTATTGGAGCATCCTTAAGCTCATCTAGGAGATCACCAATTCGAGGTATTGGAAACCTATTCTTCATGATGGTAATCTTGTTGAGATCATGTGGTAATCTACGCATGTCCAAAATGAACCATCCTTCTTCTTCACCAATAATACAGGTGAAGCAAAAGGATATTGGCTAGGTTCAGTCCACCCCTTGTCTAAGTGTTCCTTAATTTCTCTTGCCACTTCCTCCTTCTCTACCCTTGAGAGTTTATAATGTTACTTGTTAACCTGTTTAGCATTCGCGGTTCAAGCACAATCTCATAATCCACATTTCTCTTTGGCATTTGAAACACATCATGGAACACATCCAATGGTTTAACCATTATCTCTTTGATGGTAGATTCTTTGGCATTTGAAAGACACCATGGAACTCATCCAATAGTTTAACCGTGCTCTCATGCATTTCTTTCTTATTCTTCACCATATCATGCTCTTTGCAAAGCTGTAAAAAAATACACATCCCATTCTCTTCAATTCCCTCTTGAGTTTGGTAGTATTGACCAACACATGATCCCCAGTAGGTAATGTTTCTTTCTTCATACATGAAACTCAGGAATCCTTGTTGTAAGTTCATTAAGAATGTGCCAAGTGTGGACAACCAATAACTATGTCAATCAAGCCTTGGCCATTAGCCATATGTCCACACCGTTTATTCATGTCCCATGGCCTTTTGCTTATATATCCTAAACTTATATGCTTATTAACATGGGTATTGATTCAACCATGTTACAGTGAGTCTTCTTGCTGCTGCTGCTCCTCCCCCTTCTCTCTCTCTCTCTCTCTCTCTCTCTCTCTCTCTCTCTCTCTCTCTCTCTCTCTCTCTCTCTCTCTCTCTCTCTCTCTCTCTTGTTGGCATCACATCGAGCTCCCTTTTAAGAGATCCTCGGTTGAAGCATTATGATGATGCTCATAGGATACCTTTGGAGTTTCAAGAAGAAGATTGGGTTTTTTAAGGATTCCCAAGTTTAAGATACAGGTCTCTCAAAGGGAACACTAACACCAAATTAGCTTTTCGCTACTAGGGTCCATACAAGATTTTGAGGAGAGTGGCAGAAGTAACATATCAATTATTGCTTCCATCAACCACTAATATTCATGATGTATTCCATGTGTCTCACTTAAAGGCTTACATTGAGTCCAATATGCAAGTTCATAAAATAAGCTACCTCCAATGAAAACATGGTGAAGCTTAACTCGTTCACCATTGGCATATGCGACAGAGCACATCTACTACTACGTTAAATTTACCTCTTTTATAACGAAGTTGAAAACTCGTTGAACATCAAAGTCTTGTAAGATCTCTGCCCACCTTGCTTTTCTACCTTTCAACTCATTTTGACTAGAAAGCCATTTCTGACTTTCATGGTCTGTATAAACCTCAAAAGTGGCACCATATAAATAATGTCACCACTTTTTAAGAGCATGAACTATTGCAAGTAACTCTCGCTCATAGGCCGAGTAGTTACACTAGGCATGGTCAAGCTTTTTGCTTTTAAATAATGCAACTGGGCATCCCCCATGCATTAAAACCACCCCAATGGCTTCTCCACTAGCATTTGTTTCTACAATAGATGACTCATTAGGGTCCACTATACTCAAGATAGGTGTAGCTGCAATTGCAACCTTAAGTTTCTCAAAACTACTTCGTTGTGTGGATTCTCCCAAAACGGATAGTTTTGCCTTTAGTTCTCAATTGATTTGTCAAAACGGGATTGCAATCTTCGTATAGTCCTTTACATATTATCGGTGTAAAACCCCAAAAAACCTAGAAAAACTTGTAGTTCTTCTAAGTTTTTTGGCTATATGAGTGTCATGTCGAAAGATGAGGTAATCCATACAACCACATCTGCCTGGATAAAAGAGAAATCCAAGCCATGTAGACTCCAAAGCAATTGGCCCTCGAACCACCTAGATCAAACAAAAAATATAGAGAGCCAATGTCAGTGATGAGGTTAAGTATGAGTCCTTTTAGGTCAAATGGATAAATATAGTATACATCATGGATCCTCAAATCCAATGTGACAATAGCTCCTGGGTCAAAAGGAAAGCTCAAGTCCAAGGGATAGCTCGTAAGTTCATTCTCATGACCATAACATGGAATTGACATCTAGGGTATCCAGCAAATGCAAACAAAACTCCTAACTAGAATGTCGAATGGTCCATGTGAATCAAGACTAAGAGATGTCCCAAGTGCATTTGAATGGTATGCCATATAGTCATCTACTATACATCCCAAGTGGCATATGATGCACCCAAAGATAAATGTCCCAGCTTCAAAGAAACTAGGGTCATGCAAACAATCATGGAAGCCAAAGAAACACATCTCAAAGTTGGCAGGAACTCATGTGAATCAATGCCATCATCCATTATAGCATAGCTCGAATCATCTGGGGCATGATCCACTGCATCAATGTGTATATAGACACGATACAAAATATGCAACATACCCTAATGTGTGAAACCCTCCATATATGTGTGGTCCTCCAAATCAAAAGCATAATCAATAGGATTACTATAAGCATCATCATCACTCAATACTGATAGTGTCTCCACACATGAAAAGAAAGTGGCAGCATCCATAAAATCACTGACCATGTCATCCTCACAATCTCTAAAGTCATCATCATGATCATGGTCTGTGTCCATCAATGGAATCCATGTATAACCTATATCCCAAGATAGGTCAACCTCTCTAAATAGTGGATTTAGGAAAATGCCCAAATCAAATACAAAGCTCACTAGATCCATATACACAATCCTACCTCTCCTACGAGATCTAACACCTAAGAAAAATCATCACTACTCTTATGTATTATCCCTGTCTTCTCAAATACATAAACTCTATCCACACACGAACACTACCAAGAATGCTATGAATACTAGGAGTAGTGGTCGTATCAATGATAAATCCTAGAAGAATAGCCTAATGCATCTAACACTATGAATTCTAGGAGTAGTGGTCGTATCAGTGATAAATCCTAGAAGAACAGCCTAATGCATCTATACTCATACGTTTCTTTGTCACTCGTCTCTGCAGAGTATGACTATGCTCAAGTGTGATAAGGGATGGACTATCCTCAAGAGTGCTAATGGATGAATCACTAATCAAATACACACTGTCCTCTAGAATGAACCCACTATTAGCAAAACAAGTGAATCTGCACGATCCATAAGAAGACGGATATGTGTAGAGGAATCAATGCACGATAAGATAGGCAAATAAGAATCAACGCTCAATGTAGAGGAATCGATGCCCAATTGTGCTTGCTGCTGTCAGGCTTTTTTCTGAGTGGTCTTTTTCGTCAGTGTATATATGGGTGCATGGCAGTTGTGCAGAGTTTTGCTCAGGAGAGCGTTGCCAGGTGTTCAGTGTGGATGGATTTGGTTTTGGGTTGGTTGCAGGCTTGTCCGGAGTGAAGTCAGATGCAGGTGATTAAAGCTGTTCGACCGCTTGAAGTGTGTGGGCGTCCCAAAGGAAAAAGTGGGCATTCGAAGCTGTTTGAAGGTATGAGGAAAGCATGGGCAAATAAAGATGAAATGGCCAAGGTAGTATTGTGGGCATTCGGTGTGAAATAGAAGGTATGGTGGGTGGCCATCCTTAGGCATTAGGAAAATAATAAATAAAATAAAAGGAAAACGTTGCCAGCTGGTAACGTTGGCGTGGAATGTTGAAGGGCTGCCAACGCGACGTTCCAGAAGCATGGGGAAAGCTGGCGAGTCGGCAGCCTGCTGATGAAGAAAAGGCGTCGACCGCGTTGTTTTGAAGGGGGGTTCCCAGGCGAGCTGCAGTTTCGAGCCAGAGGGTGCGCGGCTGGAAGACAGAGCAAAAGGGGGGCTTCTGGGGCGACGAGTGCGCAGCTGTGGTGTGGCCGTCGTGTAGCAGCTGGAGACCTCCCGTATGGAAGAAGACGGCGACGGGCTAGAGAAGTCAGGTGCAACTGTGTCTGAGTGTGAAGAGGTGAGCTAGGCGTGGAGCGCAGCAGAGGCTGGCGGGGCTATGCAGCCCAACTGCAGTCATAGAGGGCTGTGGCTGGCGTCGAAGGACAAATGGTGGGCCGCCTTGTGAGAGGAAGAGCTGGTGAGCCTATGGGCAAGGTGGGCGCAGCTGGGTGTAAGAGGAGGGATTAGCGCAGACTGGGGAGTCGCCTAAGCGAAGCAAAAGACAGAGGGCTGGCAACTGTGTATGAGTGAAAAAAGCCGCCTCGTCGACTGGGCTTTCAAGTGTGTACAAGGGCTGAGTTAGGGGCTATGCAGAGTGTGGCTGGTGGGCGACTGGAGACTGTAGAGATGGCCGCCCTGGGGTACGAGAACTGGTGAGTGTGGAGGACACACAGAGAGACAGGTGGGCAGTGACTTTAAAGGCAGAGGGAGCCTGTGAAGAGGGGAGCAGATAAGCTGCAAGTGACAGGTTGGCTGGTGTGGGCCGCTTTGGTTGTGGACAGAATGGGTGCCGAGTGAAACAGAGAGAGATGAAGTTTGCTGCTTGGTGGTGGGCCGGTAGCAAGGCAGATAAGCTACCTGGGTTTGAAGTGGCTGGCAGAGGATCAGCACAGAGACTGAGAGAGAGATGATGGTGTAGCTGCTGCTGACAACACATGCAGAAGTGATGGGTCACAGAGGACTCGAGGGTTAGCTGGTGTGGGCGCCTTCTGGAGTGAGAGTGACCGGGTTCATTCTGGTGTGGTTGGTACAGCGGGCAGGCTAGTGGTTCGTGGTGATTGGGGATGTGGTGTATCCTCGGCTGACAGGCCTGAGTGAGTTCTTTTATGGTTGTGTGAGTAAAGCTTCTGTGTCGGGAGAAGCTTGTATGAAATGTTGTAACTGGGTATATATTGCTGGATGTTTGCTTTGGTCTATGGTGCCCCTGTTTTTGCTTTCTGTCTGGCGTGGGTTGGGTGGTGAATGTTGAGAGAGTGTTCCAGCCGGTGGCTGGTGGTGCCCCGTTCGTGGTAGTTTTTCCAAGTTTGGGAGGTGGAAGAGCTATAGAGGCAGGCTTTTCTTTCTTTTTTTCACCTCACATCCTTCGTGTGTTTCACTGAGGATAGCTCTGGCGTTGTTCTTTGCCTAGAAGGGCGTGTGTTCCACTGAGGAGAGCTCAGGGATTGATACAGGTTGTCATGATGTGGTCTTATCCGGAGTTTCAGGGCCGGAAAGGTGAAGATGTGGTTGACTTCTTAGAGCAGATGGAGTTGGCATGCATTAGCAATCATGTGACGGATGAAGAGCAGGTTCTGAAGCTGATAAAGATCTTCTTGAAGGGAGATGCCCGAAGCTGGCTTAAGGGTTTTGAAGCACAGGATGCTGGTGTCTTGACCTTGGACAGGTTGAAAGAAGGCCTTTTGGAGCGTTTTCAGCAAGTGGAGGATCCTAATGTGCTTTGGCAGGAGCTGAGCGTCTTGAAGCAGGTACATGGGCAATCACTGGATGATTTTGTGAAGGTATTTACATGTTCGTGGAGTAAATGGTGTATGACATTGAAGCAGGAAGTTCCTCCAATGTTTTTGAAGAAAAGCTTGTTTATTGATGGTCTGCTACCTTCTTTGGATTTGGACATCGTAGCTGTACATGACAGGGATCTGGATGACATGCATGTGCATGGAAGCAATGGGGATGATGCCTTGGGATTGGCTGATGATGAGAAGGAAGAGGAGTTGGATACATGATGTTTTGAGGATGATTCTTTTTCAAGTTCTACAAGGGAGGAGGATGGGGTAGAGACTTGTGATGAAGTGAAGATGGCTTGTGATGCGGATGTGGAGAGCATGGAGGAAGACTCCATCATTATGGATTTTCTAGGACAGCTGGATGATGGTATGGTACCTGCGATGGATGAGATAGATTTTGTTCCATTAGGTGCTGGGGAGTCTTTGGACGATGATGCCAGGGGGGTTGGCAACATTGAAGAAGGTATGCAGGTAGATTTGGCTGATAAAGAGCATTGTGAGGAGAATAGTGTGCCTGAAGATGATATCTGGGCAGTTGCTAGCCTTGATGAGCAGGAGCCAGAGGTGGAGATGGATGCTGATATGGTCGAGAATGTAGCTAAGGCTACTCTACGTATTGCTGAGATGTTGAAGGCAAAGTCCAAGGATGACAAGGATTCTGAGCCAGTTGAGCTGAATGGTTGTGATGAGATGCCTGAAGTACAGGAGCTGGAAGTGCTGGTGGACACTGCTGATGGAGAGGATGTGGATTTTGGTGTGGAGAAGGGTCAAGATGCTGGAACCTAGCCTTCACAGGTGTTGATGGATGGGATGCTAGATGCTGGAATGCCACAGGTTTTGAAGATGGGGAGGTTTGTTTTGGGTGAAGAGCAAAGGCTTGAAGATAATGCTGTGTGGTCAGAGTCTGTGAATACTGATCAGATGATGGACAGAAATGATTTTATGATGCGCGTGGTTGATGTTTGGTGTGCAGTGATGCAGCCATGGTGTTTTACGGATGCTGGGGATTGGGATGGTGAGTTGCTGTTTCCTTTTGATCCTGGTGGATGACTACTGGAATTGTCTAATGCTGCTGAGCATGAATGCTCTAGCAGATGGGGGGGTGGCAAAGTATGTCAAGCTTTTTTCTGAGTGGTCTTTTTCGTCAGTGTACATATGGGTGCATGGCAGTTGTGCAGAGTTTTGCTCAGGAGAGCGTTGCCAGGTGTTCAGTGTGGATGGATTTGGTTTTGGGTTGGTTGCAGGCTTGTCCGGAGTGAAGTCAGATGTAGGTGATTAAAGCTGTTCGACCGCTTGAAGTGTGTGGGCGTCCCAAAGGAAAAAGTGGGCATTCGAAGCTGTTTGAAGGTATGAGGAAAGCATGGGCAAATAAAGATGAAATGGCCAAGGTAGTATTGTGGGCATTCGGTGTGAAATAGAAGGTATGGTGGGTGGCCATCCTTAGGCATTAGGAAAATAATAAATAAAATAAAAGGAAAACGTTGCCAGCTGGTAACGTTGGCGTGGAATGTTGAAGGGCTGCCAACGCGACGTTCCAGAAGCATGGGGAAAGCTGGCGAGTCGGCAGCCTGCTGATGAAGAAAAGGCGTCGACCGCGTTGTTTTGAAGGGGGGTTCCCAGGCGAGCTGCAGTTTCGAGCCAGAGGGTGCGCGACTGGAAGACAGAGCAAAAGGGGGGCTTCTGGGGCGACGAGTGCGCAGCTGTGGTGTGGCCGTCGTGTAGCAGCTGGAGACCTCCCGTATGGAAGAAGACGGCGACGGGCTAGAGAAGTCAGGTGCAACTGTGTCTGAGTGTGAAGAGGTGAGCTAGGCGTGGAGCGCAGCAGAGGCTGGCGGGGCTATGCAGCCCAACTGCAGTCATAGAGGGCTGTGGCTGGCGTCGAAGGACAAATGGTGGGCCGCCTTGTGAGAGGAAGAGCTGGTGAGCCTATGGGCAAGGTGGGCACAGCTGGGTGTAAGAGGAGGGACTAGCGCAGACTGGGGAGTCGCCTAAGCGAAGCAAAAGACAGAGGGCTGGCAACTGTGTATGAGTGAAAAAAGCCGCCTCGTCGACTGGGCTTTCAAGTGTGTACAAGGGCTGAGTTAGGGGCTATGCAGAGTGTGGCTGGTGGGCGACGACTGTAGAGATGGCCGCCCTGGGGTACGAGAACTGGTGAGTGTGGAGGACACACAGAGAGACAGGTGGGCAGTGACTTTAAAGGCAGAGGGAGCCTGTGAAGAGGGGAGCAGATAAGCTGCAAGTGACAGGTTGGCTGGTGTGGGCCGCTTTGGTTGTGGACAGAATGGGTGCCGAGTGAAACAGAGAGAGATGAAGTTTGCTGCTTGGTGGTGGGCCGGTAGCAAGGCAGATAAGCTGCCTGGGTTTGAAGTGGCTGGCAGAGGATCAGCACAGAGACTGAGAGAGAGATGATGGTGTAGCTGCTGCTGACAACACATGCAGAAGTGATGGGTCGCAGAGGACTCGAGGGTTAGCTGGTGTGGGCGCCTTCTGGAGTGAGAGTGACCGGGTTCATTCTGGTGTGGTTGGTACAGCGGGCAGGCTAGTGGTTCGTGGTGATTGGGGATGTGGTGTATCCTCGGCTGACAGGCCTGAGTGAGTTCTTTTATGGTTGTGTGAGTAAAGCTTCTGTGTCGGGAGAAGCTTGTATGAAATGTTGTAACTGGGTATATATTGCTGGATGTTTGCTTTGGTCTATGGTGCCCCTGTTTTTGCTTTCTTTCTGGCGTGGGTTGGGTGGTGAATGTTGAGAGAGTGTTCCAGCCAGTGGCTGGTGGTGCCCCGTTCGTGGTAGTTTTTCCAAGTTTGGGAGGTGGAAGAGCTATAGAGGCAGGCTTTTCTTTCTTTTTTTCACCTCACACTGCCATCTCTGCCCTCGAGAGATCATGCCCACATGATCTAACTCACACATCACTATCACATACATCATCATCATATGCATATGTGTCAGTGGCATTATGTGCACGCACATCACTATGATCATGTGCATGTGTGTAGAATACATCAATATCATCATGTGTGTGTGTACAATACATCAACATCCCCATCATAATACAATGAATGAGTCGGTCTAAGTAAATGAGAAACAATGAGATGATGGCTAGGTGATGTCATGGTGGGTGGGTCGTACAAGGCCCATGCGAACATGACTGTGATAGCAACGAAAGAGTAAGCATGCCTAATAGGTGTCCTCCAAGGATCTGATACTGTTATGACAAGACTCCATGAATGCCTCCCATGAATGATCATCATGCTTAGCACATCACCCATATAATCATCTATAGCTGCATGACGAACATCATCATTATCCTCGTCGACGGAATGATATGGATTAAATCCATACACGTATACCACTCCTCACAAAAAGTGCTGGTATGTGCAAAGGGTCCCAAATCAACTAATGAAATCCAAGTAGGCACCATAACTTCTCATCTGATCCCATACAAAGGGATATAGGGATGCATGCATGAATATAGCCCTGCACTCATCAAAATAACATGATAATGCATCCGAGCTAAACATCTGATAATCATGATATGCATATAGCTCACATGCATGGCATACATACACAATGCTGCACCTCAATGCCATACGAACATCCAAAATGTCCAAAGTATAAGGCATGTGTAAACAAACACCAATAAGGCCTAAGGTGTGTACATGAACTCACAAAATCTCCCAAATGTGTGACACAAGCCCAAAATGTGCTAACATGCGTGATAAATTCTATAAAAGCACAAATAGTGTGAGACAATGTTAGCAATACCAAAATGTGCATGAATCAAAGCTAATAATGCACAAAACACACATCGTGTGTGAACAAGACCAAATAATGCATCAACACATGTGGCACACCTCACACGCGTGAAAAATCACCCAAGAAAGCTCAAGACATATAAATACACTTCAACAAACTCAACAAGTGTAGAATTAAAGTGGACAAGGTAATATGAAGAGCTAGCATTCAATGGCAAAAGATTTTAGTGGTCACAAGGTTAGAAAAGAATGCTTGAGTGGGCAAGTGGGCAAAACTTAGGTTAAGGGAAATGTGAAAGAGAGAGAGAGAGAGAGAGAGAGAGAGAGAGAGAGAGAGAGAGAGAGACGAAACGTCTGCTTGTAGATAAATTCTTACTGTAGCCGGTTCCATGGCTGAACCAAGCTGTGATGTGTGAAACGTTGGGGCTGAAACAGGCTGTGTTGTGAAACGCTCGCAGCTGCGTAATCCTTTCTGACACCAATTTGCGTAGAAGAGGACGATAGCATAGGCATCCTCTTTGGTTTGCCAGTATGCTCAGGGCTCTTTCTAGAGTGCTCTTACAGACAGCCAACAGCAGCAGTAGCATGCACACCATGGAACAGACCACAAGTTTTGCTCTTCTTACCCCCTCTTCTAATAAAGAAATATGACATTCAGATATATACAATAAAACAAGCCTGTGAGGTAGAATCGTCACACAACCTTTGTAAATCACTCCATAGGAAGCATTCCTTAGGTTTTGCATTTCCACTCTGTATTACTCATTGCACTTGTACATAATCAGCATTTAAGAAAATTGAGAGGAGAGTGTTGCTCCTGAGGGAGTGATATGTGTTCCTCTTTATGATGAGACAGGATGAGCCTTCCTAAAGGCGAGGATGAAGCCTTCCTAAAGGCGAGGATGAAGCCTTGAACAACTTCGATGAATACTGAGCTTGCCTATAAGTGTTGATGCTATTTGTAGGATCAAAGGCTAATTAATCATATTCATAGGATCAGATTAGTTGATCTCCAGTCACATTGACCCTATCTTCACTTTGTCCCAATGGTAAAATAGTATCCCAAAATAGCTTGAAACTCTAAAATGACTTGCAAAAGTCTTACATTGGGTAAGTCACAACACTTGTACCATATGAACTACATCACGTATTAGTAGGTTAGGGAACCCTGTGGTGTATGGTGCACAATAGTTAAACTAGTAGACTAGGTTTGCTTCCTTGCCTATAAGTGTGGATGCTATTTGTAGGATCAAAAGCTAATTAATCATATTTATAGGATCAAATTATTTGATCTCAAGTCATTAACCCTATCTTCACTTTGTTCAGTTGTAAAATAGTATCCCAAAGTAGCTTGAAACTCTAGCTGAATGACTTGCAGAAGTCTTGCATTGGGTAAGTCATAGCACTTGTACCATATGAACCACATCATGTGCTAGCAGGTTAGGGAACTTTGTGGTGTATGGTGCACACTAGTTTAACCAGCAGACTAGGTTCAATTCCTAGCAGGGTTTAAACTTGCAAGTACAACCTGTTAGGAATTAATCTTGCACTAAAGCTTGTTAGCTTTGTAGTCTTACACCATAAATCCTTGGAAATGCATACTGCATAGTATTAGTTTGCACTAAAAATGCATAATGTGCACCTTTCTTGATTAAGAAATGCACCAGATGAGTTTTTGGTCACTATTTGTCCTTTCTCAAGGAAACTTTGCACTTTTTTTGTAAATGTAACTTGCTAATCAAGTTCTCTTGCACCAAATTTCAAAATAAGCAAGAGTAGGGTTAAGTTTGTCTTACTGTTGCAAGTTTTAATTATTTCTTGCAAATTTGTCTTATGTATGCACATCTTTACAAGTTAGCATAGCAACTTTGCTCTCTTCAACAAGTTTTATGTAAATATGTAATTTCTTTCAATTCTGCATCACACTCTCTATAATAATCTACACAAAACTGTAATAGAGACAACAACTTTGTAATAATCTATTCAAATCTGTTGTAAACTGCAACTCTTCATAAATCTGCACATGTTCTTGATGAAAATTTAACCAAACTACACATATAACCTTGCATAAATCTGCAATAGCAATAAAATCTACACACTGAGCTTCTAAGATTTGCTGGCAAAACTGTCAATTGCACTAAAATCTATATAAAATCTTTAATCTACACTAGTTCTTGACAAGAATAGCACCAAAATCTACAAATCAACCTTCAATGTCTTCCAAAACTGCCAAGATTTCTTAGAAACTAGGCAAATCTAGAAGGAAACTAAGGCTTATGAATAGATTTGATGATAGGAAGCACTATTATTAGCAAGAAAATTCTATGAAAAACACTCTAAAAATGATTGAAAATCTTAATTTAAAAATAACGAAAATCAAGATTCTCTCAAATCTTTGTAAATTAGGGTTTTTGAAATTTTTGCTTAGCATGTACTTAAAAATTATTACCATTAATTCTACTGCTAATCCAGTCAAAAAAGTATCAAAAATTATGTTAAAAAACACTAATTGAAAAATGGTTTAAGCACTAATCACTCTCAAATCAAACAATAAGATCTAAGCAAAGAGCTATGATACCACTACAAGATATCGGCCCACTCAATACTTGGAGTAGACAACACGGGTGTAGGTAGGATGGTGTAGGTCACCATCCTAGCTTCTCAAGAGGAAGAGCTTACTATGGAAGCTTTCTCTAGGTAGGAAGATAACCAAATGGTTAAAATATCAAAAGGGTATCAAAAGATATCCAAAAGGTACAATATCCTAGGGCTGGTGTCTTTTATAGTCCCAAGGCTCTCATATGCCCTACACAACATATGTGTAAATATCCCTAAGCTCCATGTGCCTAGGCCCATCCCTCATATGTATGTCCTCACTAAAATCCCTTCATTACATAATTTGTCACTTCACGCTCATGGTATGATTTTATTAAAAATGAATTCTCCCATCTTAATCAACTTTATATGCTAACAAAATTTCTTAGAGGTTGTGTTATCAGCTTCAATTCATGCCACTTAGTGGAGAGTTTAAGATGCCATATCCTGTGCTCATGCACTTTTGTTAAAGATAAAAGATAGCAAAACGAATCTTGAGATCTTTTCTTTTCTTTTTTTGGTGAGATTAATTATGTTAATGCTTTTCAATTTTTAAAAGGTGCCTGATCAAGCAAGTCAAATTGATGCTTTTGTCATCCAATCAAGATATGGATATGTTTTAGGGTTGGGGTTTCCATCCCTACAAATTGAGAGTTCAAAGATAAATAATTAATCATAATTAGTTATTGACTACTTACACTAATTCACACAAAAATCAAAATATAAAAAGTTAAAATAAAATAATTAAACTATCAAAATTAAACAATAATACTAATAAACAAAAGAAGTTTCCTTTCAAAAAAGGATAGGCAATGTGTGAAGATAAAATTACGTAAAGTTATTGATCGTAATTAATCATTGAGTAATTACATTAATCAAATAATTAATGAAAGGGTGAAAACCTTGAACCCTATAAGCCTAACCATTGTTAAGGACTGTGTCTCTACACTTTTAGACTTCATAGTCTCAATGGAAAAAATCATGGCTATGAGAACCTCATCTAAGAATCCTTGGTTCGCGGTCCTCTTATTATGCCTAATAGATGGCTAAACACTATATGTGGTTGCAGTGGGGTATGTTGCATGCATGTTGTTTTGGTCTTGAACCACATAAAAGTGCTTCTTGAGGATCCATTGTTAAGAGTCAAAAGGGAAAACTAAAGGAAAATTGCTTCACTATTCGAAGAGGTAAAATGAGCTACGGCTTCTCGGAGGTTTGGCCATGTAAGAAAATACAACTCACGTTCACACTCATGTTTTCACACAAATAAAAGAATGCTCACAAGATAAAACTAAATTAATGTTTGCAAGCTAATGGCATCTACCCACCCGTGTGCTTCGGTAAGGGGCTTTGATTTCAATCTAGGTAGATTCTAGACAGAGGATATCTTGCACTAGCAAGGGTGCACAATGCAGTGAAGTAAGATCTCTCGTGATCACGATATGACGGACTAGGATATTAATAGACTAAACAATAGACCATAGGTATAGGTACAACTTCTAGGCCCACATCAGAGGTTGTCAAGGCACCCATTGGCTGCACAACCTAAGGACTACCTGTCTCGAGGGTGATGCACTTACATGCATTCTACTTAGCATGGTGCCAAGTTTACATAAGTTTTCTCGTAACCATTCGGCCACATCAAGCCAACATTAAGTGTCTAGATTGGGAATTGTCATATACCCAGGCAAGTTCAACACAACATCTACTACTCACATAGGGGGCCTTTTAAACTAGAGCAACCTGTCACTCACCACACAGTTGACAATGAGATGACAAGGGTTGAGCATTGATTTCCAAGTGGCCAATCACCAAGTGGCTAATTTATTTGATATTTATAAATTTCTTCATCTTGCACTCACATCTTTTTAGAACTAAAAGGTTTGGAGCATAAAGAAGCAAATGCCATTAACTAGGGAATGTTGCGCTCGCATCTTTTTTTGAAACTAAAATTTTTCATCTTGCACTGCCATCTTTTTTTGGAACTAAAGGGCTTGGAGTGTAAAGAATCACATGCCGTTAACTAGGGAATGTTGCACTAGGACCACAAGCTCATGAATCAAGGGTCTCACTTACATCACTAGGGATCAAAGTTGAGGTTGATTCTCATCTGTTTGGACATCCATGAATTAATGTTCCATGCAAGGCTTATCCCTTGTTCATGCATAAGCATCCCAATGCCAATTCAATTCCATATGGTATTCTTGTGGATCAAAAGTAGCACAATCCCTTGTATACAAAAGCTTAAGAAACCTTCCCAAAGCAAGGGTCATGGAACTAAACGAATTAACCTAGAAGTGGTTCTCTTCGATATACATAGATAATATGGCCAAATATCCATGAATTAGATCCTTATTACGGGGCACAATTAAATTTGTTATGGATTTTAATATTAGAAAAATATTGAAATACTCATCAAGCTCTACCGTAATAAGGTTTATAACAAGTCAACATTTCACTAGTCAATTTCTACTTTTGTTTCACTAGTCAATTTCTACTTTTGCAATGACTCTTCTAAAGCATAGTATTTCTTTAGCAAGCCACTTCACTAAGGTTTCTGACAAGCCTAGCCACTTGACTAGCCAATTTATGGTTTTGTAATGGCTCCTCTAAAGCGTAGTTTTTCTTTTTCTTTACAAAGCTTCCATTGATGTAAGTTGCCAATTCCTCCCCATCCAAGGTTTGTTACTTCATGTGTTTGTAGCTGGGCAAGATGGGGGGGGACGTGGGTGTGGGGGTTCAATGTATATATAACATAGCATGATCATTAAAAGAGGGTGGTTTTCTTAATTGAGAGATGTACATGCCATATACATGTAGGGTGGTTTTTTAATTGAGAGATGTACATGCCATATAATGTAGGAGGCAATTAAAAAATAGTTTTTAAATTTAATTCATGTATGTAAGTTTACATAGGGTGGTATGTAACTTGGGTCCACTCCTATTTTCCAATGTTTAAGTCCTTTTTATCACTTTGACCAATATCATGGGTTAGCCTCTTACCTCCACTGGGCCTATGGAGCCGGTCTGAACTCACACACCCGTAATTGAAGTTCTCGTTTTTATTACGCACACACACTCAAGTGAATAATAGAATTCATACACATACACATGTACTCCACGATAAACATTGCTTTTCAAGATCAAAATTAATAGAAAAACTCAATGTAAAATTGAAAAATATATCTGATACATCATCATAAAATATTGCATCCCTTTGTAAAATATCCATCATTATCTCCACACAACATGACCATGTTCCTGAGACCAAGAAGGTATATACTATTGAGCTCGAACACTCTCTCGAACTCTTGCCAACTAGAGGAGCCCACAAGCCTTGCATTTGCATCCAATAGTTGTGCCAAAATCTAGGGAGCCACTCCTCATAGCCATACGACTCCCAAGAATGCTCTAACGAACTAGTCACACAAGAGTCACATGAAACTAATGTGCACGTCTAGTCCCTGGACCTTCCCTACCTAGTACAACTAGAGCACCCCTTGTCCATCACACATCGATCGTGTCGGGAGAACACACACGTCCGACCAAGATGGGTCAATGTCTCGCGCGATCATCTTCGTGTGACAAGACTCACCACTTGGGCAATAAACCACACATATGTGTGTATTACCTTCAGGGGTCCATTTACAATGAATATAAAGGCAAACAAGTAGAACATGATCAAACAGTCATGCATCACACTCTGAATTTAGATTCTAGTAAACCATGGCAGGTTCAAGAATTCCACAGTCCTTAAGTCACAAATTTGATGGTAGATCCTTTAGCCACATAGTTCAAGCAAGGTTTTCATGCCATTCCACAAATAATTCCAATGTCTCGAGATTACTTTAATCTATCAAGGATCCTTATTCCTCCCTTAAGAATGAATAGCCTTTTTAAATATAACTAAAATCGAGACTAAGGTAAAACCACATTGTAGCTTTATGTTCCTTATTTCTAAGAGAGCTCTAATCTTCTAACCTATTCAAGTCTTAGGAATTTAGGCCTTTAAGACTTTTTGTCAACAGTATTAATTTAGAGAATAACCTACTTTACACTTTTATGTACCTTACTACAAACACAATTAATTGTCCTTTTAGGAGTCTTTTTAAGGAATTGCAAAAGTCTCAACTTTATCATCGGTTCATTCCTCCATTGACAAAGGCTTTTGGTCCTTAATACCAATTTAACTAAATGCTTTGGTCTACCTGCCTCATTTTTTCTCTCATAAACTTGTCTAGATTAAGCCTTTATCACATCAAGGTTTACTTTCATTTAATCTCTCTTGACACTTTGCCTAAAATTTAAGAGTTCATATTACTCTAGGAGTCCTACCTTATTGACTTGATTTAAGACTTTATCTTTCTAGATTTAAATGAGGATCCACATCATCATTTTTAACCCTCGATGTGATCCATAATCCTCACTTGTAATTACATTAAAAATTAATATTAAGACTTGCTAAAAATCGGAGCTTCCCAAGGGCTTCAAAGCTCAAGTGCACCATATGACTGGGAATTGTCTAAAACCAAGATCCCTAGCTTTTTCTTGCACATAAAAATTGTTCTAGACTTGAAAGACCGAGAACTTTCCTTTGCACTAGTTCCAAAAAATGTCCCACTAGGGGGGCTACCCTCTCAAAGTGATAGAAATATGTGTTTTCTTGCTATCTCAAGCTATGGGGCTTTTGTCCTTGATGAGATAATCTTATATGCTAAACCCAGGGCTAAGCCGGTCTCAAATACTCTATTTTAACCCAAAAGGCAAAACTAGCTAAAAATAGCCATTATACCAAAGTTGTCAGAATAAGCTTAAACTTGGTGGGTAGAGAGTCCAAAGTGTCATAAGCACATCCCTATTCTCAATTTTCAAAACTAGTTCAGTGTTTTAGTGCCAGACTCAGAAAACTGACCTCACTTGAAAGCTTCTTTGACAGGTCCATGTAAGCTCTTAGGACTTTGTCCTCCTCCCAGAGAAGTGAGTTGACACGCTCAGACTATGGTTTATAGACTTACTCCATGTAAAACCTTATCTAGATTGGATTTTTGGTTTAGGAGATATAATCCCTCCAAAATTGCTCTTCTTTAAGATTTTTCTAAGGTTACAGACTTGGAAAAAATTAGGCTTTTTATTTAAAAAGAAGTCAAAAATGGCCTCTAACAAGTCTGATACCTACCCAAACAAGATCAAACTTAATAGGTGGGCTTCTTAGAGTATTAGGCACACATTATATGCTTCAAACCAACTCTTTTGTAAATAACTGCTAATTTTAGTAGAAAATGCTAAAAATAGCCAATGACCCAGGTTATCAGAATAAGACTAGATTTGGTGTGTAGGTGATCCAAGGTGCAGGTGGCACTAGTGTATGCTCAAAATCTAGTTTGGGTCCCAGACAAAGGAACTAGAAGCAAGTATGTAAACCTGGCTGGTTTCTGAGTCCAGTGCACATCCGCAATGTGTAATACTGTTTTTTATTCTGACTTGGCAACCGTGTTATATGAAGTATGGGTAAGCTTTGTGTAAAATCTTATTTGGTTCTAATAAATTATCTGTGAGTTATAACCAAACCAAGAATGCTCTTCTCCCTGTGGTTTGAGAGTTCTAAACTTAGAATTTTTTTTGCTTTTAAGGTCAAAAGAGACCAACAAAGGCCTCTATCTGGTCTGTTATAAGCCCAAATGGTACCAAATTTGATAAGGAGGTTGTTCAAAGTGTCAATCTCACTGCTGCAGATACTTCACTTCTACTTTTTTGAGATAATCAACTAATTTTAGCAAGAAACGCTAAAACAGGTAGTGATCCAACTATGTCCATTTGGGACCAAATTTGGTATGAAGGTATTCCAAGCTCTCGTAAGTACTAGTAACTTACTAGATTTAAATTTCACAAGCCGAGGAGAGAGAAAGAAGTAAGCATGGAAACCAAATAGTTTTCTGAGTTCGGCTTGTTCTCTCACATCCCTTCACTATTCTGGAATTTGATTTAACAGTGTTGGCGAGCTATGGGTCATCTTTGAGCAAAATCTTGTCTAATTTGGATCAACCGGCTATGAGTTGTGCAGAGGCATAAAAATCCTTGATTTTAGCCCTCAAACTCCAGAGTTAGAATAAATTTCAGCCCCCCATGAAGCATGTGTGGAGGGCTCCTTGACTGCACTTGTAAAATCAAGGTCAAAAAATGTCAAAACTACACAAGATTGGAGATGAGGGTTTTCAAACCTCTGTTATTTTTCAGCCAACAATCAGCTACTATAAATAGCCATGAATGGAAAGAAGATGAGGCGGGGGTATTAGAAATGGTCAAAATCTAAACTTTTCATAATGGGACCAAATTTTGCATGTCTAGTGTTAGTGGTGGCTTTCAATTTTGAAATTGGGTAGCCAGAGAGAGAGAGAGAGAGAGAGAGAGAGAGAGAGAGAGAGAGAGAGGTATTAACATCATGATAGAATGCAACACGAGGGCATATACGACCAACGGTGGGATCATGGCCTTTATAAGGGCCCTTGCACTAGCCACAGAGAGAGAGAGTAGGTGTGGAAACCTAGCTTCTCATATCCGTTTCTAGGTCCATCTTTGTCCACTTGCTAATGGTTCTCTGTTCCAGGTGTTCAGATTATGTTAGAGTAGGCCCTATGTGCATCTACCTTGGTGCAAAGTCTTTCTTGGAAAGAGTAAAATCCCTATCCGTTATAGTTGGATGGAAGTACGCCTTAAATTAGCCCAAAATCTCTTTTAAGTTAACTTAGTTTTCAGCCAACACATATGAATGTAACATTATATGGTAGTGATGTGTGTGAACACACTTAGGACTGCCAGGGCATATTTTCCCTCACTAGGAGGTTTTTTCCCCCGTGCGTATGTACACCCTCTTATCTACTCAATTAGAGCTAGCTTCCTTGACACTTGACCTAGTAGTATGCCTCCCTCCTCCCACCACGACCCTATTTTTTTGTCTTCGATTGAGATACCCTCTTAGGAGAAGAAGGTGTATACTGTAGTGTGTTGTATACAAAGTATACAGCATTTTCAGGGTCTGCGGCACGTTTTGGGCACCGCAAGATTTCTGCAGATGTTCTAGAGAGGCGTCATTTTGGATTGGTTCTGCTCGATTTTGGGTGTTTGGGCTATGTAGCGGCCAAGATTTAGTGTGCAGCAGCATCTACAATGTCTTTAAAAACATCGACTATCATACTTTTGCCAATAACACTCTATTCTCTACTTTGTGTTATTTTTCATACACTTTGCAGGTGATTTCAGTTGGCAGCCATCTAGGGCTGTATCCAGTGAATACTGAGTACTTGCAATGTGTTGAAAGATTTTGCATTTGGTTGAAAGTCATGGCTGGCAGTAGTGATATGTTCAACATGTTGTCTACTGAGGACAAACTTGATGGGACTAACTACCCATTGTGGTCCTATATGATGAGGCATGTACTGGTTGCTAAAGGCCTTTGGAATGTGGTCAGTGGTATGAAACTCGTCTTGTTTCACAACTACCAATGCAACCAGTTGCTGTAGGTACATCTGAAGTAGAATATGATATAGATGTGTCTTCTCCACATGCACCACCAGTACCTCCCACTGTTGCTCAAACGAGATGGGATGGAAGAGATGCACAGGCACATGCATTACTTGCACTTTCTATGAAGCGAAGCATTATTCCTCATATTCGATCATGTAAGACTTCAAAACAGGCATGGGATGCACTTGCTACATTATACCAAGTGCGCAATGAAGCACGTGTTGCATATCTGCACAAACAATTGGAGTCTAAGCACATGAATGAGGGAGATTCAATGGATACCCTCTTGACCAAGATCAAAGATTTTAAGGAGCAGCTTGCTAGTGTGGATGAGATATATTCTGATAGTACATTGGTGCCCACAGTTCTCAATGCATTGCCGGATTCTTATCAGAGTTTTGCATCTACCCTAAGACTCATGATGAAGGGAAATCCAAATGCCCTTACATTTGATGAGCTGGTTTCCGTACTCTTGCAAAAGAAGAGCAGTCTAGGCAAAACAAATCTAATATGCGAGTTGGTGACCAAGCTTTTGTTTCCAATCAGGAAAAAAAAAAGCAAAGGTAAAGCTTCTTCGCATGGTGGCTATAAGCCAAAATCATAATCCTCAGGTAAGGATGCAGAGAAAGAAGGTGATAAGCCTAAAAAGAAGGGCAAGTGTCACTATTGTTAGGAAACCAGGACACTACATACATGAGTGCAAGAAAAGGCTAGAGAAGGAGAAAAACAAAGAATCGGGCATGGTTGTGGGTGGCTGATTCATCTGCACCAAGTGCAGAGAAGAAGAAATATGCAAGTTTTGCTCAAGATGATTGGGCATGAACTGTACATTGCAGTTATGACCCTTCTGTACATGATGTATGCATGTCAGTGGTAGAATCGGATGCCTAGTACTTTGACAGTGGTTCCAGTAAGCACATTACTTCACAAAAAGGTTTGTTCTTATCTCTGGAATCTATCTTCCCAAGTGCAAGAACCGTCACATGTGCAAATGGTTCCTCATATCCTGTCAAAGGAGTTGGTAGAGTTGTGCTCACTACTACAAATGGGGGTGCATTTACTCTATCAAAAGTTTTATATGTGCCAGGCATTAAGAACTTGCTGCTATCAGTTTCAGCCTTAGCCTTGTTAGGCTTAATGGTGAAATTTGTGGATGAGAGATGTATAGTTCAGGATAGAAATGATGGTTATTCTATCATTGCCTCAGGTAACTTGTTTCATGGCCTATATAAGATGGATGTATTTGAGAAGTTGCAGCATGATGCTTGCTCAATCTCTCTACGACTAGTGAGTGATGCTTGCTCAATCTCTCTACGACTAGTGAGTGAGTGATGGATGTATTTGAGAAGTTGCAGCATGATGCTTGCTCAATCTCTCTACGACTAGTGCTATGAGTGATGCAAAATTATGGCATGCACGATTTGGCCATCTGAATTATGGCATTTGTTACGCCTTCAAAGGCATGATATGGTGTCTGAGGTGCCAACTCTTGAGACCCCTACTAGACATGTGTGTGAGGGGTGTATTCTTGGTAAAATGCATCGGGCATCATTTCCCCAAAGGATGGATCTGTGAGAGCTATTAAGAAATTAAAGCTTATACATAGTGATGTATGTGGTCCTATGAAGAAGAGGACACCATCTATTGGGGGATATCTCTACTTCATCACTTTTATTGATGATTACTCTAGATATAGCTGGGTGTATCCATTAAAGCAGAAGTCAGAGGTTTTTATGTGCTTTAAGCACTTCGTATCCATGGCTGAAAATGCATGTGAATGTAAAGTTGGTACCCTTGATTCAGATTGAGGAGGGGAGTATATGTCCAAGGAATTTCATGCATATCTGGCTGAAAAAGGCATCAATGTATAGTGCCATACACACCTCAGTAAAATGGTGTGGCTGAGAGGAAAAATAGGTCTCTCATGGAGATGGCACGATGTATGGTGAAAGCCCAAGATTTACCTCATGGTTTTTGGTTAGAGGCAACTATGTGTGCAAACTATGTGTTGAACAAATGCCCTACCAAGGCCTTGCAATCTAAAACTCCTTATAAAGCTTGGCATGGAAGGAAGCCTTCTATGGCTCATTTGCGTATTTTTGGTTGTCTTGCTTATGTTCTTGTGCCTAAGTAACAACGTAGTAAGCTTGATGATAAGGCAATTAAATGTATATTTGTGGGATACAGTTCAGAAAGCAAGGGATATAGACTCTACCATCTAGCCTCAAAGCGGATTTTGGTAAGTAGAGATGTTGTTTTTGTCAAAAACTTAGTTCATCCCATGCTTTCATGCAAAAAACAGCAGAATGTATGCTCCCAGGACATGTTTGATTCGCTCCTACCTTTGTTTAATGGAGGGCAACCATATGTAGAGCAATTGAATGCTCAACCAAGTGCTAAAATTCAACCCTTGTTGTGCAGGTGCAAAATCAGCCTTTTGATGAGACAATTATTGAGAATGTAGTGGATGAGGAGAGAGCAGCCATAGAAGAATCTAGGCGTATGCCAAAATGGCTTGTGCACACATTGAGGGAGAACAAACTGGCAGCTCCTTTACTTAGCAGCATTCGTGCAGGTTCTCATCATGCAGATTATTCTCATGTGGATCATGTTCTCATTTCTACTTTATGTAATGAGGAGGAACCTATTTCCTTTGAGGAAGCACAAGATGATGATCATTGGGGATGCATGCTATGCTCATGCTATGCAAGATGAGTATAACTCTATACTCAAGAATGACACCTGGTATTTGACAGATCTACCTCATGGCAAGAAGGCCATTAGTACTAAGTGGGTTTACAAGTTAAAACGCAAAGCAGATGGTAGCATTGATCGCTACAAGGCCAGACTTGTTGCAAAAGGGCATTGATTATGATGAGACCTTTGCACCCACATCTACCATTAGGAGTCTCATTGCTTTGGCAGCACATCATGAGTGGAATGTACATCAGTTGGACATTAAGACTGTATTCTTGAATGGTGATTTACATGAGGAGGTGTATGTATTGTAGCCTCCTGGTTTTGATGTGAAAGGGGAACAATCTAAAGTATGCAGGTTAAAAAAGGCTCTTTATGGCCTTAAGTAGGCTCCTAGAGCATGGTATGAGAAGATTCATGCATACTTGGTTGCAAATGATTTTTGCAACAGTCCAACAAAGAGTACCCTCTATGTGAAGAGGAGTAAGGACACATTTTTGGGCATCGTTCTATACGTTTGCTGCTCACACGGGACCCAATATAGATCAAATTTCAGCCTTTAAGACTAATTTGTAGTCATCATTTTTGAGATGTCAGATTTGGGGACCTTGCAATATTATTTGGGGATTTAGTTTATGCAGCGCAATGATGGCATTGTTATGCTACAATCTAAATATATACAAAAGCTATTGAAGAGGTTTAATCTTGAAGACTGTAAACATGTGGCTACACCTATGGAGACAGGTACTCGACTTAGTCTTCAAGATGCAGGAGACTCTTTTGATGCTAGTTTGTATCAGCAGGCTATTGGATCCCTTTTTTATGTATGCAACACGAGGCCAGATATATAGATGCGGTCTCACAGTAGTTGAGCAAATTTATGCATAGCCCACGTAGTACGAAGCATTGGCAAGCTGTCAAGTGGGTTTTTTGCTATATATGCAGGGCACTCAGTATTTTGGATTATTTTATCCAAAGGGGGGTGAGTCACAGCTGCATGCTTTTAGTGATTCACATTGGGTTGGATGTTATGACACACGAGTGTCCACTAGTGGGTTTTGCTTTCACCTTAGTGATTCATGTATATCATGGCTCAGCAAGAAGCAACCTACAGTGGCCACTTCCAGATCTGAGGCTGAGTACAGGGTAGCTTTTACAGCTCATTAGGGAAAAAGGGAGCTCATTTTGGGGCCCTGTAAGAAATTCACTATTTTTCGATTTATTTCTCTCCTAAAAGACCTCAAAAATAATAAAATATGGAAACGTGGCTCAGAACTGTCAGTAAGGACTACCAAACTATCAGTTCAGAAAAGAATAAGATAATCTTTTGTCTAACTAACACGATTTTGCATTAAATATCTCCTTAGTTTTTTTTGTTTCCCGAAGATTCCGCATCTCTTTTGATGATGTGTGCAGGGCTCTCATAAAGAATCCATCACTGAACTTAATGATTGTATGGATACCGCCACACTTCCACGATTCATGTTACAAAAAGACTATGAGATTGACAAGCAAACTTTGCAACCTCAGAAGCACAAAAAATGGCTAGTGAGTCACAATCTCAGAAGAAGCGATTACACCATCTTCACATCGACTTAGAAGAACAATATGCTCCAGCACAAAAAAAGACGAAAGAATACGGTGCTGAATGCTCAACAAAAACGAGAAAATATGAGAAGAGAAGGGCTCCAACATATTGACTTATGGTGCGATGGAAGCATATATCCAAAATGTCTAGTAAAAAACTCTACACCTCCATTTGTCAATCCAACCACACTACTGAGGTTTGCGGGCGATGGACAAAATGGACTTCTTGGTTATATTTTAGCACAGCTGCATTTGTAGAAACATATAAAACAATGTACCTACAAGAAAAGGGGGCCAGGATTCAAGAGATAGCCATTCTTGCAAAATTGGAGCAGCAGTTGCAGAATGAAATTGAGGAGCATTCAAAGAGTAAAAAAGAGTTGACAAGATCAAGAAGGAAGGACCGTGCTTGGAGACAGACAACGAAGCAGGAAGATTAAAAACATTGCAAATTTGAAGGCTAGGACTGGTGGATGCAAGCGAAGAATTCAGGAAGCAAGGCTAGTTTGTAATTTTTCATTTTTTATACTCAAAAATGCTCTCAAATGACTATATCTATTTTGTCCATTAACGCAAAACAAGATTGGAAGTGTTGAATAATATAGGCATATTGTGTTGTTACTATAGGAAACTATTGGAGCTTGCAAAAGAAAATATGGATCCCAACCTTCTTCCAGTTAAACAAATGAAAGGATTGCTTTCTTGTGGTGTAGCAAAAGGTTTGATTGAAGAAAAAAAATACAAAACAATCAAACGCAATGTTGTAGAGGACTTTATATCCAATAATCAAGTTGATGGTACTACAATCCAAGAGGCTCTTGATGTTAGTGGAGTTAGCAGGAAGGGATATAGTTTGATTTTCCATGCGATATCCTCAACTTTGAGAGATCAAAGGATTAAACGAGTTTTACTGCCAAAATCCAGCAACCGCGTGGAAGATAAGAGGTCATTTGAATGAAAGTATAGATGAGTTTGTTGGACAATATATCCATATTGAAGAAATATTTCATGGTGGTAAAGGAACCACTATGTATGACCCTTGGAACAATATATTTGTAGATCTACAACAACTTCAAAGAAGAATGGTTGAGTTTTATGGAATAACATTTGAAGAGTGCAAAGGCATTTTGAAATTTGTTATCAAACTGGATGAGTGTGAGGTTGTAAAGGAAAAGAAAATGGAAAGGATTACTATTACATTGATGAATGGAGCACTTGATACATCATTGACTGCGAGTTCGAAGTATTTTAGTGTGCAGTCAGAGAAACACATATGGTGGTTAGGCTCGTTCCAGGTATGATCATTTTTTATTTCGTACTTGATTTTAGTCAATGTTTTCAAATCTTTTATAGTAAGACTTTTGTTTTGTATAATCACAGTGAAGACAGAAGACCATGAAACACTAGATTGGGTGTTTCACCACACGGAAATACCAAGAATAATTAAAAGACAAGTGCAAGGAGAGAATCTCCATGTTGCAAGAAAAGGTGATTTTCAAGTAGAGTGGCACATGGCGGGGGATCTTAAAACACTTAAGTGTATGTATAATGCTAGTAAAGGAGGTAACTCAAAGTCTCCTTGTCTTTACTACAAAGAATCAGCTCAAGTAATAGATTCCAAATGGTGGAAGAGAGCACCTAATAGAGATAAAGTTGACCCTGACTTCAAGGCCATTCTTGACATTCCACTATGTAATGTTCACATATGCACATTGCATGCTCTATGTCGAATTATTGAGAAATTGGTATTTTTGTATATTGGATTTGCTTGGAAACTCTGTCCCGAAAGAAATAGAAAGGATGCTCTTCATGCATTGGAAAAAGTGTTATCCGATATAGGTCTGCATGGAGGTGATGTTCATATCACAAAGGATTTTAAAAAGTCTACCAATGGCAAGGAGGTACCAATCAAGCCCTCTATTGGTGGTGTTAAGGCAAGAAGATTCTTGTCTCGACCCAAACACAGTAGTAAGCAAGTAAGGCAAGGTAGAACAGTCTCAAGGATTAGTTATGGATTGTGGAAGCAAGTCCAGAAAGATCATGAGGCAGATGGGGAAGCACGAAATGTGAAGGAAGAGGTGTGGAGGTCTCTTGATCAACTCTTCATGTTCTCTGACAATGTAACGTAGACAAAGAGTGATTACAAGAACTTTGAAGAGGCAATTAAACATTTTGGGAAGTCAATGAAAGACGCGTGGACAGCCTGCAATATAACTCACTACATGGTAAAGTGATGTCTTCTTCTTTTACTTAAGTGTGATCCTCTTTTCTTTTATAACTTACTATGCATTCTTATGTCTCTGTGAAAACAGCATATCATCTACAACCACCTTCCCTATTTTGTCAAAAAGTATGGATGCCCAGCAATTTGGTCTACCCAAGGCATGGAGAAGTCTCACTACATGGCACGCAATGCATTTTTCAGACACACACAACACTATGGAGGGAGTCAAAAGGAAAATAGTCTGAAGGAAGTCTTCCAATGGTTTTACCGAGGCATTCTACAAAGGCTGCATGATAAAAGAAAAGTTGCTAGTTCCAAAGTCAAGCTTGCTTTTATTCTAGCCCAAAAGCAAAGACGAAGACAAACTTTGGACAATTCAATGGCAGCAGAGAGACATAGACAATGGAGGGATTCGAAGATATTTAGAAACCATAAATGGACAAGTAAACATGAATAGCAGTTTGTAACTTATTGGTGTTATGTCCACATGTTTTCAAACTCAATCAATAGATTTTTATTCTGTGGAACAAGTGACTCTTGGTGTTATGCCTATATGTTTTGAGACTCCATCAAAAGTATTTCTTTTGTGAAACATGTGATCTATATTAACAAGCATCAATACATCCATGAGCTACACACAAAAAATTCAATCAATACTACTTAATTATGCTAGACACACTATTGATCCTTACCAATAAGGTACTGAGTGTCAAACGCTTTTAGAAGCTACTGAGTGTGGGAAGAGTACTGAAGTGTCGTACGGTGATGGGACAAATGCAAAAGGGTACTGATCATCTGTACGGACAAGGAACTGATGAGGATCAAAGACTTTGTACAAATAACTGATGAGGATCAAAGACTTTGTACAAATCAGTTCAACTTCAACATAATGTTTGTGCTATATTTGATGACTAAATCCTATTACTCCCAGGGCCTGCCAGTCGGAACTCTCTTTTTTAACTTGATTGGACTCTTTTTCTTCCTTGTTGGCTTGATGTCGACTGTCTGTTTATTAATGCTTGCCTCTGTTGCTTGTCTGAGAGGGGTATCCTTGTCTTCAGCTATCTCCACGTGTTCTTCTTCTTGGATTGTGTGGCCTGATGCAATCATGGGTGGCTCTCAAAACCTTATGAGCTTGTGTTTTCCATAGCCCTCCAGACATTTGGACTCCTTAACACCACATGCTAATGCATAAGAAGTGTAAGACAAGAAGTAAGAGGCCCTAGAGGCCTGCTTATTCACATAATCCCCAAATATATCTATGGCAGACAACCTCTCTATTAAAATGATCTTTTCCTTTTGCCATGGAAGATCATGTCCACCTAAAACCCTAGACAAACATTTAAAGAAGTAAACAATGGCTTCTCCATTGTTGCTCAACTGCCTATGGTAAATCAAGATCTTAGCACTGCCTAGATCATGAATATAATGAGCTAGGCTTGACATTTTGCCAAACCCAGCCGGCCTGCTTCCACTTGTTCTCTGGAGGAATGTGTCATCCTCAATTTGTAGCTGCCACGTATCAAAAGATTGGAGTGAGACAATAATACACAACTACAAAACATTTAAACACAAGACAAAGTATTTGATTTGAAGTAATAAGATCATACCTTCTCATTTTCATCAGCAACAAGAAGTTCATCTTTCCAAAGATTTATTCCTCTCCCCTCTAGTCCAGCCTCTTCTTTAAGCTTTTCCTTATGAAGTGCTGAGAGATTCATAGCTTCCTGGGTGAGCTGGAAGGCAGCTTCATCTGGCTCTTGGAAAATTTCAGCCTCTTTGAAACAAATAGTAAGGGCCTCTGCAGGATCAAAAGTTGTTTCCAAAGCCAGTAGTGAATGGTCATCCTCTATGCCAACCTCCTTGTCAAGCCTTGAAGCCTGGGCAATAAGGGAAATGGCATAGTCCTCCCTCAAATTGAACATACACTCTATATCATGGAGGAAAACATAATCTTTACCACCAATCAAGACACCTGGAAGCATGGGCACTGCATAGTTGCTGCTCTGAACATCAAAATCTTCAACTGGCTATGCTGCCCTAAGAGTTTCAGTCCTCTTGAGAATTTTGTCAATGTCCAAGGTTAAGGAAACTTGTTACTCTGGCGACCCATTCCATTGTCTACCTATGTGAGTTGTTATGTCATACATACTCACATGTTGTGTATACACCTTTAAAAAAATTGTAGCCTCATAGGTTTGCTTCTATGAGGTTGCCCAAGCTAATTTATGCATGTATGGTAACACCTTTTTGAGGTCTTCATAGTAGCTTGTTGTATTACTTGGGACTCCTTTTTGAGGTCTTCACTCAGTTTTCACACTAGTAAGTAGCATATTGTTACTTGGCACTCCTTGTTGTTGGCATCTTTATTCATTGTTGAGTGGTAGAACATTGCCCCAAGAATCTCATTCTTGATAGTTTAAGGATGGATTTTGTGTAATATATTATTATGCAATAAACTTGGTATGGTGAAGTGTACTGCTCACCACACTCCTTGAGAGGTTTAAGGATAGATTTCGTGTAGTATATTGTCCATAAACGTGTGGTATGGTGAAGCGTACTGCTCACTTCACTACTTCTTTGGCATTAACTCCTCCTCTCAAAATAGGACATCATGACCTACTTGAGAGTTTCTTTTAACTCCTTATAAGTAGATAGTGATAGATATACCCTCACTCCTTTTAACATCATGACATGTCTAAGAGTTGCTTTTAACTCCTTATAAGTAGATAGTGATAGATATACCATCACTTCCTTTCAACAAATGTAGTAATAAAATGTATAAAAAGTGGTGATAATTCTAATTGCAGTCCCACTAGTTTGCTTCTATGAGGCTACCTAAGCTAATTCATTGCATGTATGGTAGCATCTTTTTGAGTTCTTCATTGTAGTAAGTAGCATATTGTTACTTGGCACTCCTTGTTTTAGCATCTTCCTTCATGGTTGAGTGGTAGAACATTGCCCCAACAAGTATCTCATTCTTGATAGTTTAAGGATGGATTTGGTGTAGTATATTATGCAATAAACTTGGTATGGTGAATCATACTGCTCACCATGCTGTTTGATAAAGGTTTAAGGATAAATTTGGTGTAGTATACTGTGCCATAAACTTGGTATGGTGAAGCGTATTGCTCACTTTGGTGCTTCTTTAGCATTAACTCCTCTCAAAATAGGACATCATGACTTGCTTGAGAGTTCCTTTTAACTCCTTATAAGTAGATAGTGATAGATGTACCCTCACTCCCTTTTAACGACCTATTTGAGAGTTCTTTTTAACTCCTTATAAGTAGATAGTGATAGATATACCCTCATTCCCTTTTAACATCATGACCTATATGAGAGTTCCTTTTAACTTCTTATAGTGATAGATATACCCTCATTCCCTTTTAACATCATGACCTATATGAGAGTTCCTTTTAACTTCTTATAGTGAGATATAACCTCACTCCCTTTCAATGAATATAGTAGTTAAATGTATAAAGCATGGTGATAATTCTATCCTAGAGTCACCTCAGGAGTAGATTAGTGGGGAAGTTTAGGAAGGCCATTGAAGATTTTCAAAAAAGAGTGTTTTTTATTTTTCACCAACTCCACTGCTTCCTTTAGCGTCTCACCTTCTTTGTCTACTTTCTTCAAATTTTATTTTATTTTTTGCTTTGACACCATACCAGGCATACTCCTCCTATACATGTGGCTCTACACCATGCTACATGGTGCATTGTTAAAGCTAGAATATGAATTCTAGGATCGCCATGTGGTAGAGACAAATGAGGATGCTAATGAAATAAGATGGAGGATGCCCTCAATATTTTCTATCAATTATAGCCCAAGAAGGAAGGATAAATAGTGAGGAGGAAAAGGGAGGATATCAAGGATAAAGGCCAAGGCAAAGATGTAGGTGCATTGGGGTCAGCTCAAGATCCCCTAAAACAACCTATTGGTCATCTAGACTATTAGCCAAACCAGAGCAAAGGGAAGATGAAGACTCTACCAAAGATTATCAACCACCTGAAGGGAAAAAAAGAGAAAAGGGAAGATGAAGGAAGACTCTACCAAAGATCATCAAAACAATGACTTGAAGCTAGAAATTTTAGATGTGCCCACACCACAATGAGATTCTTGTGCATAATTTCTTAGAGAGAGAATTGTTGCCTACTAATGAGATTCTTATGCACAATTTCTTAAAGACTTGTTGCCTAACTTGGATGTGATTTTGAGGGAGGATTGAGGAGGTGGACAAGAAGAAAACATGGAATCCTACCAATAGATTGGGATGGGGGAAGATTCTTGTAACTCTTCACTATGCTTTCCACTCTTGTGCACAAAGTTAAAGATGAAAGAAGAGCACCCCCACATTTGCCAACACACATTGATATGCTAGAGCAAAAAGCTAGCCCATCTTTGAAATAAGATGAAGAAGAGGAGACAGAACCTCCAAAGGGAGTGAAATTAGAATGGTGTGATTCATTTAAAAGAGGTAGGCCATGGGACTTCAAGGATTAAATTAGAATAGATGAAAACCTTGGGTCCAAAGTTTTGGAAGTGCACATGGCTCTCACATTGGTGCCATCAACACCTATAGGTGATAAGGGGAGGCTACTATAGTCCAAACAAGACAAATAAACTTAGAATGGTGTGATCCATTAAATAGAGGTAGGCCATGGGACTTCCAGGATTGAGCTAAAATGGACCAAAACCTTGGGTCCAAAGTTTTGGAAGTGCGGATGGAAAGGAATCCCATCATTATATTCTTATCGCATTCATGTCATCAACGCCCCTATAGGAGACAAGGGGAAGCTACTAAGGTTTTAACAAGATAAATGACAATCCAACAACCTGACTAAATAATCAAGATAAAGAAAGCTGCACCTTGAGAACTTCCACAATTGGATCACATACTACAATGCCATGGGCTACCACCATGATAGAGATATGCATATCAACCCAATCTTCATGCCCCATACTATATGTACATCAACCCAATGTTTATGCCCACATAAGGGCTTAGATGCTGTGGGTTTGAAAAGCATGCTCAAAATTTTATCATGGCTAGACACTATGTGAGCAAAGCTTCTCATGACCAGATTGAAATTCTCCTAGAACCTAGAAACATTTAAGCTATTTATTCATGGCATATTCTAATCTATTTACTCATAGCATATTTTAAGCTATTTACTCATGGCATATTCTAAGCTATTTACTCATAGCATATTCTAAGCTTTAAACCTAGTGGGCTCGAAGGCTTGTCTTATGCAGGTTCTAAGCATAGTTTTCAATGGTGTGTCAAGAATTAGCGTGATTATAGCACAGATTCACGATGCATTTCACATTGGTTGATTAGGCAATTATTTTGATTTATGGTTTGTGACCAAGATGAGCTTGTTTGCTTATAGCAAGTTCAATGGCATTGCCAAGGTGTGTGAAAACTCTAGATGATCATGTCTAAAAGCTACAAATAGAAATAGACTAATCTACGCTAAGCGATTAAGAACAAAATCAATAAAATAAAATCACATATTTGACATCCAATACTATATGTTTGCTAGAGTGGGACCTCTTAATCAACACCGAGCATATTGGGCTTTCCTAATAACTTGTAAATGATATGAATTTAGATCTAAGACATAAGGCATGTCCCTAATAATGGCACCATGTATGTTTAGTTTGGATGCTTACATTGCCACATCATGTGTCGTGGGAACTTTTCCAAAGAGCTATAAATGCAACTTCTTAATTGTGGGTGTGCTAACTCCTCATTGGGATCATGGGCTCATGGGGTGTGGAGGAGGAGGAGTAAGCTTGCCAGATAAGAGAGATTACTATACCTAGCTAACTAAAGCAAGAGGTGGTAAATAAATAAGATCATGAAATGAGGAAGCCTAAACCAAACCCAACCATGACACCATTCATTAATCTAGAACAAGGATCAACACATCGCATGAAAAAGAGTGGAGCAAGAACAAGAAGACAGCTTACAAATATTGTATTTCTTGGGGAATGAATTATTATATTCCTTAATGTCCAAATTACTTATAAACAAGAGGTTAGTGTTCACATTTTCTTAGCCATAACTAAAAACATGGGTCCATAATAAGTATGCGTATGTTCTTAAACTTCCCCAATTTCATATTAAGATCAAAGTAAAGTTGCTTTATATGATCCAGTGCCATTTTTACAAAGTAATCCATGTTACAAAAAGTAATGGTGCTAGGCCTTACAAATTTAGGATGGGGTGAGGCCATGTTAACGAAAGTGGTGCTAGCTGCTTTGATGATTTTGAGTGCACATATAAACCATCTATAAACATATTTGAGAGGTATAATTTCTTTATCAATGAGGTGCACATTAATCTCAAAAATGTTTTTAAAGCATTATATAGTGTAAAAGGTATCAATTCATATGCATAGATTCCCCATGAAGGCTTAAACTATCCCAATTTCACATTAATATCAAAGTAAAGTTGCTTTGTATGATCTAGTGCCATGTTTACAAAAGTAATCCCATGTTACAAAAAGTAATGGTCTAGGCCTTACAAATTTATAGTATGGGACCAAGCCATGCTAACCCGAGTGGTTAACAAGATGTGCTAGTTGCTTTGACCATTTTGAGTACACATATAAGCCATCTATGAAAATCTCGAGGAGGCTCTATAATTTCTTTTTCAATGAGGTGCACAATAATCTCAAAAATGTTTTTGGATAATTATATAGCCTAAAAGGTATCAATTCATATGCATAGATTCCCCATTCTGTAGCACATACTATCTTGTTTTTAACCTAGATTCCCCATTCTATAGAAAACATAAATTTATAGGCATAGATTCCCCATTCTATAGCATATATTCCCCATTCTATGGAAAATCTTACCTTGTTTTATTCATTAGGGTCAATGAGTGCTTGGTTGTACCCACTAACTTCATCCAAGAAGTTATAATCTCTATTCTTGCAACCCTTGCTAGCACATTCTCCATGAAGAGTAAAGGGTAGTGATCCCTTACAGTCCCACATGCATTAATCTTCTTAAGGTTAACACCTATGAAAAACTTCTTGTTCTTCTTGTGCACAATTATACATAGTGCCCAATGGGGATTCCCAAACCCCAAGCAAGATTTTCCGAGCGAACCCAAAATTCTAAGCGAAACATTCCAAAATATACCAAAAAGGAGACATTTGGTTTTCTGCCCGATATTATACTTGTTATAATTTCATTTCACAAAACACTAGAGTTCAAAACGATGAAGTCGAAACCTTATCACAATGATTTTCATCCAACAGTGTCGCATATGACATAGTCGCCACAACAAAAAATAGTTCATCACAATATTACATTGTCGCAAAGAAAGTAGATGCAAATAACATAGACAGTGCAACAAAATATATGTCATCACAAAAGGCACACTCCACCTAGCATAACACCGGAGTTGCTAACTAAAGAAGAAGTAACCATACCGCCATGCCTTCCGAGCAAATCTATTGCATATGATTATGCCGCCACACAACAAAATCTACTTTACAACAATAGCCAAATCCCATATCAACTCCTTCATGCCACCACATTGCATATTCTCCCACTCAGGGCTTGGTACAATTCAACCTTGGTGAGGGCTGCCTGGTGCATGAATTCATGAGCAATAGAATCCAACCCCAAAACTTGTAAGAACACATAGTAGAGATGTTTACGAGGCACATATGTCAAGCATTTGCTATCTCTCCTCTAAAAATCTTCACAGGTACATCGTGGAAAATCTGATATTGTCACATAATAGTTCACACCCTTAGAAATGGATCCCTCTATACTAACATAGAAGATATGGGACTCATTGCCTAGTACAAGGGCCTCATGAATAACTTGTGCATGCATGGTTCTTCCATTCTCAATTCTATCATGAAATTCCTTTGTCAACTTTGATCTCCACTTCATAGTTTTTCCATGTCTGTACTTTGGGCAAAAACCACTCGGAACTCTGCTTCCACCTCCCACTACCTGGGTTGCTTTAGCCTGGGTCCCACCCCCCTTGTAGCACAAAACCGTTACTTGCAACAATTGTACTTAAGGAGGCAGCAAACATGTCCCTTCTTCAACTGGCCATAGTCCTGGTGCCGGGCCCGATGTTCCCCAACAACAATATCATGAACATCACCCAAGCATGTGTATTTGAAGTGTTGCAGAACCAAATGTAACCTTCCACCACCCCGCCAGGGTGTAAGCCTGATGCAAGGTACTTTCTACTATGGCCCCAAAAGCATGGTGCAACCACTCCTTGACCACCACCACCTGCACCCTCGTTAATGTATCTTCCACATCTCTCACTCTGCCCCTTGCTAATTTACCAAAACAAGTCATTTTTTTCCTTGCCTCGGTTCTTCAAATTGCCCAAATTTCCCACATTGTTTTTCACCAGCTTTGTCTTGGGCTAGAAGGTCTCTTGTCCATCCCTCGCACATTTATGGTGGTTAACTAGGCAAAAGGATTTGATGGGCCCCACTAATAATTTTTTGGAGCAGTATGAGCTTTTACATGTGACAAGAACTAATAGTTCTATTTATTTTGGTCAATTTGTAATTTTGTCCACACGAGTGGGTTTTTAGCACTTCACGTAAATCTAATGATTTTTTCACTCTAAAGAGCCTCAAATGATGTAAATAAGGGATGACCGAGCTAAGTGTAATGCTGGCAGGGATGTACTCTAGTTAGCCTAGGATACACATAGAAGCAAGTCTAGGTACCCGGGTACTTATTAAGTTGTATAAAAGATAACTTCTCGAATGTGAGAATGGACACTTCCTTTGTATGAGATTAGAGCTCTTGTGTAGTACACTACTTCTTGTCTTGTGTGTGTGTGTGTGTGTGTGTGTGTGTGTGTGTGTGTGTGTGTGTGTGTGTGTGTGCGTGTGTGTGTGTGTGTGTGAGAGAGAGAGAGAGAGAGAGAGAGAGAGAGAGAGAGAGAGAGAGAGTCCCTGCAGGTTGTCACATGTCACCATAGCTCCTTTGTGTGAGGGAGTTCCACATCAAACACTGCAGGTTGTCACATGCCACCATAGCTCCTTTGTGTGAGGGAGTTCCACATCAAACACTGCGGGTGACAACAATGCAAGCTACTTCAGAAGGTTAGCTGTAACAAAAGTGGTTGGAAAGCCTTCCTTGGGAAGCTCTGAACGGCGGGTCACACCAACATTCCCACCACGATAAAGATAATCATTCTATACTCTGTAATATTTAACACTATGGAGAGGGTAGATTTCCTAGTGACTCATTACTATGTGTAGAAAAAGAGCTTAACATTAGCATCAATGCTGGGGAAATGGTGATTTTCTTAGTCTTGAAGTAGCCTTTGTGTGTTCTTCTTGTCATTTTCTACTCTTTTTGTGGTTCACTGATGGGTGGAGATACTGCGAGGTAAGGAAGGAGATAAAGAAGATTAGGTTGGGTTCACTACGGATTTGGGTGGGTTTTTTTGTCATTTTTTACTTGGATTTGTTGTTTTTGTGTGGTTTAGATAGTTAATGGATTGATTTTGTGGTTGATTTTTGATTTTTTGAGGAATTTATAGAGTAATTTTTGTGTCGACATGTATTTTATGGCCTTTTGTAGAGTAATGTGTGGAAAAATACAGAGAGTAATTAAATTGAATTTAAAAAAAATAGCTTAAGGCATTGCCTTAAGAGTAGCATTAGCCTACTAGTGTCACCTTGCATTGTTTAATTAGAGAATAATTAAGCATTAATTAAGATTTAATTATTAATTCAATCTTAAAAAATAAAAAAAAACTTAAGGCATTACATTAGGAGTAGCATTAGACTATTAGTATCACCCTACATTATTTAATTATAGAATAATTATGCATTAATTAATATTTAATTAAAAAAACGTCACTACTTGGTGCATTCACAAATAAGAATTGTGTTGCTCATAACTTGAGTTCATGGACTTGGATTGGAAATCTGAGACCATCGCTGGAATCGGGAGATCGAGCTCTACAACCCTATATCTTCGGATTGCTCAGATATGGGCGATAAAAATTTTTATTTTTAGCCACTAATTAGGATTAAGCATTTCCTGCATTATAAACTACCTTGTATGAGCTCTCATTTCATATAATGCATTTAGAATTAGGACTTAATTAGTAGAACTAAGGATAAATTAAAAATTTTCTCTCTGTACTCTCTAACACAGTGCACAGAGAGTTAAAAAAAAAGTCTTTGTTAAGAGCTAAAAATGATATAATTTGTAATGATTAAGTGCTCTTGCTCGAATTTGATTAAGTACATATCCTATAATTACTAGAGCTCCAATAATTGATTATGCACATAAAAATCTTCTTGAATGATGCATTGTTGGCTGGTCATTAAGTGGATTTTGGGACTAACTCTTTGATTAATAAGAACGTGTAACAGAAGGGCACGATCATCAATGATATTGGTGGTAGATGCTAGGTAAGTAAGGTTTGTTATTCTAACTTTCCATCTCGCATATTTTACCAAGGTGGCATTACAAAAACCACCTAGTTGCATTTGCATGTGCTTGCATGTTGCATGTTGCATGGTACTGGGTCCCGACTTCTTCGATGATCAATGCGATGAGTGCAGGTGGTAAGTATTGGGAAGAAATCTAACCTTTCCTGCACCCACCTTGCACAAAAGTCATTTAGCAGCATACCGTACAGTCCCTGTTTTGCAAGTCGTCGCATTGACTCCTTGAGCATGGACATAAATTCACATCGTTGCTTTCTTTGTTGGGACTAATCTTATTTAAAGTTGTAATTCCATAAGCGTAAGCGAAAACAAGTCATTTTTTCCCTTGCCTCAGTTCTTCAAATTGCCCAAATTTCCCACATTGTTTTCGCCAGCTTTGTCTTGGGCTAGAAGGTCTCTTGTCCATCCCTCACACATTTATGGTGGTTAACTAGGCAGAAGGATTTGATGGGCCCCACTGATAATTTTTTGGAGCATTATGAGCTTTTACATGTGACAAGAACTGATAGTTCTATTTATTTTGGTCAATTTGTAATTTTGTCCACACGAGTGGGTTTTTGGCACTTCACGTAAATCTAATGATTTTTTCACTCTAAAGAGCCACAAACGATGTAAACAAGGGATGACCGAGCTAACTGTAATGCTGGTAGGGATGTACTCTAGTTAGCCTAGGATACACATAGAAGCAGTTTAGACTAAGGCCGACCGCCCAAGTCTAGGTACTCGGGTACTTATAAAGTTGTATAAAAGATAACTTCTCGAATGTGAGAATGGACACTTCCTTTGTATGAGATTAGAGCTCTTATGTAGTAGTACACTACTTCTTGTCTTGTGTGTGTGTGTGTGTGTGTGTGTGTGTGTGTGTGTGTGTGTGTGTGTGTGTGTGTGTGAGAGAGAGAGAGAGAGAGAGAGAGAGAGAGAGAGAGTGTCTGTGCAGGTTTTCACATGCCACTATAGCTCCTTTGTGAGGGATTTTTCCAAGGAGTTCCACATCAAACACTGTGGGTGACAACAATGCAAGCTACTTCAGAAGGTTAGCTGCAACAAAAGTGGTTGGAAAGCCTTCCTTGGGAAGCTCTGAATGGGTCACACCAACATTCCCACCACAATAAAGATAATCATTCTATACTCTGTAATGTTTAACACTATGGAGAGGGTAGATTTCCTAGTGACTCATTACTATGTGTAGAAAAAGAGCTTAACATTAGCGTCGCTCTGCTACTGGGGAAATGGTGATTTTCTTAGTCTTGAAGTAGCCTTTTGTCATTTTCTACTCTTTTTGTGGTCATCACTGGTGGGTGGAGATACTGTGAGGAGGTAAGGAAGGAGATAAAGAAGATTAGGTTGGGTTCACTACGGATTTGGGTGGGTTTTTTTGTCGTTTTTTACTTGGATTTGTTGTTTTTGTGTGGTTTAGATAGTTAATGGATTGATTTTTTATTTTTTGAGGAATTTATAGAGTAATTTTTGTGTCGACATGTATTTTATGGCCTTTTGTAGAGTAATGTGTGGAAAAATATACAGAGTAATTAAATTGAATCTTTAAAAAAATAGCTTAAGGCATTGCCTTCAGAGTAGCATTAGCCTATTAGTGTCACCTTGCATTGTTTAATTAGAGAATAATTAAGCATTAATTAAGATTTAATTATTAATTCAATCTTAAAAAATAAAAACTTAAGGCATTACATTAGGAGCAGCATTAGCCTATTAGTATCACCCTACATTATTTAATTATAGAATAATTATGCATTAATTAATATTTAATAAAAAACGTCACTACATGGTTAGTTCACAAATAAGAATTGTGTTGCTTATAACTTGAGTTCTTGGACTTGGATTGGAAATCCGAGACCATCGCTGGAATTGAGAGATCGAGCTCTACAACCCTATATCTTCGGATTGCTCAGATATGGGCGATAAAAATTTTATTTTTAGCCACTAATTAGGATTAAGCATTTCCAGCATTATAAACTACCTTGTATAAGCTCTCATTTCATATAATGCATTTAGAATTAGGACTTAATTAGTAGAACTAAGGATAAATTAAAAATTTTCTCTCTATACTCTCTAACACAGTGCACAGAGAGTTAAAAAAAAGTCTTTGTTAAGAGCTAAAAATGATATAATTTGTAATGATTCAGTGCTCTTGCTCGAATTTGATTAAGTACATATCCTATAATTACTAGAGCTCCAATAATTGATTATGCACATAAAAATCTTCTTGAATGATGCATTATTGGTGGCTGGTCATTAAGTGGATTTTGGGACTAACTCTTTGATTAAGAATGTGTAGTAGAAGGGCACGATCATCAATGATATTGGTGGTAGATGCTAGGTAAGCAAGGTTTGTTATTCTAACTTTCCATCTCGCATATTTTACTAAGGTGGCATTATAAAAACCACCTAGTTGCATTTGCATGTGCTTGCAAGCATTTGCATTTGCATTTGCATGTGCTTGCATGTTGCATGTTGCATGGTACTGGGTCTCGACTTCTTCGATGATCGATACGATGAGTGCGGGTGGTAAGTATTGGGAAGAAATCTAACCTTTCCTATACCCACCTTGCACAAAAGTCATTGCAACATACTGTACGGTCCCTGTTTTGCAAGTCGTCTCTCACTGACTCCTTGAGCATGGACATAAATTCACATCTTTGCTTTCTTTGTTAGGACTAATCTTATTTGAAGTTGTAATTCCATAAGCGTAAGCAAAGGACGGCTAAGATTTTTCCACCTAACTAAAAATAGCAGGTAATGCTTAGAAAAGGGGTTTGAGATAACGATATTGATAAACACCATATAAGCAATCACCAAACCCGGTCTTGTACAAAACAAACATTATTTTCCTCCTGAATAGACCGAGTAAAATTGGCTGAAATTTCAGTCTAAAAAGAAGGATTGTCACCGAAAACTAAGGATTTCCACAAGTGGTCATAACTTTTAGTGAGTGTACCAAAATCAAATAGGGTTTTGCATGGTTAAGGCTCTATGCACATACCTTGATCCTATCATGTCAAAATCTGAATATCCTACATAGTGAGACGGGATATGGACTGGACTCAAAAACTAGCTAGGTTTCCATGCTTGCTTCTAGAGGCCAATCTAGGAACTTTTTTTAGTATCTGATTTTGGGTTATGTTACCTCCTGCTTAACCTAGCCTCACACCAAGTCTGGTCTCAAATGGACAAATGTGGTATTTTACTATTTTTGGTGACCCCACTTGTTGATTTTTTATGCTTGGTTAAAAATATCATTTTTGTTGTGGAAAAGTAATTTTGAGGTGGCAACCAGCGCGAACCATAGTACATACTATCCATATACCAAACCTTGACCTAGTTGGACCTATTTGAGTTTGACCCTAAAATGGAGGACATCAAAGTCCACATGCATTCATTGTTGGAATTAGGGTTAGGCATAATGGTAATGCACCTCAATGTGCTTAGTGTGAGCATGAAACACTGGGTTCTTCGCAACTATTATGCGCTCTGACTGTCAGTGAAAATGGTAGTACTAGACGACTGTCCAACACCCAAATCAACCATAAGACATATGAGTCACACACACTCAACTGTCATTAGGAAAAAAGGGAGCTCATTTTGGGGCCTTTTACGGTTTGGAAAAATAAGCTCTCAAACCAATGAACAGAGGACCAACGTAATGTTGGAGATTCACAAAAATAAGAGAAAATAGATAAAAGAAATAATATTTTATGTAGGTACAAGCGTGCTACATTAATGTGGAGATTGGTTTTTTATTCTCACAAGATCTTTGGACATGAAGATAGAATCTAGTCTGACATTTTCTCTGACAAGGGCCTTCCCGCTTCCACCTTCCTTTGAACTTTGAAATGTTGTGCTGCCTTTCTTTCGAAAGGTCTACCATTCTACACCACTGCCTCATTGTGCAGCAGCCTCTTCTTTTCCAAAATTGCTCCCTTGATCCTGTTTGGCTTAGAGTAAGATGTTTCTTGTCAATTGTCTATCTGCCCACTTTCTCTTTCTTGAAACTTCACTTTGTTATCTTGTCTACATTACTTTGCTGTGGTTACAGATTCACTAGGTCTCCATGGTGAATAAAAACTATGGCCGTTCTTGTGGAAGACGCTCTATGGATGATAATGCTATGAAGGTAGAATTATACCACACATCCTTACCGCGTCGACCTGCTTCTTCTATTTCTTCGGTAGAGAATTCAAGTACAGTCAAAACGGAAGGAACTTGGGAAAGGTTTAGTGTTTCGAAAGGAGCATGGGTGCTCATGCAACCTAGCAAAAGAAAGAGACCCCAGACAAAAAACATTTTCTTGGCATCATGGAAGGGAAGAGTACGAGATTTTAAAATCACCAGAGGGAAGATATCGGTGAAAGAAGTTTTGATTCAGCATGTGTACATGCATAAAGAACTTGTCTTGCGAGACTATCCAAATGATCTTCCGCAACACAGGCCTAATTGTATATTTTTCTATTGTAGTTTTGTTCTTTATGAGGTGTATGGATTTTTAAGATAAAGCTTTCTTTCTTTGCTTATTGACATTCTTGTGTTATTTTATTTCAAATTTATACCCTTCATCGTATGAGACATGGCAAAACATCGATTGTATTCTGGGATTTATAGATGTTTTGCATGGATCGATAGGAGAACAACAATACCAAGGTCGATGTGCAACAGAGCTAGCTCAATCCGGTATATTTTTTACTGATCATTTTTATCAGTTTTGCTGGACAATGCAAACACACATGGTGTGTTAAGAAAACAAGACCTTCCGGCATGGAATTCAGTGGATTGGTCTCTCCCACATTTTAGTGTTATAGAGGCATATAGGGCCAAGCTTTTCAAAGAAGTACAGAAAGCTCTAAGGCCCAATATTGCAACAAGGATAATAAAAATTTCTTTATGCATGCCTCTCACAGTTTTTGTAGACTTGTTTAATACCTTTCCAGTGAAGGTTTCAAAAACCATGTTCACAGTTAAAGCAACAAGTCTGGCATGCATGCCACAATTTTTGGATAAAGGTTGGGATAAGAAGACATGTAGTTCAGTGTTTGTGAGGTTGTCCAACCTTCTATGCAAGTGAAGTACATGGTTGCATCACAAAATTTTATTTTTTCTTTTTATTATAAGCGCAGTCGAATGCTAGGTACAAAACTAGTCCCAATGGATCAAGATGAAGATTCTTTTGGTGCAGAAAATAAACTTCTTGATATTGATGTTGTTGAGAATGGTGATGTGCTAGTCAATATCTCATTAAGACAATGTTGCTCCCTAGCTCAATTGCGCAATGACATTCTATTTGAGACAGAAGGTTCTATTTCAAAGGACTTTTTATTTATCTACAACAATAAGAAGGTATACCATCTGACTTATCCTAGTCTCATTAAGCACTGCTATTAGTTTACTTTACCCTATTGTTTCATATTGCTTTTTTGCAGGTGCTCAAAAGAAGAGAGAGTTCAATAAAATGCAAAGACATTGAAAATTTAAAAATTGAGATAACACAGACTCCATAAACAAAGGTATTATATTCAATAAAGTAAAATTCTGTACAGAAGTGTTTAACTATATATGTAGAACATATTCTTGACAACAATTTTCTATTTATCTACAGGCTGATCTAGAGGCTGCTCTACATAGTCCAAGCTCACCGTATCATCTTTATTTGGAGAATCTATTTTCTGCTGCTCCATCCTGTCGTGTACAGTCTCTTGGTGCTGCTCCATTGTCTCCTCTACTGCCCCTGGAGCATCTGTTTGCTGCTACTCCATCATCTCCTCAATAACATCAGTAGAGCAGGTCCTTGTTCTTGTGGCTTCTCCTCATCAGCACTAGGTCCTTGTTCCTGTGGCATCACATCCGCATCATCTGTGTCATCAAGGTGTATGACACCTTCTCGGACTTTAGAGCTCTCACCCAACTCGACAGTAGCTAGTACAATAGGTTTGGGGGAGGCATACTTCAAAAACTTCCAAATTATATCAGCTCTGAAACTATATACATAGTTCGAGCTTAAGCTATCTTCTCTCATCTGCAATGAGATATGATGATTTAGAACACTTTGTACCAATATCAAATTTTTTGAAGCTAAATGAAAATTATTTTTTCTTACAAGCTCTGGCTGTCCTATCTCAAAATAGCTTGAAAGTATATATTTGGCACTAATCAGCACTCTCCAGTCCGCAGCTACTTGAATCATCTTGTTGTGGTGTCTGGATAGTTGGAAAGATATGTTAGAAACTGTTAATATCTGAACAAAATAAAATTATTCAATAAGTTCAAAGGCATAGCATGAAATAGACATCAGTAGAGGGAACGACTTTCTACCTCTAAATCTATTGGCTCTATTGAATCAAAAAGATTGACATTAGGAGGACAGTGATCCAATGCATCTAGAAGCCTTTTAATACAACTACAATACATATAATTCAGTTAGTGTGCATTAAATCCAAATAATGAAGTTTAAAGTTAAAAATAGCACACAAACCACTTACAATTTTACCTCTCTGTGTGTGTTTCTAAGAGAGTTGAATAAAAAGCATTGCTTCTGCTGGATGTCAATAGAAGCAAAGCTCCAGTGGTCACTGCATAAGGAAAAAAGCATTAAGAAATCAAAGGCTACAAGAGTTCTCAATCTTGAAGAAAAATCCCAAAAGAAGCAGTCACCCACATACTTGTTATGGTATGAAAGTAGCAAAATATCGACATGATCAAAATCACAGTGTCTGAACCAATTGGAAATATCCATGGGAGTTTCCTTTGGATCTCTTAACTTGAAGGAAATGGCAGGATCAATAATATGAACTGTATGCTGTACAGCATGGTTCAGCCAGCTTCTCATCATGCTACATTGGACAAAACAATAATTAGGGTAGGGTGTAAAGGAGGAGGTACAGTAAGGATTGTTTTGCAAACAAATGTAAAATAAAAGACACTTACTAGAGCATTGCAAGAATGATAGTATCTGAGCAATACTCATTCTTATGAGCCAATGCTGTCAAGCATGGTTTTGTCAAGTCAAAATTATTCTCTGAAGTTTCATCTTCAACCAGCTCCTGCAACCTTCTCTGTATTTGCAGCTCCATCTGTACAGTCTCCACATCTATAGCAGATTTGGATTCTTCTATTTGCTGCTTCAGTGACTCCTCATAAGCAGCTTTCCCTCTGGTGCTCTTTGAGTGGGTTACTTCAACAACCTTCACCTTATCTACCTTCAATTTTCTTGTAGGTGGAATTAATAATATGTCTCTCATTTTTATGTCCTGCCATTCCACAGGATGGACCAGCTTGTCATACCTCCATCTCACTCTGGACAAAGTGTTGAAGTCTTTGGCCATCAGAGTTACCCTGTGAGCATGGGCTGCTACAAGCATTGTAACTTCAAAGTATTTCTCCAAGTAATCCTCTGCCATTTCCTGTAAGGAAAGAATGGCAGTCTTGTTCCACCTAAAACCAAGGTGCCAACTATCACATATTTCTCTCACTAGTCTCTGAAAAGGTGCCTTGGGGATTGCAAAGCCTATACTAGCTTTTTGTTGCTTCCTGATCTCCTTTAGCACACCTGCAGAATGTTTCAATCTCTTGGACTTTTGCTGGAGCAGGCTCATTGGCTTCCCCTTCCTGCCATGTGCAACTCTTCCCTTTGGAGGCACACTAGATTCCTTGATATCTGCCCCAGCTGTGCAGCAGCTGCTGCAAGCCCTGGCCCCTTGCCAGCCCTCCTTGCAGTTGCCTTGGTTCTTACCATCACTCTGAAAAGCTGCATACAAAGCAATGGAAAAAGATTACAACCATGGAGAACATGGAATGTTACAAGAAGGCAATGACAAGGTGGATAAAGCAACATTTAATAATTTGTGACAAAACGCGATTTTGATAATTTGAAACTCCTAACAGCTCACCATCGTGTTTTCCTGCAAATATTTGAAACAACATGCTATTACATTCCTACAGTGAATTCTCTGTCTTTACAACTACAAACAATATGGATTGAGTTTATGCAAGGAGTATACAGCCTTGAATAGCCTAGAAAGACACAAAATCACAATGATAGGGGTGGATGAAGCAGCAGTTTTAAATTTGCAACAAAATGCGATTTGGGCTGTTTGAGATTCCTAAAGCCCCCTCCTCGCGTTTTACTGCAAATTCTTGAGGCAGCATACTGGAGCATGCCTTCAGTCATTTCAGTGTGTTTCCAACTTGGTGCAAGATGGATTGAGTCTATAGAAGGCAGGAAGTGATCAAGCTCTCACTCAACAAGCCCAATTCAAAATCTTCCTGCTTCTCTTTGCAGTGGAAAAAGCTAAGGAATGCATATAATATTTATCATAATATCTAAGCTACATCACATCACTCAGTACCTTACCCTAATATACTATTAAACAAGAAGAAAAGGAAATAGAGTGTCTTACTGACCTAGAAGCTATCTGTAGGTGTGTTGTGCTGGTGATGAGTACCCTGTGCTGGGGATGAACCTGTGCTGATGCTGATGGTGTAGAGTAGGGAGGTAGAGAGGCAAGAGAGCTGAGTTAGGAGAGATTAAACAGGAGTGAATAGATTATTGCAAAATACAAATAAAGTAGCTAATAAATACCACACGTGTGTAATGTAGTCGTTTTTTCACACGTGTGGGTCCCACCTAGATCTTTTGGAATTTGAAATTTGACACGTGTGAAAGTCACTTTTTGCCTTGGAAATTATGCCAATCATGATTTCATAATCAGATCCATTAACACTCTTCCCTCCCCGTCTTCCATTCCTGCCAGCACCCTCCCATCATCCTTTTCCTTCCCCCTCTGATCACTTCCTACCCAACACACTCCATCCACTCTGCAACCTGCCTGAAGACTACCACCACTGCCAGATCTCCAGGTTACCTAGGCTGCAGCTCAAGTTTGGAAGAGAGCAGGAGAATCACCACGATAACTCCAATAGTATGGAAGAGGAAAAGAAAGGTCAGAGATCTATATTCTTTTCAATGTTTTTTGATATATATTTCTTCCATCTATAGAATTCTTGAATCTTACTGCCTAGGAATCTGGTACATCACCCTTGGATTTGATTAGAGATGGATATGAATAGGACTTAGAAGTTTGCAACAAAATGCGAGGAGAGTGCTTTACATTTTCCAAATGGTCTAAATCGCGTTTTCCTACAAATTCTTATATTAGTTTTAGTTTTCATTTCTTCCTCTTTGTTTTGCTCTCTTTTGCCCTGGGGAATTCCTCCTAGTATCATTTACTGTCCAGAACACTGTAAGATGTTCCTAGCATTTGATTGGAGATGGATGTCAATAGAAATGGAGAATTTGCAACAAAATGCGAGGAGAGTACTTGACATTTTCCAAATGGCCCTGCATCGCGTTTTCTTGCAAATTCTTGTGTCCCTTTTGGTTTTCACTTCTTCCTCATTGTTTTGCTTTCTATGTCCTTGGGGATTTCTTTCTTGATGATGAGAAAAGTTTTTGCTTTGGAACAGTTGATTCTCAGGCCCCTCCTTTCAAGAGGAAGCTGGACTTTTCTGCTTTTTGGTGTCCCTAATAGACCTCAAGAAGGAGGGCATCAAAAGTGGGAGAAGATCCAAGAGAGTTGTGGGTATATAAATATCTTTTTGCCAACAACAATAGTACAATGGAAGAGGGCACACTTGAAGAAGAGAAAGTAGGTTTTTACAAGTGGGAAGATTACTTTTATTGAGAGATAGATAATGCTTACATGTGTTTAACTTATGTATTTTGACAAAGGCTACATGATGGTGGTAGAATAGGAGCAGATGACTAAGCTGATCATGTTTGACATGGTTGATGATATAGCATCCATGAGTGACATCTTTAACAAAAGTACCTAAAATTCATGCCAAGGTAAAGGTTTTCATACAAAATAAAATAAAGGATAAGGTACAATGCTCAACTAGCAATGCTTCTTTGATATTGGAGCTAGATCTAAAGATCTATAGATGCTTACTCTTGCCAAGACATAAGCAAAAATAGAAAGAAGATGTGGGAGATTGTCTTGCCACCATGAGTGATAATAGAGGTCACTAGAGTTAGAGCAACATAAGTTGGAAGGCCATTTCAAGGATGCACTAAGGGTTTCTCAAGAGGCAGGTTGTCTTTTATACTAGAGCTCCAGTTCACACTACTTTATTAATGTCCAGCCTTTTGGCCTTGGCCATTAGCCATATGTCCAGCCTTTTGGCCTTGGCCATATGTCCACACCATTTATTCATATCCCATGGCCTTTTAGCCTTGGCCATTAGCCATATGTCCACACCATTTATTCATGTCCCATGGCCTTTTGGCCTTGGCCATTAGCCATATCTCCACACCATTTATTCATGTCCCACGACCATATATCCTAAACTCATATACTTATTAACATGGGTATTTATTAAACCATGTTACACTTAGTCTTCTTGCTCCTCCCCCATCCTCTCTCTCTCTCTCTCTCTCTCTCTCTCTCTCTCTCTCTCTCTCTCTCTCTCTCTCTCTCTCTCTCTCTCTCTCTCTCTCTCTCTCTCTCTCTCTCTCTCTCTCTCTAGCATCACATCAAGATCCCTTTCAAGAGATCCTTGGTTGAAGCATTATATCGATGCCCATAGGAGAGCTTTGGAGTTTCAAAAAGGAGATTGGGTGTTTTTAAGGATTTCTAAGTCAAGATATGGGTCTCTTGAAGAGAACAATAACACCAAATTAGCTCATCACTACTGTGTTATGGATTAAATGTTTTAGAATAGTGGGATGTTAAGCAACTATTGTAGCTACCCATGTATCAATCACGATGGTACCACTCGCAAACATAAGCTATGTTTGTTTGATAGGTAAGGGGAAAAAAAAAGATGTGTAAAGATCCTTACTCACTTAAGGGGCTTTACATATATGACAACAAGAGGGGTATGCCTTTCCACGTCATCCTCACCCAAGAGTTTGGGTGATCATGATGACAAGCAGGTAAATAGCTGCTCCACATGGTGGTTGTGGTCATGACACTAGTTTCACTTAATAAGGTAGATATTCCAATGTCACCTAAGAACATTGACTCTTTGGTTACACATTAGATTTTAATAGAGAGGGGGTAAATATTCTAATATCGCGTAAGAACATTGACTCTCAGCATACACACTAGATTTAATAGAGAGGGGGGTAGATCCACAAAAACTCCATCTTGTTAGCTTAGAAAAAGAAAAAAGAAAAAAAAGAAGCATCAATGCCAAGTCACCTCATCTAGGTTTGATAGAATCCCATACGTTAGAAAGTAACTCATTTGTAAATATTCATGCATACACGCCACTAAGTAGATGGGTTATGAGAGGTTAAGGCGGCACAAGTAGAGTGGAGCTCATGACATAGTTGGATGGTGCACTTTCTAGTTTCATGATAATTGGTATGGTCATAGTGTATATAGGTGAAACAAATTGGTGATGATATTCAAAATTGATGTTAGTTGTTTTGATTTTTTAGTGTAAGCATTTAAAATAGCAATTTCAATCCAAGCTACAACTTCAGAGATATGGTCCTAAAAGATTATCTAAAGGGGTAGAGTTTGAACCATCGAAAACTTACCAACTTTATGAAATTGTGATCTATACACATTTTTTAAATTCTATGCAAAATTATTCATACTTAGGTAGGTAATCTTTGGATTCTCAAATTGTAGCTCAAATCAAGGAGCTTCAAAATTGTTAAAATAATACACCAAAATATCCAAGAATGTGACACTCGAGCTAAGGGCATATGGTTCTAAGGTCACAAGCCTATCATTAGCATGTAGTAATATGGTCATATCATCCCTCCACTTCAGCTATAAAAACTTGTTGAAATCAAGTGGATGGAGGATCTTTGTTCCACCCAAATCTAGGCACTAGTGTTCATTTTGATGGTGCACAAATCTAGGTAGATGGTGGAGAGAATCTTAGAGAATATTAACACTTAATCTTGCTATTAATCAACTTGTACCACTGTCTATTTAAAGGCTTATATCTAAAGCAAGAATACACTCTCATTTTCCATCAACATGCTATCCCTATGATTGTTATTGACTTAATCATGTGATTAGTCGTAATCATCTTGCTTAGCTTGTCATCATGCTTCAATCATGTGTTTAATCCAATGCTTCAAGCCCCCATGATTCCAATATGGTTCAGAGCATAGATCCTCATGCTTGGAGAATTAATTAATCTCACTTCATCATTATGACTAATCTCGATTAGTGATAATCTCATTTATCATCATCTAAGTAAGCTTCAACTTAGAGCCAATCCTAGGCCCTAAATGCAGCCCTAGTGTAGATCGACACACGAAGAAGAAGCCAATGGTTTCACACGTAAGCACAAATTTGGGGCTTTTCACTAAGTTAGGAGCTCCTCTTCAATACTCATAGCTGTGGGGACATTTTAGCATGACAAATCTAAATGTAGCCTTAATTTTTACTAAAATTGATGCCTGCTAGCTCCTCCAAGCATGGGCCCTCTACAAAAGAAAGTTATGGTATTATAGTGATTAAGGTATAAATTAAAATAGCTACTAATCTATTTATGGGATTTAATCTCATCTAGACACACTGCCTAACTCTATCTTGAGGCATTTCGAATATGTGTTTAAGGAGGAGGGCCATCAATTTTAAACTTCAAATCAGCTCTCTTTTTAGCTCTCCAAAATATTGAGCTACTCACTAATTAGTGATTAATGTTGGCTTAATCTATAAAATTTTAACTAATTAGTGTTGGTAAAACATTGTGAGTCATCCAATGTTAAGTACATTAATCCAAGGAAGAACTCAAGAAGTCCAAAACCAAACCCAAACCTCATTATTACACACATGTAAAGAATTTGGGTTTTTCTAATTTCCTTTCCACTCACATGCATTTGTATGTTGAAGGGGTCTTTTAAGAAACTCTTTAATCTTGTTATGAGGGTTTATATATTGCCCTTGGGTTGATAAGCCAAGTGGTAAGACTTACCCATACTATAAAAAACTCATTTAATCTTGATAAATTTGAAGGTTAATGGTTTCCACACTTGGTAAACCAAGATAAAATTTTCCCTAATAAGGATGGGATTATGGGGAGTTGCAAACAGGAAGGAAAATATGCCTACCATTGGAGATGAAAAGGCCATATGTGTGAGCAAAGATGAGAAAGCATTGGGCCTTTAGTGACACATATATCCATCATATAGATGGAAAGGATACTTCATCAATTTTTATGAGCCTAAAAGGAACCCAAGTGAGTCACTCCCGACTCACCTGGGTCTCGACTCATCGCAATTATATGAAAAGTACCTTAACTTGCAGACATCAAGAAAGCTATTGAAGAGGAGTTGCAATGCTCTTGAAGAACCTATCCTAGGAGAAGTTTAGTAACATTTTTACTACACTCACAAAAGTTCCAAGCTCTAAAACTGATGGATGTGGAAGCATCCTTACTCAATGAAGACAACAAGATTAAGCAAAGGTAACAGATCACAGAAGGAGGATCATAGAAGGAGCTTTCTTCAACAAAGGAGGGCTCAAGAAGTCAAAGGCACCCTTCAAAGGTTCTTTTCAGAAGAAGGATTTTCCAAAGAAGTCATGAAGAGAAGGGCTATTTCTATAAAAACAAATCATAGAAGGCTTTTCTTATATAGGTGAAGCTGATTCAAGTGAAGAAGAAGCAAAGAAAAAAGAAAAAGAGGCCTCAGTAGAGGCCAACTACACTAGAAATTACTTGACCTGCTAGTCACCCCTCTATTCTAAAATTGTTGTAATCATAACTAGAATTAGCATTTGGCATCATAACTGACATTACAAAGCTATGGGAGTAAGACTTGTTAGGAGCCTGTTAGTCACCCCTCAACTAGACTAAAGGCAATTGGGATTTCTAGACCAATTAGAACTTGCCAACCTGTTAGTTAGTCCTCTAATCATAACTCGCATAAAAATTACTACCATAAAGGTAATGATGCCACTTCTTGATGGCATGCAAAATAATAGCCATCTATTAATCATAAACATGCATATACATCTCCTTCTCATTCAATTTATAGATCTCATAGGCACTAACCCCATGGTACAAAATTGCCCCAATTTCTCTTCCACAAACATCAGGCTTGGTGGTTAGTAAAAGGCTTAGTGAAATCAGGACACACCGAAATAGGGGTTGAAGTGAGCATCCTCTTGAGCTCCTCAAAGCTTTTATTTGCTATGGCATCCCAAAAGAAGGATTCTTTCTTGAGCTTATTAGTAAGAGGGGCTGTAATTTTTTCCCCTCCTATAGAATGATGATAATCCCAAAAAAACTCTCAATTTCATCACATTGGTGGGTATAGGCCACCTTTTCACACATTCCACCTTTTTAGGGTCCACCTTCATGCCCTATTTGCTCATAATGTGCCTAAGATATTCCACTTCATAAGCCATAAAGTACACTTGCTCTCTTTGTATACAATTAGTTGGCCCTTAATACCTCAAGTACCTCTTTTGTATACAATTGGTTGGCTCTCCTCTATATATAATTGGTTGGCCCTCATACCTCAAGTACCTCTTTTGTATACAATTGGTTGGCGCTCCTCTATATATAATTGGTTGGCCCTCATACCTCAAGTACCTTTCTCACATGCATCAAATGCTCCTTCTCCCTTTGCTATATAGAATACCAAGACAAACTTATAGAGGAAGGGCTAAAACTTATTCGCCAATGCTTGGAATGTGGCTAGCCTCATTGCATAAGCCAAATGGCATAACCATGAAATGGAATAAGCCCCCCTTTTTGCTCTAAAAGCTGCCTTGAATTCATCACCTCCCTTCTCTCAGATGTGGTGATACGCACTCCTAAAATCAATCTTAGAGAAGTACTGGAGCATCCTTAAGGCCATCTAGGAGATCACCAATTCGAGGTATTGGAAACCTATTCTTCATGATGGTAATCTTGTTGAGATCATGTGGTAATCTACGCATGTCCAAAATGAACCATCCTTCTTCTTCACCAATAATACAGGTGAAGCAAAAGGATATTGGCTAGGTTCAGTCCACCCCTTATCTAAGTGTTCCTTAATTTCTCTTGCCACTTCGTTCTAAACACGGTCTTGGGAACATCTGTTCCCTGATCCTAACCTAGTGGTAGTCCCACCTAAGGTCAATTTTAAAAAAGTAGCATACACCATTGAGTTGGTTAAACAACTCGTCGATGCGGGGAATTAGATACTTGTTCTTAATCGTAATCTGATTAAGAGCACAATAATATATGCACATATGCATATAACCATCTTTCTTTTTTACCATAAGAATAGGTGAAGTCCATGGTAAAGAACTAGGTTTTATGAACCCTTTTCTTGCATAATCAACCAATTGTCGCTCCACCTCTTATACTTCGGAGAGGTCAACTAAGTCTATAAGCAAGCTTGGTATAGGCTTGGAACCTTATACTATATCAATGGAATGGTCTACTTTCCTAGATGGTGGGACACCATCTAGCAAATATTTGGGAAAAACATCTCGATACTCTTGCAATAAAGAATTTAAAGTATCTATGTACTTACCATTATTTACTATCTCGTTTTAAGCCTTAGATTTTTTCAAGTTTTTCTCACATAGAGACAAAATAGGGTTTACAAAAAAAGGGGTCTTGTCCAAGGCCATTTACATTTATTATTTCATCTACAGAAACATTGTTCACTTCTGTTTCATCTACGGAAACATTATTCACTTCTGTTTCATCTACATAAACAAAATTATGCAAAATGTTACAAATGTATACCTGTTGAATCTTGTCGAGCTCGTAGGCATGACACAACTCCATGGATGATATCAAAGGCATCGTTGGCATATCATGCTCACCACGCAAAGTAATGCATCCACCCTCATGGATGAACTTTAAGCTATTATCCTGGTAACTATGATGTAGGGTAGGGCCCGCGTTATATAACCACTCCCTGCCTAGATAGATATCTGCCCTAGCTAAATGCATGACCTGGAAATCAAGCGAAACCTTGTAGACCTGCATAACAAGTGGCACTCCCAAAACCACCGTGTCCCAAACGGTTTTGTCATAACCATTAGCTATGTACATATAGTCACTCTTGGTCTCAGGAATCTTCAACTTTTTGACTAACAACTAGTTAAGAAAGTTGTGTGTGGCTCTACCATCGATCATAATGGTGACTCTATGCTAAGCTCAAAGTTGATGGCACTTACGTTGCCGTCGATAGAACTTCGAAGCCAATGGCATTATGAACTATGCTAAAATTACCTCGAGCTCGCCCATTCCCCCTCCGGATGTCTCACACACGATTGATTTGTAGATTTCGCTAGATTCAGAAGCAGGTTTTGCCATCTCTTATACAAGCATATGTGATTGATTGTGAGTAGAGACCCCCTACACTACAAAATTTGAGTCTACACCTCCCGACTCCCTTAAGCCCTTAGTAAAGAAGAAGCATGTCCACTGCCTTAAGGCCTACATCATTATTGTGAAGCCCCTAACAATTTTTTATTTTTTTTCGAACATAACATTGGCCATCGTTGTGCAGGGCATCGTCCCTCATTACTAAGTGACACATCATGAATCAGGAGGGATCTATGGTTGGAAAGAGATGTCGGCGATCGGGATTTGATCAACATCGTTGGATTCCCAAGTGAACTACATGTGAACTACGGGTAAACTCAAGGGTGAACTCACACAGGTAAACTCGAGGTAAACTAGGTGAATTAAGGGTGAACTAGGGAGACATTTTTTGGCAAGAAAGTGAACTAGGGAACAAAAATACCAAGATTTAAATTTAAAAAAACTCTCCACAACCTGCTGGAAAGTATAGCATAGTGGCTAGATGACGAAAACTTGAGCGGCTGGTTTCGAGTTCGAATCCTCTTTTGCATTGAGCTCAATCCTTCGAAATTTTTCTAAGTCCCAAAAATCCCTATGGTATACCCCTAGTTCACCCCTGGGTTTACCCCCTCCTAAGTTCACCCCTAGTTCACCCTGAGTTCATGCCTAGTTCACTTGCCCGACAGAAATCGACGATCTAGAGTAGGCAAGATTGGGAAGCTTCTTTTCAGCCTTAGATCCCTCTTGATTCATGATGTGTCATTTAGTCATGTGTGGGCGCCCGGTGGGGTGTGTTATTAGTTTGCTAGTATTGGCTGCCTATGGCTGTTGTCGGCATTGCCGATGTAGCGCCATCGTCTGTTGTTGGCCGGTGGTGAGCATGGGAGCACACGCTATTGCTACTATCACTAGTCACTACTGTTGATGGTCGGTGGTTTGGACGACACACCCGTTGCAAGTGCTATGGCTGCTGTTGCTAGCCAGTGTGCCCATTGAGTTATGTACCCCCCGCTACTCTACCGTGGCCATTGTGCAGCTCTGTCGGGTTAGAGCTCTGCCGCCGTGGCCGTCGTGCAGCTTGGCTGGCAAGAGTCACCTAACGACAGCAGCGCACACATAGCAAGCAAGCAACCAGATTATTTGCCTACGCCCCCAAACTGCTTTTGTCTTTATGTGTTGGCCGCTTGTCACCAGAGAAGGTTCTCTTGTGTGGTCTTCGTGGCTTTGGCTTAAAGAAGAAAATTAAAGATAAAGAAGCTTATCCTTTCTTGAATGTGGTTCACGTGCGGAGAGGAGACACAACCGTCACACGCTCTGATATCAATGTGATGTTGCATTCGGTATCCACCAAGATGAAGGATGAAATAGGAATATTTTCACAAGTACACATTTAAATCATATTCTTACAATGATAAATAAATTGAATAGAGGAAAACAATACAAGCATAGAGAAAGTGAACGTGAACACTTGAAAAATATTTCACCACACAAGACTCAAGCATTGGGTGCAATCTCCCCCTCAAGTCTAGCTCCTCCTCCCACACGCAGTATTTATATCATATTCATATTTTTAGTCCTTCGAACCTTTTTCACTCTTAGGCTTTTACTTTACATATAAATAACCTTGTCAAAAGTTTCTAAAGTTTATATATAAGAAAACCTTTGTCCAATGATAAATACTAATGGGCATTTACACATAAAATAATCTTGTGCACACTCGTACAGTCCACCATCCATATGACACCTCAATCGGTACTCTCGCATAGTACCTCATTTGATACCCTCACACATCTCAAACCATACGACACCTCAATCGGTACCCTCGTATAGTGCGACACCTCAATCAGTACCTTCGCACATGTCATTATCTATACTCCTAGACATAATCCACGTTAGTTGAACAATCAATTGAACACATCAATTAATCCTAATGCCATCATAAAAAATAGGCAACCATAATATCAAATTACACGTACCAATATACACGGCACACACGGGCATCCCCAATATAAAATAAGAAATATAATTCCCAATACTCAAAGGTAATTCTCATAACAAAGGAGGGTAGCTCTTGTTCACTACCCAACCATAATAGGCTGTAAATGATTAATAAATATCTAATTATACATGATTAGCACATGATCTTCATCCTCGCACCACCGCTGAGTCCACTATAGTGTGACACCTCATTCGGTACCCTCACACATCTCAATCCATACAACACCTCAATTGGTACCCTCCTATAGTGCGACATCTCAATCAGTATCCTCGCGTATCTCAGTACCTATACTCATATACATAATTCACGTTAGTTAAACAATCAATTGAACACACCAATTAATCCCAACGCCATCATGAGAAATAGGTAACCATAATATCAAATTACACGTACCAACAGGCATGGTACACATGTGCATCCCCAATATAAAATTAAAAATATAGTTCCCAATACTCAAGAGTAATTCTCATAACAAAGGAGGAGAGATCTTGTTCACCACCCAACCAGAGAGGAATTGTGGATAAGCTCTAGACTGCTGGGCTTATGGAGTGGCCCGCTTGTCCCACACTTGCCCGGTTGCCCATGGTCCTCCCACCCAGGCGCCTCACCCCTGAACCTCGGACACTTGCCGATCGCACTCCGACGACGATCAGGCTCCATATCCGGCCGACCCCTACATAACTTGTTACAAGTGTAACATGCTGGAATCAATACCCATGTTAATAAGCATACGAGTTTAGAATATATGGTCCAAAGGCCATGGGACTAAATGATGTGGACATAAGGCTAAGGGCCAAGGCCAAAAGATTGGGCATTAATAAAGAAGTGCAAAATGGAGCTCTAGCATAAAAGACAACTATGAGCTTAATCATGTAATTAATCACTATTACTAATCAAGCATTAATCATTTTCTTGCTTCAAGCAAGCTTCCATTGTTGTGAATCCTCAAGAGTGCAAGCATGTGGTACTCCATGTAATATATGCATCTCTTTCACACTGAGAAGAAGACGAATAATTTTTTATGAAGGATCTTGAGGGGATTCATGTAAGCTAGCATAGAAAGGGCTTGTGAAAGATCCCTGCCCACTCCGCGTAACGGATTTGGGGGGTATTAGCAGCGGAAGTAGCACTTCTTGTACGGGACAGGATCCCTCACTCGGGGCCTCGCCCCCCACAGATATCCAGACAAGAGACTAATCCCTTGGTTCTTCAAAAACCGAACACGGAAAAACCTCCCCCTACCGGAAAGCACGGGCGATTCCTCCAGGATATTTGTACTCTAACGTAGTCAGGGTCATTTTACTGACCAAACTGATCCGACCGAACCTGTGAGTCACTTGGTCAGATCAAGGAAGAAACTTTCACTTGGATCATAGAAACCAATGCTTTTTTCCCCATCGAGAGACACAGCCATTGATTCTTTTTTCCATAGAACAATTACTATCCGGGATTTACTTCATCTATCGTACTATAACAGAATTGAGTCTCATTTTACGAATCCATCAGTCCAGTCTAACCCTATCCAATCCCATGGGTTAGCCAACCGCCCAACCACTATAGTGATGGGATCCAATTAGGAATTTGGTTAGGTTTTGTCCCGGATACCAGGGAAAAGAGTTCCCAGGTCTCCTAGCCGGATATTCATGCAAATTTAACGCCAGTCACACCACTTACACACCCAATATGAAATTGCCTTTTTCACAGATTCAGCTATCTTTAAAACAATCATTTAATGAAACCATAGTGTCACTGATCATAATCCTCCAAAATATCCAGTTGAATCCTTATTTCCAATCATTCCTTCATCGGCGTATCTATGGCATCATCGGCAACCAGAACGCTCACCACCTGTCCGCTCAGGGGCCTTTTCAATAGTTCCTAGCTCATAGTAATCGACAATATATTCACATTTCAAAAATGGAATCTCCGTTGAAGATCAGCAAGATCAACCAACGGATCCATATAAAAGAGCCATGGACTCATCCGTTGAGGACTAGCAAGGTCAATCAACCAGATCCATGCTCGAATTCAAAAAACAACTCTTACTCCTTGTTCCAATATCTTCCCTGACGCACCTGTGGGTATCTTCGATGACCCAGAGCCCGAGCACCGTATGGTCAGCACCCTCTAGGATCCTTCGCAGGTGACCTAGCACTTCACTCATAGGCCGCTTCCTTGGTCCCTCATCCACCATACCGGAAGCTCACCATTTAAATCGAATAGAGGCTGGTCAAGACCTCGACCAACCTTGCTACACGAGATGTCCTCCGTTGACTCTCCGTCAGCTATTGCAACTTTATCAGTTAGGTCTCCACGACCTCATTCTCAAGACGGTCAAAATGCTTCCTGAGCATTATTGACATAAAACAATCATTTAAAAATAGATCATAAATACAGTTTCTATAATGAACTCTCATCTTTCACATTGTTCCACATCTGTCCACATTACTTAAATCCATATCCAATTCATATGTATTCCTTCATCTCATCGCATCTTTCCTCATTTACCCTCATCACATCTCATCCACTCAGATATGGACATGTATGTGGAAGAATGGATGTGGATGTGTATGTGGAAGTATGAATGTGGATATATATGTGGAAGAATGGATGTGGATGTGTATGTGGAAGAATGGATATGGATGTGTATGTGTATGTATGAATGTGGATGTGTATATGGAAGAATAGATGTGGATGTGTATGTAAAAGGATGTGATGTCAATGTGAGTGAATGGATGAGATGTAATATGATATGAATCCGGATGCGAGTGAATGAGATGTGATGTCATATGAATCGGATGTAAATGAATGATATGAGATGTGAATGGATGAGATGTGATGTGATGTGAATCGGGATAAGAATGAATGAGATGAGATGTGAAATGAATGTGATGAGGTGTGATGTAAATTGAAATAGATGTGAATGAATGAGGTGTGATGGGATGGGAATATGGGCCACATCTATTCTCATTACATCACATCTATTCTTCCACATACACAATTCTTCCACATACACATCCACATCTATTCTCATTACATCACATTTTATCACATCCTATTTTCATCTTATCACATCCCATACACATCTTATCACATCCATTCACATTATATCACATCCCATACTACACATCTTATCGCATCCTATTTTCATCTTATCTCATCCATTCACATGCTATTTCCATTTAATAGCTTTTTCTAGGTTGATCCCGATAATGGGACTTTTTCTAAATTTTTGTCAATTGCTTTGCCTAATTAAAGGTTCTTTTTCTCGACAACTAGTTCCATATTCATTCTCAATTTCTCAAATGAATTATATTCAATATTCCTCTTTTGGAATAGAAGAATTCATGGGATTTACAAAAATCAATTCTACCCATATTTTCACTTTTGATAAATAATTATAAATTGAATTATACTAAAATTTTCTCTTCTTTCCATTTAATTTCTTGGATCTCAAATACCATGAAAATTCCTCTTTTTGTATTTAATTAATTGCATTCCAATGTCATGGGTATTCCTCTTTTATCCATCAATTATTTCTCATAAAGTAATTTTATTTAAAATAAAATACCCATAAATTTAATATGATAGGAATTTCTCTTTTCCCATCTCAATGATCGGAATTCCAAATGTCATAGGAATTCCTCTTTTAACATTTAAGTATTTCTCATAGACAAAATAAATTTATCTACATTTCATCTTTGAATTTAATTAAAATACTCATTAATTCCAATATGCTAGGAATTTCTCTTTTTCCATCTCAATGATGGAATTCCAAATGTCATAGGATTTTCTCTTTTAATATTTAAATATTTCTCATAGATAAAATAAATTTATCTAAATTTTATCTTTGAATTTAATTAAAATACTCATTAATTCCAATATGCTAGGGATTTCTCTTTTCCCATCTCGATGATGGAATTCCAAATGTCATAGGAATTCCTCTTTTAACATTTAAATATTTCTCATAGATAAAATAAATTTATCTAAATTTCATCTTTGAATGTAATTAAAATACTCATTAATTTCAATATGCTAGGAATTTCTCTTTTTCCATCTCAATGATGGAATTCCAAATGTTATAGGAATTCCTCTTTTAACATAAAAAATGAATTACTAGAAATTTCTCTTTTGCTAATGACTATTTATGCATAAACATAAAAATTAAAATTTTTATTATTATAATGAGAATCATTCAATTAATCTAGGATGATTAATCCTAGAATATTGTAGAAAGTCCTCTTTTCATATTATGAATGAAAATGATTTATGTGTTAATTTTTTCCATAAATTTTACCATAGCTCCGCTATTGCTATTACTGTTAATTCTCAAATAATTTGAAAGCATAAAGTTTAGTAATATCCCTATGATTAGAATAACCATTAATTGGATCAATATCCAATTATGGGCTTGCTTCTTAATTTTTCCATAAATTAAATTACATAAAAAGAATTAAAAAGCCACTTAATTGGCCCAAGCATAGAAATTACTTTTAGATTAGAGAATTGCTTCATGAGAAGCTTCATTTGAATATAGAATAGGTCATAGGAATGACCATTCTTTGGAGGAGAGAGAGGCATGCTTAAAAAACATTATAATTTAAGCATAAATGAAAATTTATGTGTTTTATCTCACTACAATTCATTAAAGAACTTCAGTTGTATTAAAAAGCCATTCAATTAAATGCTTCTCAAGCTTGAGAGGGGTTGAGAAGAGAGAATCATTTGGAGATTAAAAAAAGACCATAAACCACACTTTACCTCCTAGATTGCTTGATTCTTTGATCAAAGTAGAGGTCCCAAACCAATCAATTGGTTTGGTATGTTGATGAAGACTCCAAGGAAGATTGAAGAGAGAGAGAAGCTTCAATCTCTTCAATTTGTAGAGAATTTTTAGAGGATAATAGAAAATATCATTATTTTAGTATAATACTGGCATGGTATAGTTCTCATATTTTTTTACAAAGGGCTAAGGATCTATTTGTAGGTGTGGGAGGCCTCTAACCAAGTCCAACTAGTTTCTAGAATTTTTTAGGTTCAGTTTGGCTGAATTTGGACAAGATTTAGACCTAGTTTGGCTCCCTTTTGATTTGGTTTGATGATCCAGGGAAGAGGAGAGATAAAAATATCACAATATTTTTGAGTTTAAAACTCCACCACACATGTAAAATAGGCACCTCCTTGAAGAGCCCCCTTCTCCTTACCAAGGTGTCAAAATTGAATCATTATACCCAAAATATCTCATTTTTTTTAGTAATATTCATAGTTTTTTACTAATAAACCTTGTCCTTAGTCAACTCTTCATCTTATGTGAGTATTTACTCATTTTTGGGGGTCTTTCTTTTAATTCTTCAATTTATCTCCTCCCTACATTTAGATTAATCTTATTGGTCCATAGGAACCTTAATTGGACCATAATCTTTTTTTTTTGGAAAATCTGGACCCTCAGGCTAAGGTCCTTTTTACCTATTTTCAATTAATTCCAATTGCACATTGGAAAGTTCTTTTTGAATTTCTCTTTCAGGGAAAACGATTTTAGACACTAGGAGGATTTTTATATCAAAAAATATCTCGATTTTGGATTATCTCTCTCTAGACATTTTCTCTCTCCAAGTCAAAACAGGGTAAAATAGAATCTTTCTTTTATTTCAAAGAGGGGAATAATTACAAGATCAGAAGGGGAGGTTCTTACGCCTGCACACCTCAAAAGCTAGAGGGAGGAATCTTACAGCTTGGGTCTAATAGATGTAAATCTACAGAGGAAACAATAGAACATTTTGTGTTCCTCATGTCTTGGGATAGGCACCTTCACTAAAATTTATTGCATTAGATTCCAGGTACCTGGAATATGTAAACATAAATGTCTAATTAGCTTCAATGTAATCCTTTGAAGGGATTTGAGAATCAATAATAGCTCATTACAAATGATGGTATATGGAACACTTAGATTCATCTAGGATCCTAGGAGTAAGCGATGATGTTCTCAAATGTCGTACTTTTTATCATCGCCTAAAAGTATGCTAATACACTCCCTCACTCTAGCTTTACAATTATGGATTGTAAAAGGCACACATTAAATGATGAATTAAATTATTCACCAAAATGTATGTATGTATGTATGTTAACATCCTTCTAAGTTTAGAAACTTGCTCAAAATCCCTTTACTTAAAAAAATAAAATTAAATTCTAGATACAAATTTCACAATCAATCGGCAAAACCCCATCATTCATGAGGGGTACATATTAATGCGTCCTTTCCAATAATGGGGGGTTGTGTGTGTGTGTGTGTGGAATGACAAATTGTGTTGTGGATTTAATATTTTAGAATAGTGAAATGTTGATGAGTAGCTATTGTAGCTACTAGCTACCAATGCATTATACCAGTACAATAGCATGGGTAGTTATTGTAGCTACCCATGCATTAAATCTCAACATGTGGGGGCTTTACAAACATAAGCTTTGTTAGTTTGATGGGTGGAGATTCAAGAAGATGTGTGTTAAGGCCGTTGGCTCACTTAATGTCTCTCGATGCTTGAAAAACTTGATATGTAATCATTTATCTCGGTTAAAATGCAAAAGACCTAATTGAAATTTGGCATTGCTTTTATTTTCAAGGGGCAAAATTCATTAAACCCTTTATTTCTTCAAGGGGCACATGCTAATGTGTTTTTTGCAATAATGGGGTGCACCTGGGGGGGGCGGGGAAGGGGGAGGGGGGAGGGGGGTATTCGTGTTCATGGAATGGCAAACTGTGTTGTTGATTGAACGTTTCAGAATAGTGGGATCTTGAGTAGCTATTGTAGCTACCCATGCATCAATCCCGACGATACCACTCACAAACATAAGCTATGCTTGTTTGATAGGTGAGGATACATCAAGATCATAGTTGCTTTTTGACCGGTGTCATGCTTGTTTATTAACATTTTGGCCGTAAAATACTTGCAAAATTTTAAAATGCTCATCGAAAATTACACTAAAATAAAAAAAAACTTGCTACATTTCACCAAACCTGTCAATTTTGAAAGGCAAAGGTGCCCGTCAAAAATACCAAAATACAAAAAAACTCGCTTGAGGACGACAAGAGGGATAGGCCTTTCCACATCATCCCCGTCCAAGAGCTTGGGCGGTCTCGATTACGGGCTGTTCCACACGGTGGTGGTGGTAATGATGATAGCCCAGCCTTTAGTAGGTGCCGCCGTGCCCCCTTTCCTTCCTGCTCCCAACACTTTTCCGACTATTCTTCGCTCTAGAAAAACACTTTTCTTGTCTCTCTCACCGTATCGTTGCCATCGGAAGTCCCGCCCAGACGCTCATCGAAGTTTACCATTAACGCCCTAGAGCGCTGTGTGTGTGCGCGTGTGTGTGTGAGAGAGAGAGAGAGAGTGAGTTGAGTGACAGTGTGTGTGTGTGTGTGTGTGTGCGTGTGTGTGTGTTTTGCCATGGTTTTGGGTACCCTCCCTTCAGCTTGATCAATGGGACTGGACGCTCCGGAGAAGGTTTCACATGGAGGTTGCTGTATCTCGTCTCTCTTTGGCTGCAACAGCTGCTGGCCCGCCCGCGTGAAGGTGGATAACTCCTCCATAGAAAGCCCTAACCGTGGTATGCTCCATTGAAGCTTATTATTTCCAGTAAACTTTCATTTTTTTTCTGTCTTTCCATAGAGCTGAAGCCAGGACATCTCACATTTCAATTGGGTTAACATGTAGGTTAGCTGCCCACAACATCTCCTGGTTTGAGAAAGTAAATTAGGCTAAAACGCAACCCCATAACGCCTAGTCTTGCAACCTGATGATACATTACAGCCTTTAAACAGTGGCAAGCTATGGATGAATAGGAGAAGGTCTAAATCGGCTGTCAGCAAGTTTGGTGGTTCTTTGAGGCGCATGGGGGCCAGGGGGATGTGCGCGTGTGTGAGGTTGTCTACGTGTGTGATCATTCCAGCCGTGATAGCAACATGCCAATAGCTCTGGGAATGAGATTGGAAAGTGATGGCAACTTGAACTGTTGGCAAACTAAGAAGCAAGGGTAGCTAAAAAGTCCTGCCCAAGTAGTCAGCTGACAATCCACCTTACTCAAGGGGATGTGAGCTCAAACCTCGAAAAAAAAGTTGCAAAGCTGGATGGAAAGGTGATGCCCCCATGCAGATTTTGTGTCTGTTGATGTGTCTCTGTCAACCCATGACCTGCTAATATATTGGTTGTATGCATGGCAATGCCTGCGAACTTGGGCGCACTTGGAAACATGTAAATACCCTTAGAGCCACTAGAGCTAGGTGGCATTTCTGGCTGTGAACCGGCTCAAGCCAGTAGAAAGAAACCAACTCTACCTCATGCTTATTAAACAATTCTAACATATTGCTAACCCTTGCTGCTAAAGACGGGTTTCTTGCTGGACAAGACAAAATCTTATTAATTGCTTCTCATATATTTATTGCCACGGGTAATTGGCTATTGCAGGTGATGCAACATTTGCAGCCTCAAGAACTACTGGCTCTTAGTTGGCTTGCCAAGTCCCATGGCACTGAGTTATGCCAGTCAACTGTGAAATGACAACCCTGTGTAACATGGCCAAAAGTTTGTTTCACACTTTTATGATGTTTTTGTGTTTTCATGTCATGTACATACCGCACTTGCATGCAACATGGACATGCTGAACACACAAGTGCAAGGACTTGAGGCCCTTGTCCAAGGAGGTTGAGCTACTTGAAGTAGAGAGAGGGCTTTCTTCTTTGTAACCTCCCAACCATGCACTTGGAAATGCCTAGTTTCCTCCTATCATTACCATCGAGCTGCTTCACGTGTAGAATGTCTCAACTAAAGTGGCAACCAACAAGGTTATACACATGGTTATATGCGAGATTTCTAAGTGTCACCCCTAGTTAGTCGTTTCACATTTGAATTGATTTCCAAGTGACCTCCCTAGTTAGCCCTTTCACATTTGAATTGCCCTTAATCCACATTAAGGACCGAAAGCCCTCTAGACTCCCTAACTCCCCAATGTAGATGCTTCCCTGTGGGAGTCCCATCATAACAGGGCTTGAAACAAAGGACAATTCACTAGTGTACCGCTAAGGGTAGTCAAGTCAAGTTGTCCCTTGCAAGTCAAGTTGTGCCAATTCTGCACTCACTTTAATGTAGAGGGTGTCCGGATTAGACATTTGTTGGTTGTTAGGACAACGTGGGCAGAGTCCGTCAAAGTCAATCTAAGTATCCGTTGGGTGTGAATCTCTTCGTGGAGGGTACTAGCAACAGGCCCTTGGATTAGGGGATGATGTTTAGGCCAAAGCAAGGGCTGTGGAGGACAGCTTTTGGGGAAGCCCATGTGGTATTCTTAGATGATATTTTGATTGATAGCTGTTCTCTCGAGGAGCATGAGTAGCACCTCCAATTCGTCTTGAATATTCTAAGGCGTGAGAAGCTATATACAAAAATTGTTGAACCTAGGATTAGGGTTTATAGCACAGAGAGACTATGGTGGGTGGAAGATATCCATGGTGTAATCGTGTAGAGAGAGAGAGAGAGAGAGAGAGAGAGAGAGAGAGAGAGAGAGAGAGAACTCAGAAAGTTGCATCATGACTCAAATGATTGGGTTGATTGATGTAATATCCTTCTTCAAGTACAATGCCTTTATAGGCATAGAGGTTCACCTCATGACATCATTGATTACATCAAAGCTACATAAATATCTAGATATTATTCTAACTACTCTAAGAGTGGGTTCACACACTCACACACATATACTCATAAGAGAGTGTTCACAGTGCACACACACACACACACATACACACATGCAACGCAAAAAAAAGAAAAAAAGAAAAAAAAAAGAGGTGACGTGTCGTCGATGACGTGGAGATGTTGATGTGGCACTGCCACATGGCAAGATAGAGTAATGCATGGCCATCTTACAGGCTTGAAATGATGCGACTAGCTTTTGGAAAGCAAAAGATTAAAAGCTTTTTAAATACTAAAAAGAGGAGCTTTTATTATTAAAAAGATGCTTTTTGGGCTTTAAGTGAGTTTTAAAGCGCTTTTGGGCAAGAACTATAAATTCAACTATTCTCTCATTGTTGAGACATGTAAAAAGACAAGAGAGCTCGCTAGCTGTAAGAATTTCTACACAAGATTATTCCAAGGGGATTTATCTTATCTAATATAACTCGAAGAGGGGGGGGGGGGGCGGGGGGGGGGGAGGCAGGGTTGGCTTAAGGCTATTCCGACTCCTAGTGTGGTATCTTCTCTCTCTACTCTCTCTCTCTTTTATTTATTTTCAGATTTTCTCAAGGTTTTACGCATGAATTTGTTGTTTTTTCTTGAAGATAAGCTAAGTAACCATGCCATAGTCCTTTATGAAGGTTTGTTACAGTCCACTATGTATCCACACCATTGTAATAAAAAGGGTGACTGATTTATGGGAGTGTGGCCGGCCGCCATCTAAAAAATGCCCGGACTCGCTTATAATCTATACTCCCATACTATGAAGTGTGAATGCCCAACCAAACTCACTTATAACTTGTTTGGCCACACTAATGAAGTGTGAACATGCCAAAAAGAAAAATAAGCCATAACTCTTGTATGAATAAACAAAGTGTTTAGAGTCATACCTACCACCTATCTAACAACCCACAAGCAAGGTCAGAATATAGATTTATGTTATTGTTCACGGGAGGGCATCACCTACCTAGTAAACTACACATTCAGATCTTGCAAGTAGTAAAACATTTCACGCGGAACCAATTTTAGGCATGGAGGTAGGCCATGCAATGCACAAAATGTATTAGACAATCTCCCTTTCATTTTTCTTGTAGCTAGTAGACACAAATCCCCTACCATGAGGTGCTAGTCCACATGAGCCTTGCCGTAGACATAAGTCCCTCGCCATAAGGTGTCATGTGCACACTATGGAGCCCTTGGAAGGGTAGGAGAATGGCCAAAGAGAGAGAGAGAGAGAGAGAGAGAGTACGAAAGCCCTGAAGGGTCTGTGAAACCAAAAAGTTGTTACATGTAATCCATGAGCAAACTGGATGTCAAGACAACATGAAAAAAGTAAAAGACTAGCTGCCAAAAGGATAGACAGTGTGTACTACATAGACCTTGTGTGTACGAAAGTGGCAACAAAAGAATCTCATGTGTCCCGGCTCATAATGTGTCCTCCTTATGAACTGTGTACGTAGCCTCAATATCCACCACCTATGGGGCTGCCTCTCTATATCGCTAAAGCAAGTCCCACATCTCAAGCTAGTGAGTGGAGGGTGTGGGTCGCCATAAGCGGGGGCGTCTGGCTCTTTGGAGGGACTCTGCTTTCTCTTGAAGAACTCTCTAGGTGCATGATGCTAGCCTGCTACTACGGGTTTGGAGGGAGCTCGCTCAATGGCATAGTCACAAGGGACGGGGGACGGCCATAAGTAGGGAACGGGGACGGGGGAAGGAACGGTACTCAAAAAATACTTTTTTTTAAAGTTTTTCTGCTTTACACTTATTCTACTTTGGAAGTACATCAAAATGAGCACAAATTTACACTAAAATGGTAAGCTTTTGAGTCATATTAACAAAATATGCCGATCAAAGAGTGAAGGTGTTGATGGTTAATTGTATTAATAATTAAGTAGATACAAAATGAGTCATGACTCAAGAGTCAAGACTAAGCCTTAAGGAGGCACAGTACTTGGAAGGACTCAAATGAGTCAATGACAAAAAGTGCTAAAGCCTGGAGGCTAGAGCTAAGTAGTAAGGCCCATGAATCATGATCCATGAATGATCATCCACGTGAAGTGCTCGCCTCATGGTCATGGGTAGCTTGTGCCGAAGGAGCATCAAGCTCATCCTCACTCTCATCCTCATTGGCATGTTGCTGTTGCACCTCATCCTCTTGTTGCTCTTCTTGTTGACTCATCTTCCACTTAGTGAAGGAATTTGCCTTCTTGGTCACGCTCTTGCAAAGCATTTGCAAGTTCGCACGCTGCATATAGCTTTGCATTCTCCTAGTAATAGAGCTCCATCCCTTGCACACCCAGATTCAGCTTTTTTATTCAGTAATTTTTCATTTTGTTGGGATGACAGAGGATACCCCATACAGGTACTCCGATTTGTCTCATAGGCCGAGTTCGGTCTTTTGGAAGACGTTAATAAAATCTTTCTTTCTTTCTTTCTTTCTACCTCGAGTCGGTTCCTCTTCCTAGAGGCAATGCGGCTGTAGGTGCTCCAAAGTTGCCTCAAGCAAGAGGAGCTGACGGCTTGGCTAAGTATGCGGATGGCCAAAATCTAGTCCCGAATCTTGTGCCTAACCGATGCATCATGCACAAGCTGGTCCAAGATGACCTCCCGGTCGCTCTCCTGCTTGTTGCCTTGGTATTTTGGGTCCACCACATAAGCTGCTCCATGCAATGGAGAGTAGTAGGAGTTCCACCTTCCTAGACACAAGGCATGGATCTCCTTGTATTTGTTTTCGTCAAGCACGAAGTCTTTCAACTTCTCTATCATGCGATCCATGGCCTCGTACATAGTTGTCATGGTACGAAAATACGATACCGTACGGGAATTTTTGGTACGATATGAAATTTTTGGATACCGTAAGATAAAATACGGTTTTTATTTTTTACACTTACAACCTAAGCTTCAAGCTTGAATGTGAGGGAAGGTTGGGAGGGGAGGACTCTACAATGCTTGAGGAACCAGAACATGGATATGTGTCTCTCCCAGTTGGATCTCCCGATTGTCTCCCAAAAAGAACCTGGATGGGTAATGCAATACCAAAGGTCTCCCAGTGTAGCATTTATGACTAAGGGACCGTCCTTGCACAAATACGAGCAGTGCATCTAGGGTGATAGGTTTAGGGACTCCTCTCTAGATCAAAATGGCCATGTCCAAATCTTCTCCCTCGTACTTAACTTGAGAATCTAATTGTCTAGTCTACCTATACCAGGGATCTCCAAGTGATGTAGCAAGATTCTCTTATTCTACCAATCAAGTGTACACTACCAGTCTACCTCGCTAGATTTTTTAGGGGTCTCAACAACCCCGTATGGAATACTGAGTGGACACGGAAGTTGCGAAGTATTGCGAGCATTTGGGATCTTCGTTAAGCAACGTTTCTATATTTTTTTAAAGCATTTGGAATTTTTTTTTCAAGGAAAAAAAATTTTGGGAGGGGAAAAAAAAAACCTCGTACCATACGGTATCGTATTGTACGAACCGTACGGTACAAATCCATTCGTACCGGTACGAGAAACAACTATGGCCTCGTAGATCTTGCCTATGCATGGTTGCATAGCGTCTACAATCCTCAATAGGTGGACTCACCTCTCAGTCACTCTCTTGCAATCCTCATCAAGCACAAGACGGTCCAAGATAATTCTCCATCCAGCGCTCACCTCCCGGTTGCTCTCCTGCGTGTTGCCTTGGAATTCTGGATCCACCACATAAGGTGCTGCATGCAATGGAGAGTAGTAGGAATTCCACCTTCCTAGACACAAGGCATGGATCCCCTCATATTTGTCTTCGTCAAGCACGAAGTCTTTCAACTTCTCTATCATACGATCCATGGCCTCGTAGACCTTGCCTATGCATGGTTGCATAGCATCTACAATCCTCAATAGGTGGACTATGGGTCTTACCATAGCATTTGTGGTCTTCACACTCTCCCACCAAGAGGCATCATCCACCCATATCCACCTCCTCCTTCAACTCAGGGTTCCAATTCTCCCCAAGTGTAGATTGTCGCCATGGGCCACATAAGGGTTGAGAGGCCGTGGAGATGGAGGGTGCCGACGTCATGGATGGAGCAACATTCCGACTCGATGGTAAAGGTGATGGCGTGCATGATCCCGATCCACCACATGACTCCATCGTAGAGGCCTGAGTTCCTCTCCCCATCATCGCGGGATCCACGGCCACTCGTGGTGTCCTTCTTGCCACTTCAACCGCCTCATAGACGGCAAGCTTGTCAAGAAGATCCTGTCGCTTTTCGGGCATGACATTCGTGCAAAACCGCACCTCATGCCAACTCTCATGCAAGAGGTGGGCTCGCACTTTGTCGGCACCACCCGTTCGCCGGTATGGGCAAAGCTTGCATGCCCATGGCCGAGAACCGCCTCTATGAGTGGATGGGGTGTAGTTAACCTCCTCCCACCATGTCCATCCTGTCGTCCTTCTATGGGAATCCCCGGCACATTAAGAGGATGCCATGGTTGAAGATGACACTAGAGAGGGAGAGAGACTAGATAGTAGAGACTAGAGTGGTTGAGCCTTGTGTGAGAGGCTTGGAAGTTGGAAGAGGCTTGAAGGAGAGAGACTAGAGAGAGTAGATACTAGAGACTAGTCACTAGAGTGTGGCTTGCTGCTTGAAGCTTGAGCAATGAGCAAAGTGCCAAAGACTCAAGAGACAGGGCCATCCCCCACAGCGTCCCTGGCCAGTAACCGTCCCCGCCCCCCCCCCGTCCCTTGTGAGGGACTGCCTCCAGGGGGACGTCCGTCTGTCCCCTTCCGTCCCCGTTGTTACTGCGTCCCGGGACGGCGTCCCCGTGTCCCAAGCTCCAGTCCCCTACGTCCCCTCTGTCCTGGTCAATGTGTCCCAGAAAATCTCGTGCAGGCTCTGAGTGTTAGCTGGGGCTTTCTGCTGGGGGCCAAAATTGTCAGCGATAGATGTCTGTGTGGTATTTGGCATCTCGGGTTGCTACCTCAATAGTCTGTCTCTGTGGTGCCTCAACTCAAATAGGTGAAGCATCTCTGATCTCTGTAATCCCCCCCCCCCTTCTTCTTTTAAAGAGACAGTGGTACCGTCCCTCCGTGTATCTCATAGTAAACTGTTATCTAAGTAATGCCTTTGGACTCGTACTACATAGTCTGCATATCCGTTTGTCTTGTGAGATGCCCGCTGCTCTCCCTATCTCAATCCGAAGGCGGTGTGACAACACCCTCAGCTGACCAAGGGAAATCCTCATGGTGTGGGTCATGTGTCTGTGGAGATAACTGGGCCTCTTAATGAAACCAGCCCCAGTGACCCTTGAAATGCTCTCTGTAGGACTGAAGCTTCAGGGAAAGCTTGGCCGGGGACATCCATGTCTGGTCTTTATGAAGTCTAGTCAGATCTAGATGGATGTAGTTGATCTCCTGCTGTGAGAGATCAAGGAAGGGAGAGTCCAAGCTGTACTCAAAAAGGGGGGGGGGGGTGTCCATCCCAAAGTCATGTGACTCAAACCAACTGGTGATGCATGCATGGAGTCCAAGCTGTACTCAAAGAGGGGGAGGTGTTCCATCCCAAAGTCATGTGACTCAAACCAACTGGTGATTCATGCCCTGTTCCTGTCTCCTTGCCATCCTTAGACCCACTATTCATTACCTTAGAGATAAGGTTTTGTTTTTCCACTCAATGCAAAGACACAATCAGTTTTTAAATATGAAGACAGTGCTACTTAATGTTAACGTGATGTGTTTCTTTGACTAGTTACAGCATTATGTGCAGGGGACACAGACCTTCATAAAGACAACTGCTCAAAACCTCCCCTTGAGCAGGCCATCATGTCCAACGTTCCAGTAGAGCCTGATGCAACCGAGTTATCTGTCATCTCAAAAACAGAAGAAGAGTTGGTGGTGCCTTCTCAATTGCGGAGGTTCTCCTTTAATGACCTAAAGTCTGCTACGAGGAACTTTCGCCCGGATAGCTTATTAGGTGAAGGAGGGTTTGGTTGTGTGTTCAAGGGCTGGATAGATGAGCATGGGACGGCACCCGTCAGGCCTGGGACAGGCCTCACTGTTGCAGTGAAAATTCTCAATCAGAGTGGGCTGCAGGGTCACAAAGAATGGCTGGTAAGTATAATAAACACCCTTGTCTCTATATTCATTATATAAGAAGCCCTACATCATTCATGATGCTGCGTGTTCTGTGTTTGTTGATGGTAACAGACAGAGATAACCTTTCTTGGGCAATTCCATCACCCCCATCTTGTCAAACTAGTTGGATATTGCATTGAGGAAGATCAGAGACTCCTTGTGTATGAGTTCATGCAACGAGGGAGCTTAGAGAATCACCTGTTCCGAAGTAGGTTTTCTTGGTTTCACACTGAGTAGCTGTTAGTGGGCAGACGACATCAATCCAGTTTAACATAGGTGGAATTATTTTGCTGATGCAGGAGGGGCTTTTCCTGTCCCTTGGAATACCCGGATGAAAATCGCACTGGGTGCTGCAAAGGGCCTTGAGTTTCTTCACAGTGGGAGCAAGCCGGTCATCTATCGAGATTTCAAAACATCAAACATACTGTTGGATCTGGTGTGTATGCTTAACACTTTTCAGAAAATGATCATTATGTAATTTGGCGCACAGATTCATGCATGTCAAGACATGTCTGATTATTATGTTTTGATTTACACACTAGCTCCACTAAATTCAGCTAGTGTTCTTCACAGGAATACAAGGCCAAGCTTTCTGATTTTGGTCTGGCCAAAGATGGCCCCCAAGGAGACAATACTCATGTATCCACGCGCGTCATGGGTACCTACGGCTATGCTGCACCAGAGTATGTAATGACAGGTAAACGTAAAAGGCCATGTTGACCAATCTTTGCAGGAGTGTGGAGTGAAATATATGGAAGTGAGGATTTAAACAATCGAGCTGTATTTGCAGGTCACTTGACTTCCAAGAGCGATGTCTACAGCTTTGGCGTCGTGCTGCTTGAGATGCTGACAGGAAAGCGATCAATGGATAAGAGCAGACCTAGTGGGCAGCACAACTTGGCAGAGTGGGCTCGCTCACACCTAAATGACAAAAGGAAAATATTCAAGATAATTGATGCCCGCCTCGATGGCCATTATTCTGTAAAGGGTGCACAAAAAGCTGGAAACCTGGCTTTTCGGTGCTTGAGCCGGGATCCCAAGGTGAGACCATCAATGACTGAGGTGGTTGAGATACTAGGGCAGATACAAAATCTGAAAGATATGGCAAACACAACACATCTGTCCCAAGACAGTAAGCAGCCATCACCTCTAGCTAATGGAAACCTGCATCGCCAACGGCCGGGTGAGCATGGGCGTGCAAGGTCTTACCAGCAAAATGGTTGGGGATCATAAGGACGGAGTGCATTTTCTGTCTTGTGTGGTGTCTAGCATTGCTATGCTCATACTTTTTTGTGTGTAAAGTTCTTACCTTAGGTCAAGTCCAGAAGCTTCTTGTATATGAACATTGGAAAGAGTTAAATGGGCTTGACATCACTGGCAATCAAGGCATAAAACTCTTAAGTCGGGCTTGTCCTTTGGGGCAAAGGCAAGCAAAATGCCAAGGATATTGCACATGTAGGCTGTCAGAGAGCAATTACCCCTTCACTCAAGCATCATCATCAGTATGGACACAAATCTCTCTTTTCAAAAAAATACATAACGAAATTTATATGGAAGGCTTGCAGTATTGTTAGAAAGGTGTTCTTGTTTTTTGTCCTTTTCATCCATTGCGTGGTGGGTTGCATGACCACAGATGAATTGTATTGGTAGTTTTGTACTAGACTGTGTGGTTTTTACTGCCTTGGAGGTCCACTTCAGCAGCGTGCATGTCTTTGGTGCTATAGGCATTATTATTATCATATAATGGGTTGATCATATTCTTGGATGCCTGACATTACCAAGGCAATTAGTTCATCGAAGGGATCCCATGCATTCACTAGTGTAGAAGTGTGTTCCATAATCATTGTCCCATTTGCTGTCTCCATTGGTTTACATCTTTGCTCTCGAGGCTATCATTGAGGAACACAAGAGCGTGTAGGTGATAAGTCTACTAAAGGTTTGTGACTTCCGTAAGGCTTTTGATTCAATACTGATAGTACGGCCTTGCAAGTGTCTCACCTTGCACTTCGCATTGGTGGATATGATAATGGCATTATGAGTACGTGATTGGATGGATACAAGTACCAGAGGTTTATCTGATGAGATCACTAGCATGAATGTTTTCAGATAGATTATGTATTGTTTGAGTTTTGGGTAGCTCCTCTAGTCTTAGATACCCCTTTGAAGTTGTTACATGCACCATATACATAACACTAGATAAAGCTTGCCTCCTGAATAGGAAGGGCAAAGCAGATCATGGTACTCCCACACCACTAGATCAAGATCGCCTCCTTGTAGGAAGGGCAAAACAGATCATGGTACTCCCACACCACTAGATGATTCATGTCACATTGGTCTCCAGATGGACCGTCTCCCTCTCTGTGACTACACCGTGGAGGTTTCTTTTTTGTGTCCTTCCTTTCATGAGATTAACAAAATTATCCACCTAGATTTGATCTACTTGGAGATGAATCCAACCTGGCTAATTTCCTCAAGAGCTCCCTAGAAAGCTTACCCTCTATAGAGAGCAATTGTTGAGACATATACAGGATAGTTTGTTGAGAAACCAAGATACGTCTATAGATATACAACTCATGGAGTGCTTCTGGTCATATGATAGTCCCATCGTCTCCATTGGAATGAGGTAGGGAGATCACAAGGTATACCACGAGAGGAACAAGAATGTAGGGTGGGAGATAGAAAGGAACATTACTTGCTTACTTGTCGAGTCTGCTGTGAGATACTAGTGATTTTCCACTGCCCCTTAGAGAGGTATGTGGCCCCCCTTTCAAGGGTAATACACTACGTAGATCAAAGATGCTTAGCTATGTGCATGATAAGAGTTACACAAGATCACGCCAAGCCTTTAAACCAATAGTTTACTATGAAAAAATTGGCCCAAATATGTTAGGGTCCTGCTTTGTAGCTTTACAACATGAACACCGGATCAAGAATACATGTATTTTTATCTAAGGTTAAGGAAATTTTCTTTATAAAGAAATACATAAGCAATCTTATTGAATCTCTCCCATACAATGCAAGTGAAAAAAAAAAAAGCTAATTCAATTCAACCAATCCTAGGGTGCCAAGTGCCTCAATGTAGGGGCTTAACAACTCACACAATAGAAGGAGACGCTGCATCAAGAGCTTAATGCATTAAAGAGAATAGGGATGGGGGAAGAGGCAAAAGCTCGTCTCATGAATCCCTTCATGAAGAGCTGAAGCAACTCAAGGAGACAAGCATAAAGCTTCAGGAAGATATACAGGCAACCCATCAATGGTTGAAGTGGCCAAGACATGGTTGCTTCACTTGATAAGGCCAAGCATAGCCAAGCTTAGAGGAAGATCATAATGATCTAGGTCATGGAAGCATACAAGGCAGGCAAATGGATTGTTCATTGAGATGGTTGGGTCCTCATAACATAGAGGCAACCACAAAACCAGTGGTATGATGAAAAATATACAAGAACACGTAGGTTCACCTCCTATAAGGGCAAGTGTATGGACACATATTTACATAAGAAATGCAGCAAAGATCCTTTCGTTGTGCCTTAGTTGTTAGAAGAAGCACACATTCTTGGCCAAACGTGAGGCGGAGTTTTTAAAATGGCTCCTATTGACCTACTAGATCATTTACCAAAATGCTTGGTGAATATCCAAACCCCATTGAGGAGAAGAACATGCTTGAAGAATCTCAAGCTTAGTCAAGGAAGTCTAAGCCTAGCTAGAACCTAAACCAATGATTGATGGGGATTCCACTGACACTAGAGGGAATGAGAGGGGAATTAACGAGGGCCCGCGAGGACCTACCTCCTCTTTTAGATCCATACTTCCGAGGTGGTACAAGGTAATCCTTTGGCCACTTATCCCTTTGTGGGAGGAAATAAGCCCGAGGCCTCACCTATCAAACCCATGCTTGTTGTGAAACCCATTGCCAAGGAGCTTCCATAAGGGCTTTAATCCATTCATGAGTGAGGACTCTGACAAAGAAACTAATAAGGACTTTGGAGAAATTTCCGACAAGGATTCAACATGTGATAGGTGCATCCACAAGGTATGAAAGAGTATTTCTTGTAAGCACAACATCTCTCCCTCTGAAAAGAAGGATGAGATCAACATTCCCTACCATTACTGTGTGCGCGTGTGTGTGAGAACATATCTTGATACAGAGTTCTACACCCACTATTGGGCACTGATGACGTTAGTGGGGATGTCGGAGTATCTAGTCCATACTACGCATAATGGAGTTGATAGTTATATAGTCTTGTGGGTTGACTACCATGAGTATATAACATGCACGTTCCTAAAAGGTGAATTTGGGCATGCTCCTGGATTCATCTAGGTATATATTCCCTACCATTACTGACCCAAGTCATGCACCCAACTGAAGGGGAATACAAACCTTGAGACATTGCTGCTCTCTCATCTTTCCTATCCTTTGAACTCCCATTGGCACATTGTTATGTGCAAGTCGAAAGCCTATGGAGAGATCTATATGATTGGATAGAAGGAGGTTTCTGAGTAAATATAGAAGAGTCAAAAGACCCTATGAGAAAAACCATAGTGCTGCATCAACAAGCACTAAGAAAACCAAGGTATGAAAAATACCATTAATAAATTAAGGCACTACTTTGAAAGTGATGCCACAAATGCAATCTTTCTTAACCTTTATAAAAATAGAGAATGCCAAGCCATCCTAGATGGTGGTGAAAGAGTTGACATCATACCAATGCATTGTTGGGAATAATAGACCTAGAAATTAAAACCATGGGGTTAAGATTTCGCAGCTCCACTTACATCCAGGATCTCATTCCAACTTTATGTTTCTAGAAGCCTAGAAATCACTAAGTCAACCGACACTCATACCAACCACTTATTACATTGCCATGTCTAGTGAAATGTGGATAAAAAGTGTTATGTTCTTTGATCCAACGATTTACATTGGTAATAACCTTATGGAGTGTAGATTTTATGTGATTGACATAGGTGCTCTTGTTCAAGGCTGAGTGATACTTGAGAGAGAGTCAACCGACACTCATACCAACCACTTATTACATTGCCATGTCTAGTGAAATGTGGATAAAAAGTGTTATGTTCTTTGATCCAACGATTTACATTGGTAATAACCTTATGGAGTGTAGATTTTATGTGATTGACATAGGTGCTCTTGTTCAAGGCTGAGTGATACTTGAGAGAGAGTGGACTGACTCTACTCAATGCCACATTAATTGGCAAGAATGCATGACTACCTTGAATGTTGACACTAAGGAGGTCATGATCCTCCAATGTGATGAAAAAAAGCCAATGTTTGGATCTTACCACTGATTTCCCTTCACCTTAAGGTCCCATCCTCTACGTTGGCAATCCTCTCAAAAAAAAGAGGAAACCCTCAACAAACCTTTACAAGCCTTGCTAAAGAACTTTGGAGCTTCATCAACACCCTTCTCACTAGATCTAATCTCATCGTTGAAAGCTCTCCAGCTCAAAGGCCTCAAACCCCAAGGCCCCTTCCTTGACATCCATTGAGAAAAATGACACGGCCCCCACCCCAACTTCATACCATTACCAACCTACTACGAGGGTAACACCGCACACACTTGGCTATCAAAAGATGATGATTATGCCCTCAATAAACCTTTCAACCACTAGATGACATAGTAACCAAAGATATGGCATCAAGCTCAAAGGATTTAACATCATTGGGTGCCCAACCAAGTGCTTGAAGCTCAAAAGTTCCATGAGGGGAACACCCAGTATGGCTCCCAAGGCCACCAACACAACCTTGTCCTTGATTGGACACCAAGAAGTCAAATGGAAACCCAAGCAAGGACACCAACACAACCTTGTCCCCGATTGGACACCAAGAAATCAAAGGGAAACCCAAGCAAGGCCAAGGAACCTCACCCCAACAAAACCCATGCCACACGCTAATAGCGGTTTCCCAAAACTTTCTTAGAAGCTCAAGGCTTCTATGATGACAACTCAATCTATTGTTGGATTCCAATGAACAAGGCCAAGAAGGCATCACCATTCACACAAGCCTTGTAGAAATCTGTTTCATGGACTCAAATGGTGTACCTACTTCAGGAAGTGCAAGAAGATCATATGAACCTCTCCTCACAATTAGGGCATAATTGGCTACTCAACGAAGGACAACTATAATTACATTGCAAGCCTCATAGAAAGATAAATTATGGTGTGCCTATAGGCATAACGACTCAACTGGTTGCTTTAATGTAACTAAAGTATATGTGCTTTAATACAAATTATTGTGCACCTATAGTAACTAGTTATAGCGGCTCAACAAGTTGCAGTTAAAAGAAAAATGTCAAGAAAAGCAATTAAAAGATTCAAAGAAAGCAAAAAAATGTCTCTAAGTATAAGTGCTTCAAAGAAAAATGTCAAGAAAGCAGTTAAAAGATTCAAAGAAAGCAAAAAGTGCTAGAGCATGAAGAAAGCAAATGAGTTGGAGATTTAGTTCCACCTACTTCAAGGGAATACCCAATCTCTCTGCCTTCCAAGCTCAGCACCCAAGTAGCCTCGCATTTAACTCACACCGACCAAGCTACCACCCTTCCACCATCACTGCATTGCATGGTGGATATCTCCTTGAGTGCCACCTACACCCTTGATAGGTTAAGGGGGTAATATGGTCTCCCATGCTAACTAAATCCTTAATGTATTAACGTATTATGTTAGCGTGTTCAATCTTGTGCATAAAGGGTGACTTGATCCTCATCAAAATCTTCTTCAACTTACCCTCCATGTGACATAATGGCACACATCAGGGGTTCATCCTTTGGCTATTTAAACCAAACATTGTATACAATATGATATATTGTAAAATAGTTGATCTCACACCCCTAATGGCAACCAATCCACTTCCTAGGGCTGATTCCCCAATGTATCCTCATCACTCAACATCTTAAGGACTACATCCCAACTTGGTTTGACCTCTAAGGCCACCACGAGTCACATGCTACAATGATAGAAGAAGTATGCATGTACATACCACGTGTACATCTAGAAGCAAAAAAACCTAGCAATCAAAAAGACCTGAACTCATAGGGAGATAAAGATAGAGCAATGCCAAGGCTCATTAATGTTGTGATCTTTGGAAATCCTTACATAATCAAATGGAGCATGCAATTCACTTTGTTGGTTGTGTTCCTCTTTCCTCTTTTGAAACCACTAACCACATCTTTACCATCCCATGGGATACTAGTAATTAAGTGTTGTTTCATTCTAGTCTACTATACTCAAACCCTAAAGAGAATTAAAAAAGGCAACAAAAGAAAATGTAAGAAAAACAAAGGAAATCATGTAGGACCAATCAAAGAGAATAATTTCAACGACTTGCACCATGACTGAACTAGATGGACATTTTTAATCAACCGTACTACACTAACTCCTTTTCATCATACTAACACACCATGTTTATCTTTTGACTAATACAATCTCCATTACAATGGACACACCATGAATATCTTTTAATTGATGTGCAATCTCCATTATAATGGCATATCTTTTAACTGTTGTGTGCACTCTCCATTTCAATTGCAATTTCCCCATTTCCTTCATCCAACTTCTTCAAGCAATCAATATGATTGAAATTAGGGAGAGGAGTATATAAACCACTTCTGCTTATTAACATTGTTCTTCACCCATTGACAATGTTCACACACTTTGTAATAAGCATCTTTACTTGAAATTGTAGGCACTCCCAAGTCATGTACATCATGGCCATAACATGAGAAACCTAGATAGAAAGACCAACTTCTTCAAGCGATCAATACGATTGAAATTAGGCAGAGGCCACTTCCATTGATTAGCATTGTTCTTCACCACTGACAATGATCACACACTTTGTAATGAGCTAGCAAGGGGAGTGTATAGGGCTCTTCGTACGAGATCCTGGGATCCAATGATGTGACCCATTTGGCATCTCGAATTCCCTCGAATTGTCTATATTATGGTAGGACTCAATGTAGTGCAAGGTGAGCGGGAGATCCAAGCCCCATGGTGATTGATTATGGTAGGTCGTGAGGCCGACCTTGTCAAGGTAAGGGGCTACTTTGGGTAAATGGAACTCGACATGACATTTTGTCCCTGAGTAGGTGACCCTATATATGGTTTCAAGGGGGTTTTTGACTTGAGCATGAATGAGGTATCCTCATACAATTCGGAGCATGTGGGGATCTAGGAAGCATCCCTAATGGTGAGTGACATTTTGGTGAATGGATTCAGAACATCTGGAGGCCACTTTCAAGGCTCCTATGCACAGATGATGTTGTGGATGTGGCCCCGCTAACCATGATGTGTGCATGAATATTCCTATTGCAAGAGATTAAATCCTTAGTATTACATAAGTGCACAATCGTTGTGTAGGGAGTGTTGAGTTAATACCTAGTTTGTGTGAAGTGGTGTTGTGAGTTGGCTAGGTTCAAAGTGGGATTTGGACTTGCTGGGTGGAATCTCTTGGAATTTTTGGGAATGTTTTCTAGAGGTTCTTTTGGACTTTCTAGCAACAGGAAGGTACTTGCAACCAAACCCAACTATGTACTAGCTCTACTGTCCGTGGGGGGTGCACTCTATCCACTCTCACTACCCACTCAATGGGGAGCCATAATAAGCAGTAATAAAAGGAGCATTGAGAAATATTTCATCAATTTATCGGGAAGAACGGGGAACATCAGTGTTACGTTGAGCGTGGCTTGCTCGAATGCCGGTGGTTTGGGATGTTTTGCTTCTTTGCCCGTATTTGCTTCTTGCCAATGGTAGTTTTGGCTTTTGCTGACGTCCGTTTGACGTGCCTATTTATTTTCATTGCTTTTGGCTTTGCCACTAGGAGAGTTTTCTTGCTTCGTCATCTTTCAATTTTCTTCTTTGTTTTATGTCACGTGGGCGATATTCACACACTTGGTTCATACTCACTCTAAGGTGGGCTAGGTCCTACCAATGTGTAAGTGATGTGTGTAATGATTCTTCCCTGAGAGACGGTGCCTCTAAGGGGATGAAATAAAGTTGTCATCGATCACCTAGAAGAAAATGTTATGCTAACTATGATGACCCATGGAAAGCTAGCTCTCACTTCCAATCGAGTCCTCCCTCACAGTATCTACTAGCAATGTGGGGCTTGGTTGGATTGATCTAGAGGTAGAGGCTTTGGTATTGGTTTTGTTTGTAGCCTCTTAAGAATGGTTATGGGTCTCTCTAAGGCCGTGGTGGGAAAAGTCAGAGGTTCCCTCACTACGTCTATGATTGGCTCTAGGATATACGCTCCAACTGCTGCTGCTTTTTTTTTGTTTGTTCTCGACCACTTGCTCTAGCATTTGCTCTACACCTTCTTTGCAAGCTCTTGGGCTTGGTTCATTCTCTCTTCAACACGGGGTGGAGTAATCCTCAAGTTTCTTTTGATTGCCGTAAAAACTACGATTGTTACGCTATTTTTTCGCTGTGAGATCAGCTTGGGATAATCCCAGCTCAAGATCAATACCAAATGTTTAAAACATTGCGGCGCCATACATGGTTTGACCACTTCCTACGAAAGCGAACCTTGAGGTTCTTGGTCTTGTTCATGGAACTTCGCCCAAAGATAAGGTGGTCTAGTTCCCTTTTCATGAAGTTTGTCACTGCTTTTATAGAGATAATTGGTGAGTCTAGGGCTTGGAGGACCACAGCGGGTCCTATTTCTAGGTGTTCTGATATTTCTCCACTCACGTTTGTGGTTAGTTAGCTCATTTTGTTCCAAAAAGCTCCTCATTCGCTTGAAGTGGATCTAAAGAAGTTTTGCCTTCTTAACAAGAAGGAAGCGCTCTATTAAGTGTTGATCATTTGCTAGGATCAAATGCTGGGTGGTTTGAGGAAGTGTGGTTTGATGCACTATACTTGAGTTTCCAAACAATTAGTCCAGATCAAGTTTGCATCAAGCGTCTCTCAAGTGAAATGTTCTCCAGTGCTTCTTGAAGCAAGTCAAACTGATTTCAAACACATTTGCTCAAGCTACCAAAAAAAAAACATAACACAATTATTATTTAGTTTGGTGTTTTGTTTTTTCTTTTTTTGGCTAGGCTCACCTCTCTAGGTTCATGCCTCTAGAGTCACGTGTCTAGGCTCATATCTATAGATTCATCACGTATCCAAGCTCACGTTTGTAGGTTCACGTGTCCAAGCTCACATCTGTAGGCTCACCTTTTTTGTTTGAATTATGCTCACATAATTTCTTTTTATGAAATAAGCCTACTTGGGACACAAACTTTTAAGAACAAGGACTATGACATGATTGGTGTGTGCACTTAGAAATAGTAATTGTACCAACTTTTCAATAATTACGAAGGATAAATTTTTTTTTTGAAAATTTGTAGGTGGTATAGTGTGTATGACAAGAAAATCTTAAAAGGACACGAGCATATGTCCTTACAAGTCTTCAAATCGCTAATGATTGTTCGATACAATGTTAGGTATGCCTACCTCTAAACTCACATCTGCAAGCTCACATGTCCAGACTTATGACTTTTAGCATGAAATCGTGGATTCGCATCCCCCAACCAAAGAGCTAGTTTTCCTTGGTTTTGGAGTCTTTGAGATTTTTTAGACTTGAAGGGGAATGATGAAGGATCCTATCCTTAGTTAATAATGGTTATGCAAGTAATTAAGTGTTTTTTGATTGTGTTTTGATATGCTTCTAAGCTACCAATTCAACAATGCATGAAAGCATTCCAACACCTCAAGTGACCATTTAAATGGGTAAGCTTGTGAAGCGCCTTACAGGGTGAAACCATATTAACCTACGAAGCAATTAACACTAGACTACCCTTCACATCATTCATGCAACGTGGTGAATAGCACTCAACTAAAGCGCTAGTAGGCGATGAGAAGACACAAAGGCAACACAGCAATCAAGGTGTAGAGACACCCCAATCACATGGAGATCCACTCGTCATCTTTGAGGTAACTAGATGCCTCTTGACACCCTTAGACAAAAGACATGGCCCAAAGTTCATTAGAGGAGACAAGAAGGCCAAACCTATGTAAGTGTCCTCCTAGACAAGGTGGAACTATGTCAAACTTTGACAATTTGGTCAACCATTGACTATTGCTTATGGTTGATCCTTGCACTTAACTTCCATTTTTACTCTTTCCTCTTTTAGGATTTTGGAAATGCCCAACCACAATGAACATGCATATTGCATAATTCCATGTCTGCCTTGCCCGTGCAATCTCACACATGCGCGCTCGCGCACACCCCACCAAGAAATGTTTCTCGTCACCCTTTTCCTGGTCACTTCAAAATGCAAGTGCGAGTAGCTGATGACATTAATGTGTATGATTTGTGCACACAAATCCAATGCACAAATTCATAACATGTCCCTTTCTTTTGTCAATTCACAAGGATCGACTACCATCAACTTTAGCACAGCAAACCTGGACCTGTGTATGTTTCCCTGAGCAACCACCGAGTTCATAGCTACTCGCATTTGCATTTTGAAGTGACCAGGAAACTCACAGACCCTCATTTTGCTTGTACAGCTTTATTTCCAAGTAGAACGCAACAAAGAATCCAAGATCGTGAAGGCTGTATGGGCTTGAATGTGAGGCTTTCTTATTTCAAACCAAAGTGTGATCAGAATCACGGGATGTAAATGTAGTGAGCTCCCCTCAGGTTCATCAGAGTTTTACTTAGGCTCACCAGAGTTTTACTTATTTCAAGCTAATTCCTGCCGCAGAATACAAAGTGTGATCACAATTGCTTGATATAAATGGAGTGTAACTCCCATTGGGATGATGTTGGCATAATCTCCCAAATAATCAAATGCCTAGAAGAATGCTCGCTTGATTCACTACCAGGATCACATACCATGTGGTTGCATCATGAGATGGAGTAGTAGCTCAAATTCTGCAGACAGCATCGGTCCTCTAATTCTAAAGTTTTCCTCAAAACAATTGTGAATCTTTGGCTCAACGAGCAGAAGTAGAGATATTAAAGAGAATTTTTTAAAGATTTTCTTGGGTGTGCATGCACATGCCCTAGCTGGTTGAAGATTATGGATGAACATGCACATGCCCGAGCCAGGGTGCTTGCATAGCTTGGTTATTACAGATCATTTCTGTAGCCATTTTGTGGAAGCTGCATGCTCATAAGGTCTTCTCGGGGTAGCATACCAAAGGGTCCATGGAGCTCAACTTCATGGTTGTCAACTCCTACCGCTTCACTATTTGCTTCTTCTGGTCCCAAGAGGTATGTCACTTGCTTCTCTGTTCTGAATGCAAGATAGCATATTGCAGCGAGGTATATCACCATGGCGCCAAATCCGATAATTCCAACAATGACCTCTGCCGCCTTCGGTAGTCCATTATCAGACACAAGCCACTTGTAAAAAGCAGTGGACAAATAGTAGATATTAATGACCATGATTCCACAACCAATTCCCCACATGATGACTGTGACCTGCGCACAGTGTTGTTATTTGAGGATGGTACATACGAGATTGGGAGGGGAAAAAAAGAACATGAAACCATACCACTTACCACAATAGGGTTCTTATAGGGACCCATTTTTGTCTTACTGCTAGTGAACTTCAGCAAAGGAAGGAGAGCAAATGGAAGCTCAAATGACAAGATCATCTGTGAAAGTCAAGGTGGGAATCGATAAGAAAATCAATTTCAGTTCAGGGGTTTGTAGCCCAGTGATAAAGTGTTTCACCTCCAATCGTGAGGACCTGGATTAGTTACCCACCATGCTAGGCGCACTATAACTAAATATAATAGATATCCCACCCAAAAGAAAAAAAGATATATATATACCAAATGGAAAGTTATTTCCCTGACTTGTACAAAAACCAAGTGCAATCTTGACTCCATGAGAGTCTACTCATGAAGGTTCAAATCATAAAAATTGTTCCAAAACAAAACCAAAAATATTGATTAGAACTTGGCATCAAGAGAGAAAAAAAAACTGACCGAAGAAATAATGATCAGATTTCCTGCTCCGGATGAACCTCCAATTAATGCTGCAAGGAGACTAGGCATAATAGCTACAGAGCGAGTCAGCAAATTCCGAACCCATGGGACAAACCGCAAATTCAAAAATCCCTGTGAAATTGCAAAAATTCACGTCATCCAAAGTGTAGAGAAGCAAAACAGCTGAAACAAAGTATATTATATTTTGTAGGTAGGTAGGTAGGTACATATGTACATATGTACACACGTGTGCACACACACACACACACACACACACACGAGAGTCGAAATTTGAGCCTTTTGTTTAAAAGAGCGAGGAAATAGTTGTAATGATGGGGTTGACATGCCTAATGCCAACTTCATGGATGTAGGAAAAAGAAATACACACATTATTATACCTGCATGACATACTGACCAGCGTATGTCCCTGTGATCGTTGAGCTCTGCCCAGAAGCCAGAAGGGCAACACCAAAAAGCATGGAGCTCCAACTTCCAAGAACATTCTGCATACAAAAAGATAAATATTAATTTTTTAAGGAGAAAAGACACATGATTTTAAAAGATAATCCTATAAAATTTAAAGCCATGCTAAGAAGTTCCATCACATCACAAAAAAAGAGCTGCATGTCCTTGTTGAAAACTATAGGGAGTCAGACTCTTTCATTGATTTGTATTTATTAAGGACTTCCATTTTCAAGTACCACACAAAATCCCAAAAAATGAATAACAATTTGATTTAGCACAAAGAAGCATGCAATTTGATTCCTGACCAAGAGGTGAGGTGGCCAAACGATTATAATAAAGCCCCAGGGCATTAGCATCTGTACTGAAAAGAATCGCGTAAATACACACATGCAATCAAAGACATCCTCTCACACGTCTAAGAAAACCTGCATTAGTATCTTGAACACAAGGTCATACGTCAACCTAATGGTATTGGAAAGATTCAAGAGTCAATCTTGGCTTAGCTCTAACTGTATTAAGGCCATATTTGAGCCCAAAACCAGGAGGGGGCCATTCCCATCACACAAAGGAACTTGATATCCACTGGAGAAGGCCCACTTTTCCCGTGCTAACAAAATCAACATTGTAATAAGCCTAGGGATGAAGACTGGCCCCACTTCCCTGCAAAGCATACAACACAGGCTCAACACTCTGCCTGGAGTTACAACAGATCAGAGCCATCAGATAACCTGATTCTCCTTGAGCCTCTACTTCACCTCCAGACTCTCATTGATTAGTAGCCTCACAGCCTGACAGGTTTGATAGGGATGGGGACAACCACCTCTCCCGCAGTCCATAAGTGCAATATCTCATTCATACTCTCCATGGCCAATAGGAGTGGCTCAAGAGTAGCTTCAAGGCCATGTAAAAATGGAGGCAGCTTGCTTGCACGTCTAGAGCCCCTTACCTTTTGTATCTGTAGGCAGAATCCCACGACCCCATCATATGTAACCTCCCGGCCAAAACAAGGAACAGCAAACCTCTTCCACCAGCTGCTCAATGACCAGAAGAACAATCTGGTTATTGCTTTTTTTAAAACAATTAATGACATACAAAAAGCAAGGACAAGCGAACTCAAAGGTTACAATAAAAGGAGCCTCTAGCTCTCATGATTTTACAGCATTGCAAAGTTGGCATCTGACATTGGAGCCTCATTTTCTCAGAATGGATTGATGCCTGCTGCGTTCACAGTTTTTAGGTTTGACTGCCTTTGCTGCAATGAACTTAGACAACTTTATTGTGTGCACTCAAACCAGGGCAGAGACAGCTAGGCTTCATTATGGCTGAGTTTGCCATGCATCTCCGGATCTCTAAGAGAAACTCAGTACACAAACCTTTGTATGAACGTATGCTCTTATGTGTGTGTGGGGGGGAGGGGGGGGGGAGGGGGGGGGGGTGTGGGGGAGTGTATATTGATACCAAGTTCTACGCCCACTATTGGGCACTGATGACTTTAGTGGGGATGTCGTAGTATCTAGTCCATATGATGCATGATGGAGTTGATGGTTTATTGTCTTGTGGATGACTACCATGAGGTTATAAATTGCACTTTCTTATAAGGTGAATTTGGGCATGTTCTTGGATTCATCTAGGTATATATATTAGACAGCGCTCCATTTGTGGGCATGTTTTCAGCAAGCTGGTATTGTAGGACTAAGGATCATAATAAATAGAAAGAATTATTACAACAAAAAGGTAGTTGATAGGGCATATGCATGGAAAAAATTAACACAATATCAACTGGCCGCAACTTGGAGGAAAACATCATAATGTGAAATTTGCATGTCCGCTAATGCAGCATAACGATATACCTAGATGAATCCAGGAACATGCCCAAATTCACCTTATAAGATAGTGCAATTTATAACCCCAATCATCCACAAGACAATAAACCATCAACTCCATCATGCATAGTATGGACTAGATACTACAACGTCCCCACTAATGTCATCAGTGCCCAATAGTGGGTGTAGAACTTGGTATCAATATATGCTCCCACACACACACACACCCCGCGCACACACACACACACACACACACACCCCCCACGCACACACACGCACACACACACACACACACACATAAGAGTATACATTCATACAAAGGTCTATGTATTGAGTTTCTATCAGAGCTCCGGAGATGCAGGGCAAACTCAGCCATAATGAAGCCTAGCACTAAGTATGGACTAGATACTACAACATCCCCACTAACGTCATCAGTGTCCAATAGTGGGTGTAGAACTTGGTATCAATATATGCTCCCACACACAACCCCCACGCATGCACACACACACACACACACACATAAGAGTATACAAAGGTCTATGTACTGAGTTTCTGTCAGAGCTCCGGAGAGGCAAGGCAAACTCAGCCATAATGAAGCCTAGCACTAAGTATGAACTAGATACTACAACATCCCTACTAATGTCATCAATGCCCAATAGTGGGTGTAAAAGTTGGTATCAATATATGCTCTCACCCCCCCCCCCCCCAACGCACGCACACACACACACATAAGTGAAACCCGCCTCTGGTAAAAACCAAAGTGCGGTAGACTAGCAGTCACCCTTCCACTTGTAGTCCAGATATGAAAACAAATATGATTGGAGCTAGAGTGCCCCAAATCTGAAAATAGAACGACACCTATTGGCCCCAAAGCTTGGCGCCCCTTGCGGTATTTCTTTATTCAATTTCAAAAATATGTAAGGCTGAGTATAACAAAACCAGCCAAGAGAATACGCCTGTATGTCCAATCTGGCAGCCCACAATACCTCTTAGCACAGAGGATTCACACACACAGATCTGTGTCTCAAAGCAACACTCTGTGCTTCCCTCTGATCAGCCAAGACCATTCAGCAGGACAACCTTGAGCATACATCTGGCATATCTCATGCACATGATTCAACAACTCAGCACAAACATACATTCACTGTCCAATCTCTGTTTCCATCCTTTTCAATCTGCCATACCCCTCCTCTCACAAGGGGCCAGATAGCACAACTCTGCAGCAGACATAAGCCAATGGAAAGAAAGACAGATGAACAAGTTCAGAGCTTACCAAAATCAGCTCGTGGTTCTGCACTTGCGAAGCCAGACGTACCAATCTGTACTTCCCTTCTTGCAACCACTTGTCTGATGTATTAGATAACTCTGGAAAAACTTAGCCTGCAGTTGGAGATGCACTGTGTTCTACTGTTCAGGTTTGAACAGATCTGCCACCAGCTGTAGCTGCCCGTACAGGTCAGTAGAACACTACTGTACCTGTCCGTACAGTTTCCACACGTGTCAGTTCTGCACTGGTCAGTAACTAACAGCAGCTGCCTGCTGACTGTACCTGTCAACACAGCCTGCAACTGTACTGTCCAGCGCCGCCTGCTCCTGACCTGTCCGTACACTGTACCTACAGTCGTACAGTACTGTACCTGCAGTCGTACCTGTCTACAAGTACAGTACTGTACCTACAGTCGTACCTGTCTGCGCTGCCTGTACCAGCCGCCTACAACAGCCGCCGCCAACACCCACAGTACGGATTCCTGTCAGCGCCGCCTATACCTGCAATCGTACAGTTGTACTTGCAATCGTACAGCTCTGTACGGCCTGCTCTGTACGACTTGTTTTCTTCTCACACAACAGCAATCAGACTTCTCTGCAGCAGCCAGCAATCCCACGGTTTTTTCATCCATTTCTATTTATGATGATTAGATATTCTCACATCCTCAAGTTTCCACCATACTAAGTTACACATGAATGTCTTGCACGACTCCCAAAAGCTAGAGAGAGAGAGGTGAGAGAGGCATGCAACTCCAAAAGTGGAGTGGCCTCTCTCCAAACTTATTCTAGGGCCCCAACTTTAATAAACATTAAAGTTCCCTAGGGGCCACTAAGGCCTAGGGGCAACCATGCATAAAACATTAAAATATTAATGTTCTAGTTTCCCCCTTCACACCTGGAGATGTCCACACATCATTATCTCTGTCCGGGCACCCCAAATGTGAATCATTTAATATTTTGGCTCAACAACCACCATGCCCACACTTGTGCTGTTCCATTTTCACAGGGCCATGACATACCCCCCTCTTGAAAAATGGCAAGCGTCCTCGATTGCATTCTGGTGATACAGCAAAATATCCAAAGTGAAATATACAATATGGCAAGATCAGCGTCCCAATCTCTCTAAGCCATGCACATGTATCAACATTCACTGCAAACCAATGGCGTAATAGTAGTCCAAGTTGTATACCACTGTGAACCATACACAACCACAACATCCCATGTGACTAGTACACATATATCATAGAAGTCCCATAAACAGATGTACTGTCAGCCATCAATACCTTCGGGTGAGATAAAAACTGCACCAAGCGACCTCTAGATGTCATCTGAGCCTGTCTGTATCAAGGGAGTGGAGGTGCTACCCCCCTCTTGAGCATCAGGCAATGCTCCAGACCCATGCTCTGTTGAACCTGAATGAGCCACAACAAGAGTCGGCTCTAACTCAAAGGCATCGAGATAAAGCTGCAAAACCTGAGGTGAATCTGTTAAGTCACCTTCCTCCATCCACTTCGCATCCATCGGTGAATAGTTCTTGAACTTCACAAGATAGCGACGGGAAACTTTACCTCATACCTTTCTTTCCTTATGTGCCAGTATCTGCTCTGGAATAAGAACCTCATCAAGTTCCTCAACTTCCGGCTGAGCCTCATCTGATACATCCTCAGGCACATCCCCACGAAAAGGTCTACGGAGACTTACGTGAAAAGCATTGTGAATCCTCCAGTGATCTGGTAGCTTCAAACGATAGGCTACCTCACCAATCTTTTCCAATACCTGAAAAGGCCCATAATAACGCATGCTCAACTTAGGGAATAAACGCTCTTTACTCTTCATCTTCTTGAGTCTAGCCTTTTCAAAGCGCAAAAGAACCCAATCACCCAATGCAAACTCTAAATCACGTCTGTGACGGTCTGCGGCTTTCTTTTGCTTCTGCTGAGTTTTTTGGAGTGCCAACTTAACTCTCCGATAAGCTTCATCCATACTCTCCACATACTGATCAGCCTCAAAGATCTTATCCTTTGTGTGCAAAATGGGTGGTACCTTCTTCCCTCCTTCCACAATCTCAAAAGGCGCCTTGCCTGTCGAGGTATGAACAGTGTTGTTATATGTAAACTCCACCAAAGGAAGATACTTTTCCCATTGTTGCTTGTGCTCTGACACATAACACTTAAGAAGATCCAACACTGTAGAGTTAGCCTCTTCTGACTGACCATCTGTTTGTGGATGAAATGACAATGAAAACTTGAGAGTTGTACCCATGTTGTCAAACAACCCTCTCCAGAACAAACTCGTCATCCGTGGATCACGGTCACTAATGATAGACGTAGGCAAGCCATGATACTTGAAGATGTTCGCCTTGAACAACTTCACCATATGATCCACTTTGATTGTCTTACGCACGGGAATGAAATGAGCCTGCTTACTGAACCTGCATATGATAGTCCAAATGCCATCATTACCCGTTTGTGTCCGTGGAAGATCAAATATAAAATCCATGGCAATGCTCTCCCAAGGTCTATCTGGAATAGGTAAAGGCTGTAATAATCCTGGTGTTTTTTGACGGTCAAACTTTACCTTCTGACATACGATGCATTGCCTCACAAAGGCATCAACATCTCTTCTCAAGGTTGGCCAATAAAAGAAAGTCTCCACTGCTTTTACCGTGGCGTCAATACCTCTATGACCTGCATACAGTGGAGCATGACTTTCAATCATAACCTTGAGGCGCAATGGCCTGGTAACACACAGTCTGCCATGCATCAATAAAAACCCATATCTGAGAGTGTAATGCTCATGCCGCTGACCCTCAGACATCTGATCATACACCCTGCCAAAGTCCTCATCATGGGCATACTGCTCTTTTATTTCATCAAGCTCATGATGATAAGCAAGTGAAACTGCAGAGACCTGTGGCTTGCATGACAAAGCATCTGCCACTACATTCTTTTTGCCTTCCACATGCACAATCTGAAAGTGAAACATAGACAAAAAGTTTGCCCAACGCATATGCTTCTCTGAAAGCTTAGTTTGCGTGAGGAAATAACGCAAGGTTTGATGATCTGTCTGCACAGTGCAATCAGCCCCAAGCAAGTAGTGTTTCCATGTAGAAAGAGCGTGAATTACAGCCAACATCTCTTTCTCATAAACCTGTAAATGCTTCTCGGCATCTTGCAATATTCTACTCTCATAGGCTATCACATGTCCCTCTTGCATGAGAACTGCCCCAATGCTACTTCCGCATGCATCACATTGGACAACAAAAGTCTTTCGGAGGTCCGGTAACACCAATACTGGATCCGAAGTAAGCTTTTCTTTGAGCTTTTTGAATGCTGTAATTTCCCGATCAGCCCATCTAAACGGAGTTGCCTTCTTTGTCAAGGCATAAAGAGGCGAAGCAATTTCAGCAAAATACCGTATGTACCGCCTGTAATAGGAACACAATCCTAGAAAGCTGCGTACATCATGCACGGTCCTCAAATCTGGCCAATTAAGAATTGCTTCCACCTTTGCTGGATCCATACGGACTCCATGCTTAGACACAATATGCCCCAAGAAATGTATCTCTTGCAAAAAGAACTCACTCTTCTTGCCATTAACAACCAGCCTATGGTTCCTGAGTTCTGCAAACACAATGGCCAAATGCCTTCTATGCTCTTCCTCAGTTTGTGAATGCACAATCATATCATCAAAGAATGTGCCCACAAACGCTCTATGAGGCCTAAAAATCCTGTCCATCATTCTGTTAAATGTGGCAAGTGCATTTGTCAAAACAAAGAGCATAACCAAGAACTCATACAACCCAAACGTGGTTCGAAATGCTGTCTTATGCACATCCTAGGGTCTAATACGTATCTGATGATACCCACTTTTCAAGTCAATGCGACTAAAAACTGTGGAGCCCTGTAAGCGGTCCAAAATGTCATCGATCCTCGGAATGGGAAATCGATTCTTGATGGTGTTCTTGTTCAGCGCCCTGTAGTCAATACACATGCGCCAAGAACCATCCTTGTTTTGCACTAAGAGTACAGGTGCGCAAAAGGATGATGAGCTAGGCTGTGTCAACCCTTTATTCAAAAGCTCCTGCACTTGACTCATAATCTCTTCCTGTTGGGCTACACTAACACGGTACGGCGGTCTATTTGGTGGAGTACTACCAGGAATTAGATCAATGGCATGATCTTCTGGCCTCTCAGGAGGAAGTTCTCCTAGCAATGACTCTGAAAAACAATCTTGGAATCCACATAAGAAATCAGTCCTGTCCTTATCTAACATAGACAAATTAGACTTAGACTCATCATCTTGTGCATCCTTTACATAAATCAAGTACGCAGAAAGATGCTTTTTCATTACTGATGAAATTGCCGAAGCTGATACAATAGGAACAGATTCCCCTTTAAGTTTTACATCCAAAACATGTTCTTTCCCTCTATGAGTCAGAGTGATTTTCCTATTGTATTGTCCACTACCGCATGTACTCTGTGGCACCATGGCATACCCAACAAAACATCACAGCCATCCAAAGGCATGATGAAAAACTCTTCGTTGTCCACATAACCCTGCAAATGAAGCCTGAGCTTCCCAATGATAGGAGTAACGGGTTCTGCATACCCTGGACAAGCCATGTTAGCCTCATATAACGGCCCCATCTCCTCTGCACGAATCCCCAATCGGCCAACTAAATCTGGTGAAATGAAGTTGGCTCTAGCACCTGTGTCAAAGAATATCAAGGCATTTTGATCTCTCACTTTGCCCCATGCCCTGCACAACTCTGTCTCTTCACCACCTGGCTGTTCCCCCACAAGATCAGGAACTAACCCTGCAGAAGGTTTTGGTTTCTTTGACTTGGGCTTCCTTTATTGTCAGAGTCCTTTTGGGACTTTCTCTTGGGACAATTAAATGACATATGTCCCTCTTCACTACAGTAAAAACATTTTCGAGCATCACTCAAAGCCTGTCTTTCCTCAGAAGTTCTCTTGGGCATTGGCAACTTCTTATACCGCGTCTCTGAAGACCCTTTAGCATCACGTGAAGCATGCCCAGATTTTTCAGCTTTCTTGCTCGAGTTCTTACTTCCTTATGATCCTCCAGTGAGTAACGCATTAGCTGTCATAGCATTTTCTATCATCTGTGACATGTTCGTTACTCGAGTCTTGATACAATAATCTCGCACCTCTTTGGGCAGCCCACAACAATACTTCTCTACCTGCTCAGACAAAGGCACTGCACGGTAAGAAGTCACTGGGAGTAAAGCTTCCCAAAACTTCTTGTTATAATCTTCCAAATTGTCACATTTTGAAGCATCCAACTTGTGCCATGCAGTCATAACATCCACCTCAAATGTAGATGTGAGCCATACGGAAGAGAAGACCTGTTTAAATTGTATCCAAGTAGTGGATGCTATGCCCTGCAAAAGAAGAGTAGACCACCACTGCAAAGCATTACCTTTGAGAAAAGTGGCAGCTTTCCTCACCTTAGAGGACTCTGTGTAATTCCCACCAGAAAAAGCAGCATCAAACTGCTGTAAAAAGGTGAGTGCTTTTAATTTATCTTTGGCCCCACTGAATGTATCAAATTTCACAGCAGCTCCCCCTTCCTTATAATCCTTCGCCTTTCCCATAGGCGTTAGATTATCGTATGGAAGTGGCTTCGCAAGATTGCTGCCCCCAACATTCACGCCCATCATTGGGTCAACATTACCCATTTCCACACCTGGCATGCCATACATTCCAGCCATGTTTCCAAACATACCATTATGCATGCCTGGCTGCATACCACCATACATGTTTGCTTGCATTCCAGGTTGCATACCCCCAAACATATTTCCTTGCATACCGGACTGCATATCACCATACATATTCCCCTGCATACCAGGCTGAAAATTAGCTCCAAAAGGCCCTGGCATACCCATGCCTCCCTGAGGATAACCCCCAGTCATAGATTGGAACACCGAGCCACCACCAAAATAACCTGGATGCATAGCCTGCTGAGGAATAGATGGCTGTCCAAAGAAGGAACTCTGAGAGTTAGCACCATAAGCATGCTGCATGTTCAGAAACTGTCCAAAAGATGGATCCTGTGGGATGGCACCACTATGACCCTGAGGAAGGTTCTTAGTACGCACCTTCTTCTTCTTCTTTTCGGGCTCTGTACAGGATCTCATAAATTCAGCAAACTTCTCACTTTGTGTGAGCTGCATAAACACATCCATAACACTAGCCAAACGATCTTTAAACCAAGCATTATCATCCTCTTTACCAAGTACATCTTCTGGCTGTGTTACATCCTCACTAAAGATGGAAAGAATTAACACAATATCAACTAGCCGCAACTTGGACGAAAACTTCACAATGTGAAATTTTGCATGTCTGCTAGTACAACATAAAGATATACCTAGATGAATCCAGGAACATGCCCAAATTCACCTTATAAGAAAGTGCAATTTATAACCTATGATAGTCATCCATAAGACAATAACCCATCAACTCCATCATGCATAGTATGGACTAGATACTAAGACATCCCCACAAACATCATCAGATATTTCCAATCCTTTCTATCTCCTATCTATCTGGATTCTTATGGTCAGTGTTAGTTGCCTCAAGATAGTACATCTGTCCTTGGTAATGTAAAGCCCCAAAAGTGCTTTCTAGATGAATATGGCAGCTATTCTGCACATCTCAGATGACTAGCAAATCATCTCCCACACCAATTCCAACATTGAATTGCAATCCAAGAGGATGTCTTTAGTTTCAGTCCCTTGGTCAGTTGTATAGCACTTATTCTACCTGAACTCAAACGCTCAAATCTCTCATGCCAGAACCTGCTAGACCCCAAGTTGGCCTAAGCTTTATAGTACAAGGGCTCACAGAATCAATGCCCTTGCATTAGGTGTTCCAACATAGACCCCAAGTTGGCCTAAGCTTTGGACGCACAGAAGTGATGCCCTTGCATTAACAGCTTCAACCAAGGCTGGCCAAACAGCCACTCTTGGGCACCCTATCCACCCACCTACAGTGCCAATGGGCCACCAGTGAATACGGGCGCTCCTGTTAGAAGTCATCTCCTGTCTAGTTTTATACACCATGGCCTTTGTTGTGGGTGTGCCCGCCCTTATGAGGTGTTTTATCATTTTTCCCCACTCTCCGCATTTTCCCCTTATTTTTCCCATTTTTTCTGTGGCTTGGGAGGCAGCCCTGAGTTGGCAGGAGGATCCATTTGCTAGCCGACTACATCAGATGTGTGTACTAGAGCTGGCCGACTGTACTTGATGCAGTCGTGGACCCTCAGTGCTGGCCGACTGATGATGCACTCGTGGAGCCTTTTTCAGTAGGCCGACTGCTCATGTGGGGGCATATAAATAGGCCCCCAGCCCCCTTGCCACTAGTGTATCATACCCGGGATTTTCTTGTGTATATAGAGCAGTTACACGCCTACATCTCTCTCTCTCTCTTGTGCTGTTTTTCTGCATGCGTTTTTTTGCTCTCGTGTTCCCAAATCTGGTCACCATCTCCACTACGTATTCTGACATGGTATCAGAGCCTAGACTCTAGATAGTTCTTGGGATTTGTGTGAGCAAGAGGGGGACTGTTGTGTGGCTGATTGGTGGACTGTTTTGGACTGTTCGGGAAGAGGAGAAGCAAGAGGACGGCGGGCTGATTTGCTGGACAGCCACTTGCAGGTATTAGTTCTTCTTTGTTCCCACCCACCCACCCTTTTCAGAGTGCAATGGCAGATCTGTTTGAGATGGCCGAGAGGCATGTGAAGATCCCGACACTCCCCACGTTCCCGGTGGACCGTCAGTTGGACGGGAGCAACTACGGCATATGGAAGGTTATGATGGAATCTGTTCTGGAGTCTTACGACCTCGCTGATTTCGTCGTCGTTTTGGTGTTCCACGGCCGGACGTAGAGGAAGGGGAGTTACCGTCAACCCGAAAGGACCGGGAGGCTCAGACACAGATTTGGGATCGTGTCAACGCCAGGGTCCGTTCGTTTATCTTTCTCAAGTGCACACCGCAGGTAATCAATCATGTAAAGCACATGACACTGGCCAGAGGTATATGGCAGCATTTGGCCTCACTTTACAACAGGGTATCGCCCACGAAGAGGATTTCCTTGGAAGTACAGATGCGGGTTATGAGCCCTGCAAAGTCGTCGACGATGCGGGAGCATATTAACAAGCTGCAGGCTCTTCAGCAGGAAGTTCTTCAGGCTGGGAAGGAGATATCGTCAGAGGACATGGCCATAACGTTACTGTCGCACTTGCCCTCTTCGTACTTAGCATTTTACTCGTCTTTGATTACCAGTGGTGGCAGGCTCAGCACCATCACGTGGGAGGAGCTTGTGCCCATGGTCCTGGTGGACCAAGAGGAACGATTCACGAACCCTCCTCAGGGTGGAGGTTCGGAGGCCTTAACTGGCCAACGGTCGAAAGGCCGTAACTCGGGCAAAGGGAAGGCTTCATCGGAGAAGTCTTTTGAGAAGAAGTCCGACGCTGACCGCGAGAAACTGAAGGCAGAGAGGACCTGTAATGATTGTGGCAAGAAAGGCCACTATTGGAGGCAGTGTCCCAAGTGGAAGACCGAGAAGGGTGAAGATTCCTCAGCAGGCAATCATGAAGACTCCGGCTTTTGTGCACCTGGAGGTGGTGGACACCGATGTTTCATTTTCTTCAGGCAGGGAGGAGATTGGAGGATTCCCCGCACCGGGTACTCGGGAGTGGATTCTAGATAGTGGTGCTTCCAGGCACATGACTCCTTCTGTTCCGGTTTACAAGATCTCTGCAGGCTTTCTAGTCATATTCTTACTGGTGATACATCCACTATCCCAGTTCACAGTGAGGGCAGGATGGAGATAGTTCCCGATGGCAGGGGGGGAAGCATTCCTCCCAGGTATTGTATGTTCCGGCACTTGGTTTTCATCTGTTGTCAGTGCATCAGGTTTGCAAGACTGGCGTACGGGTGGAGTTTGATGAGCATTTTGTTGCTCTCCGGGACAAAGCAACAGGCCAACATTATGTTTGAACCCCCCAAAACTAGTCCTTTGATAATTAAAGAAACTTGGAAGCTTTAACTCCTCTTTTTTATAACATATATGATGTTCTGCAAGAGGATAGAAGAAGACAGTGTTTACAAAAAAGATGTACATATGTAACTACTCGCCATCCAAACCCTCCCCCCCAGGTGGTGAGTCCTAGGAGGATTTTCCCACGCATCTCTCCCCACACTTCAATTTTTGGTGGTCCTTGGTCCCCGAGCTCGAGATGGATCTTCACAGAGATGAGGACCTACGGCGTTAGCCCAGTCTTCAAGGACTGATTCACCACTAGCCTCTTCCAAGGCTAGGACTACATTCGATCTGCTCTTCACCAGATTTCCCTAGTCTTATAGACAAGGAGAGACTTCGATGGCCATTGCTTTGGAACCCCTTGATTGCACTTCCTAGTGGCCACATGCTTGGCTTCCGTCCTCACGTCTAATGGGGCGCATTTAGGAGGGACCGGCCTAGTCTCTTGGAGAGTGGCTCACCTTCAAGCAGTTCCCGCCAGAGGCTCAGGAGAGGAGCCTACTTGGGATCAGGGAAAGAGACAGATTCACCCTCAACATTGACTACTCCATCCCTCCCGAGTGGCTCAAACTGGTCCACGACCCGCTCCCCCTGAGTGGGTAGGGGTTTCTACCCCCGCCGATGGCAGTCCAAGGTGCACATGGAGGCATAGTCATGACTTTCTCTTTAGGGCCACAGGGCAGATTGCGCAGATCCCCCATCCCCCAAAGGACCTCAACAGATGCAGTTTACAAAGGATGAGAATGATTGCTTTCATGACCACAAATGGCACATTGATCCACCTCCAAACAAAGTGGCTAGAGAGAGCTCTTGGAGATGGTTATGGGAGGGTTGGCCTTGATGTGTCTACAGTGGGATCGTGCTAAGTGGCGGTGGCACGATCCCTTTGCCCCCGAGGACACCTCCGACACCCCCTTCTTTGACTACACAGCTCGTCTAGGACATAGGATTCAGATGCCAGAGTTTGATAGTGTTGGAAATTATTTCATCCCCAAATGGACTTTCCCATGCATATTCATGCTTGTATCTGGCTCCATATGAAGCCCTACATTGGCATATCTTAGTAGAGATTATTTAGCATTTTTTCTACCATTTTTTGGTATTTTTTAGGCATTTTATAGCATTTTTTGCTACAGCCATGCTGTCGGCTTGCTACAACTAGCCGACCAACATCCTGAGGTAGTATATAAGGGCTGGCTCCCTTTTCCCTCAAATTATCTCTCTTTTCAGCTTCTGCAGCGATAGGCAACATCTACGGGACCTCCCTCATGCTCCTCCATGTGATGTACTACCTTTTTTGGTGATATTCAGCAGTGATCTTCTTTTTTCCTTTATGCTTGCTGTCCATATACAGTGTTCTACAGTTCTTGCAACATTTTTTTTGTGGGGTATCACAGCATAGTATCCATTTTTTCATGGTATCAGAGCGGGAAACATCTACAAGGACCTGCGTTTTCTATTCCCATGCTGCTGTTGACTGTTTACAACATATAGGAGCTGTTTACTGCTGCGTTTTCTTCATCAGTAACCTGCGTTTTCATGTGGAGCTGCGTTTTCACTCAGGACTGCCTCAAGTGCTGCAATTTCTTTCTACAGAGCTACTTTACAGCCTTTACCACACTGGAGAGTCATTCTATTCTCTTCTCTTTCTGGTTCCCTCTCACCCATCCTATCTTCTGGTCTTTCTAAAGGAAGCTTGGGCTCTTGGAGAGGTGATGGCTTCTAGAGATCACCATTCTCCCCTCTCAGGGATTCTCTTCTCTTCCCCTCTCATCCCTTTGGATGAGTATCTTCCTTCTCTTGTGCTGTTTCATGCTGATGCTATTATTGCAGATTTTCTCTCCTCTCTTTCAGAGGAGGATAGTGGTTCTTCTACAGAGCAGGTGGATGATTTTGTTGAGATATCCTCACATATTATGGAGCTTCCTACTTTGGCGTTTCTCTCCTGGCAGTTGCTTCTCCTTCTTATGTTTAAGAGGAGGCATCTTCCACTATCTTGGAGCCTATCCCTACACTGATGATCAGTTTGTTCCAGTGGTTGTTTCATTTCCTCCTTCAGAGGAGGATTCTACTTCGGTCCCGATACTTGTTGAAGATGTAGAGGAGGTACCACATTTTTCAGAGCTATCTATGGTTCAATCTCCCGAAGGCTTCTCTCTCCAGATTGATCCTAGTGTTTCGTCTTTGATATCTTCTCGTGGCTTCTTCCGGAGACCTTCTCGGTATTCAGATGTACCATATGTTCGCGAGCTTTGTGCCTTTTATGCGGAGGTTGTTCCTTCAAACTCTTTGGAGGATTTTTTGCAGCGTGCCGGAGTTGGTCCACCCATCTGGCGTTGAAGAGGAGGTGTTGGAAGTTATTTCATCCCCGGATGGACTTTCCCATGCATATTCATGCTTGTATTTGGCTCCATATGAAGCCCTGCATTAGCATATCTTAGCAGAGATTATTCAGCATTTTATAGCATTTTTTGCTTCAGCCATGCTGTCGGCCTGCTATAGCTGGCCGACCAACATCCTGAGGTAGTATATAGGGGCTGGCTCCCTTTTCCCTCAGATTCTCTCTCTTTTCAGCTTCTGCAGTGATAGGTAGCATCTACGGGACCTCCCTCATGCTGCTCCACGTGAGGTACTACCTCTTCTGGTGATATTCAGCAATGATCTTCTTTTCTCCTTATGCTTGCTGTCCATATACAGTGTTGTACAGTTCTTGCAGCATTTCTTTGTGGGTATCACAGCATAGTACCCATTCTTTCAGATAATACGCCAGTGTTGCCAGCAGCACACTAGGCATCCCCGCGCGCTAACTCCGTGATTTTTGAAAGGTGGCTATGGGACAGCTTCCGGCCACGGAAGATTACTCTTTTCCTTTGGCAGATAGCACAAGGGAGCTTGCCAATGGGCACCTCGTTTGGCAGTTGGAGATCGGCCAGCTCTTGGTTCTAGATGTGGACACCCTCTAGAGTCACGGCGGCATTGTCTTTGGGATTGTCCCACGGTGTAGCAGGTTTGGTTGTGGATCCTCCGCTTTTTCACCATCCCACATATCACCTAGGGGACAAAAGCCTGGGATTTCGAGACAGCACCGGCCTTAGCATATGAGGAGATGGGACAAGACCTCGCCCTTCTCCTCTCTCATCACAGTATCATGACAGCCACATTATCAGCAGCCCCATTGGGGAGAAGGCCCACGGGCCACATGCCCCTCAGAGGTGGGAGATCATCAGCAGTATAGCAGCATGGCACATCTTGCGTGCTTGTTGCAACAAGGCCATACATGCCACCCGTTGAGTCCATAAGGAGCATATGGACGGACATAAGACACCCTCCAAGGCCAATGGGAGAAGCTTCAAGGCGGCTCTGAGTGTATGCACCAGGAGGCTTTTTTGCGGATTTGGAGTAGCGGTCCTTTCCTCAAGATCAGAGATAGCAAGGTTACTTGGCTTATAGGCCACCTGTTTGGCTGTTTCCCCCTCCCCCTCCCCGTTGGCTTATAGATAACCTGTTTGGCTGTTTCCCCCCCCCCGTTGTATGAGATAGCCTTCCTCCGAGAGTGGCCACGAGGAAGAGCCCCTCTCCGTCCCTTATCACTTTCTTGTTTCCAATGATTGAGACTGGGTCATGTACTTAGCCGTTTCGGGCCTCGGCTGTATTTTTGGTAACATGGAAGGATCTTTCCTTGGGAAAAAAAAAGAAAAGAAAAGAAAAAGATGTACATACTTGGAGTAAGAAGGAGGCTTGATTTAGGTCCAGCTCATCACACTTCTCGCGATTCTCAGCTGACAGACCAGGATCTGCACACACAGCTCCACTGACAGACATGACAGAGACATTGATCAAGAATGCTACAAATAGAGCAAAAGCACTCTCCATGAAGTAGAATCTGCACGCATCCTGCACACATATCACAGCTTCATATATCATGCATTTGATGGCAACAAATGATTGTATTCTAAAGTTGATGTCATAGACCAGATGCAGTTTTTGAAGCAGGGACAATAAGACCTTTATTCCCCGGACAGTTCTAGGAGTTTTCCTGCTTAACACCAAAGCTGAATGCAGGAAAAGGTTGTGCCTGCAAATATGAACCAGTTAACTTTATAAGCCTAAAAATTAGAGCAGACATACCAATGAAGATTTGAGAGAGAGAGAGAGAGAGGACATACTGGGTGTATGTGCGCAGTGGGGGGGGAGGTGAGAGAGAGAGAGCCGATAAGTATGGGTGTGCATAGGTACATGTGTATGTGCACATGCGCATGCATGGGTGCGTGCGCACATGTGAGAGAGAGAGAGAGAGAGAGAGAGAGAGAGAGAACAAGCAAACCATACGCATGGTGTGCATGGGTGCACGTTTTAAAAGTTTGGCACTACTTGGCAATTTCTTATATTTTTATGTTGATCATCATGCCCTTCTTCATTTGATTAAAAACCGCCTTGGTGTTTACTGCCCATAGGTTTAAAAGGTAGTCCGTACTGACTTGTGTCACCCAGCTAAGACTGCAATTGTACAGCTTCCAAATGGGTAGTCAAAAAAAGTACTTACGAGCTCAAGTCTCCTCTAACCCAAGATACAACATACCCAAGAACTTTGGTAAAGCTTCATTGTTTTAGTGTTTTTCACCATGGGCTAGAGCCCATCATTTTTTATTTCTCATCCCTCCTGGATGCAGTGACGCTTTGAATAAAACTTTGATAAAGCTTTAAGCCCCTTTTTTTAAGATTCACAATGCATCCTTGACAAGAACCTCCACAAGTATCGCTTGATAAAAATTCTGAAAAAAGTGCCATTTAATGAAGTGCCTGCCCCTGGCCAAGCACCTCATGATTAAGCACTGGTCATTGATGAGAATCCTTTTGTTTAAGTACAGGTTGACAAACCTCTGGCTAAGAACTCTCGTGCAAAAAACCTGTATTCCATGGCTGTGCATGCTCAAACCAACATCCACCAACTCCATGTTGGTCTTTGATGGTTGGTCCTCCCTAAGGACACTCCTGTGAAACTTACTGAAGGGCATAAAACCTGTGATATACAGAAGAAAACATTGCAACCACTGCCAAGCCTGTGATATACAGAAGCAAACATTGCAACTTTGATGCCTGATCCTCCCTAAGGACACTCCTGTGGAACTTACTTTAGGACATAAAACGTGCGATATACAGAAGCAAACATTGCAACCATTGCCTTACCGGCCTCAACAAATTATGCTCTTGCGTTTGATGAAGGTACATACATTGACATGTCACGTGCACCCTGCAATTGGGTGCCACATGGGCATATTAAACCTGATTAGGTGCCAATTTGGGTTACAGGATGCCCAAATCACACAATCTAGCAACCCAACTGGACAGCGCTGGGCATGCATGGATAGCAGAGTTTCTTGAAACTGAAAAGGGGAACTGAAACAGCTGATGTCAATGCAACGGAAACAGCCTTAGATCAAGAAAAGGACATTACATAGTATACATGGAAAGTGAAATTGTAACAATTAAATAGAAATGAGGAAAAAAGCTAAGGGAAACACAGGAGAAACTTGGGGTCAATAATAATTTGGAGGAGAGAGCAAAATTTAAAGCATATTAAAGCAAGTGCAATTTAGGGCTTACATCTTTGTTATAGCTTCTCATAGTTTTGCATCCACATCCAACTCCTCTGGAGTGAGAAAGAAGGTTTCCCGACTCCTAGGCACGTTCAGTGTCTAAAATCTAGAACTGTATGTTATTTGATTGTTTTGTCCCATAAAGGTTTCCCTCTGCACAAATTCTTGTAAGGGGGTGTTGTTTGTGTACCTGGCATGTTTTTGCCCCCTAAAAAACTCTCATGGTTTTCACTTTAGGAAGGAAATAAGCTACAACCGTTGTGGGATACTTACCTTGCTTTTGAGCTTGGGATCTTCATAATCTCTAAGATACACCAATGGTTGCTAGCTCCCCTCTCCCAAGCTTCACCACTTGCTGTCACTAAGAAGCTCTCAAGTTAATGCACCACAGTAGTTGCACACTTAACTCAGCTAGGAATGGTAAAAAGCTACTATCAAAGCATTGGGTTCACCCAGAGGCAGATGAGAGCACCACAAGACCAATGTCCATGCATTCTGCATGTGACAATGGTATCAGAGCAACAGGTTCAGCTTAAGGCAGCTCACAGGCTCAAAGCAAGGCCAATGTCTGCATGCATTCCACATCTGACAGTGCTAGCAGAGCAAGGTTCTTTCCAAAGCAGGTTAGATCGGAGGATGTGGGTCCCCATCAGGGTAGGCTAGGGACATCCAGGTAATTTTTTATCGGTGAACCCTGCATAGTTCTTAAACCCACTAAGTTGATGTATGTACAGAAGTCAGCCACCTAGATCAGGCAGAATGGCCAGGCCTGGACAGAGATCTGGACAGGCCAGGCAGGCTTGGGCAGAAGCCAGGCGGGCCGCGCGGTAGATATCCCTATAAATAGGCCGAAGTCATGGACAACTTCCCAAAGTATGCAAAGTAATTAATTACCTGTTCACCTTGATGTCGAGAGAGGTCCATCTATTTTGGCAATGCAGCCCAGAACCTGAGAGCGACATAAGAAATATATACTTGTCCCCACAGATAGTGCTCTCCTGATACTAAGAGCTGACCCAATCAGGCAACCAACCATGAGTAAGTAGGCTAGAAATGGAAAACATTTGGAGCAGCCCTACACTATGATACCGACTGTAGTCCAAAGTGCAAGTCATTTATAGCGATAAAGAGTAGCATAAGACTTAAAATTAATCACATGCACACACAGATACCTAAGTACCATTCTGTATTTCTTGTGTGAGCAAAGCTGTATGTAGAGGACCGCAGATACCTAAGTACCATTCTGTATTTCTTGTGTGAGCAAAGCTGTATGTAGAGGACCGTCAAAACTGTGGCTTAAGGCTAGAAACTAAACTAAACCGAAAAGACTGCTGAAAGCCTTATTTCCCTGACAAGCCAAGTCACACTCAGAACCTCTGTGTGTAAGTGAATTGCTGGCTGCATCAGGCTGAAACTTGCTGCTTCACTTCTGGGACAGAAATCTGAACCTCCTGGAAGCTCAAACAATGTGAGAAGGGTGGGTTGCGTGAGAGGGACAAAGAATGAAGAATAAGGGGGGTTGGGGTACCTATTTATAAGAAAAACTACCCCAACTACTAATGCCCAGGCATCCAAGAATCCTATCGTCCACCTTGGTGCCTTCTGCCCATATGACTGTCCTAGGCAGCCCGTACTGAGGTGTCACTCTATTTGCATGCGCACCCATGCACGCGCAAACAGAGCATGTGCGCGCGTAGCTGTAGGCAGCCCATACTGAGAGGTGTCACCCTGTATGCGTGTGCAATCTATGCGTGCACACCCATGCGCATGCATACAGAGCATCGTGCATGCATGCGCGTGCGTGTGCGTGTGTGTGCGTGCACGCGCGCCGTGCATACTTTGCATGGGCTGGATTTGCCATCAGGTGAACAATTTGTGGGACAAGCATATGCAGATGATCCAGATGATCTCAAGTCCGTAATGGCAACACTTGATCTTTTTGCATGTGCGGCAAGCCACAAAGTCAATTTCGGAAAATCCAAACTCTTGCCAATGAAAATTGAAGCTTGGCGTGCTCATATACGGCCAAGACAAATAATTGAGCCTTCACAGATTGTGCATCACTTGGGATGATAGGCAGATTGAATACTATAGTGAATAAAAGGGAAGTTGTACTACTGGAAGCTTGCCACTTGGCCTCTATATGTGCACTTGAAAACAGTGCAATCCATACTCATTGCATATACTCAGTTCTTTTTACCTCTTCTGTTTTAGCCACGTGATCGGATTGATGCCTTTATGTCAGAAATATTAGAGATCTTTTGGAAATCAAAGCACCATAAGAAAGCACTCAAGCTATTGTCAATGGCAAAGCTATGTACTCCCCGTATGCATGGTGGATTGAACATCCTCAACATACATATACATGTCCTTGCATGGAATGCAACTCTGTTGTTAGATTTCGCAATGCAGCGGGCAGCCTTGGTCACGGATGCTAGCGGCCATGTGTGTTAGGATGAGATCCTCGGACTTTGGTGACTGGACTACTACACATTGGGAGGTGGTGTTTGGTCATTTTGTTGGAAAGATACCCGACTCCCCGTATAGCACGCACCTTATTCAAGACTGGAAGAAAGTATTACGACACGGATGGCCGTGACATGGTGCGAGGGAATTCGCTCAAGGCTGAAAGCATACATTGGATTGTGACTCTTGCCCGCCTGTTGGCTTTCACGCAACCAAGAAAAGCTTTCTTCTTGGCAAAAAAGGGCATAATTGAGATCCATGATGTGGTGGACCAGGATAGAAATATTAAGTCCTTCCATATGGCTGAACGTGCCTTTGGATTGGGTATGCGTTATAGACCTTTGTGGCGTGAGATATGTGAGTTGTTGTCCCCCTTTGCACCAATACCACCGCTTCATATGCACGACCACCTGGATGACTCGAAAGTCTTGGGGGTGCCTTTGGATGCCATATCGGCTAAGAATTTATATGTGAGGCAGCAGCCACCGCCATGGATTACACCTGTATGTAATGATCTATGGCACTTGCAAAGAACATTACTATGGTGGAGGAAATGTTTAAGAGGGATCTGAACGAGCGTCTTGCCATTGAAAGAACGCATGTTCCTCTGGAGATGTACGCTTGGAGTTCTCCCAGTGGGGGGGTCCTGCACTCGCTGCATATCTGTGTCTTGTCATGCCACCATTGTGGTGTGCAGACTGAGACGGTGTCGCACCTCCTTTGGACCCGTCCACATTCCAGACTGCTCCTGGACAGGGTTTCAGCTTGCCTGCATATTAGATTTCCTGCACTAGTTCTCGATATTTGGAGTGCTGACAGTTGCGCTCTGGCATTAAGCTGCGTTCTTCTCCTGGGCACGGTTCTGGGCTATGTGGACAATTTGGAGCAGCCAGAACCGAATCATGTTCGGACAGCATATGTCAGCCACCTTCTCCTCCTTAAGGCTCTCCTTACGACAGACACTGCACTGTTGTTATGTGAGCCAGGATCTTGATTTGCAAACTTTTAACCTTGCACTGAGGTTTCCCACTACTAATATATCATTACTAAAAAAATGTGTGCACGCGCGCGCATGTGCGTGAGAGAGAGAGAGAGAGAGAGAGAGAGAGAGAGGCATGCATGCATGCATGCATGTGTGGGTGCATGGGCGTGTGTCTCTTCACAATCCAATACATACGGCATCACCATAGCCCCAAGCAGAGAGATGGCAAGTCCAGTAGCACCGTCTCCTCCTAACTTAGGTATAAACATCCCCTTCAGAACTTCAACAGCTGGTGGTCTTGCATAGCCAAGCTCTACAAAGAAGCATGCTGCCATTGTGAAAACCAGGAGGGCAATCAGCATCTCCAGCTTTCTCACCTAATCATAAAACATACAATTACTTAAAACCATATACAAAATATAAAAGATACATGAATACTGTGGCTCTGCAAAATGAAAAACCAAATATCTGCAAAAATCATAATATTGGTACCCCATATTGTTGCAAAGCGAGGAGAATCAGGGTGCTTAATCCCGTAAGAAGAACTCCCGACCAAACGGGGATATGGAACAACAAGTTCAGAGCAAACGCTGTTCCTAGAACTGCACAAGTACACAACCAAATACAAGGAGCAGTATTTATGCTTTCAAACATCAATGCCCATGCAAGCAAGTTATACCTAATTTCACAAAATGATGTGATGCTCTCATGTGAACAAGGACATCATTAGCATCAAAAAGCATTTAAAAACTAGCATGGCAAGAAAATTAGAAATACATATACGTGTGTGTGTGTGTGTGTGTGTGTGTGTGTGTGTGTGTGTGTGTGTGTGTGTGTGTACATGTATCTAATTGTGTGTGTACATGGAGACGGACAACAAGACAAAGGTGTTGCAAGCCTATATCTATTTGGCTGGAGATATCATCACCTAGTTATTTCAGTTTGAAGTAGAGCACACAGGTGATGCTGGTAAGATCCACTGTACCCAGGAGGTTTTTTTGTGAAGAGATTGCAATAAACCATGAACTTACAAAAGATGAAGAATGATTACAATCACATTGATTGGAGGGACCGCGAGACAGAGAAGCAATCTTGCCCACTCTGTGTGGGCATCTCAACATCCAGTTGCAAAAATCAGAAGTTTCGCATGGCAGGTCCTCATTCTCAGGTTGAAGGGAGATATCTAATGCTACATGCGCAGAAGTTGAAAGAACAAGTGCACTTCTGTGCATATCCATTAACCTCCTAGTGGCATGTCTGCAACAAGAATCCAACCTTTCACTTCTACATTTCGGTTTTCAGCATTATATCACTAGACCAACCAACCACAGCGAAAGCCTACTAAAGTCAAATTAAGTCTTACACAAGTGAGTTCCCACCAAACCTTTGGCAGCCAGCATCACATCAGCACTGCCATTAAAGGCAAGCACATAGCTCAAATCGAACATCACCTCAACACATGCCTTGGTGCTTTTCCAAATGGAACCTTGAAGACTTCAACAGATATTTTCACAAGTGGCATCATAGCTCTCCTAGTTGATTAGTAGGATTTTCTGATTTTTTGAATGTTTTCTTTCCTTTTGCTGGACTGCAGATTTAACTCAAGGCCAATGAGGTGATAGCTCAAGTGTGTCTAGGACCAGAAGGCATGGATATGGCACATACCAAGGGTCCATAGGGACAAGATTTTTAGGAGGGAAATGCACATGCATGAAATTGGGGGCTTACGTGTCTTCCATGTAGGCTGTCTGCTTTTAATGATTCTTCTTAATCCGATTCCCTACTATCGCCTATCCATTCCAAAAGAAAGTTAGGAAGACGCAATCTTGGGGTGTGTATTTTATCCTTTGTCTTTAAAGCCTTACCACTCACTTCTATCCTCTGGAGTCTCTGCATTCTCTCTCATGCTCATTTGATACGTTTGCAAACACACCTCTTGTACCTTTACTAACACAGTAGCACTGGTAACTCTCTGTGTTCTCTCCTTTATTGATCAATATAAGTACAAGCTTGCTTTATCCCCCGTAGCCCCTTCTTTGCCCTTTGAATTACCCTTGGATTGCCTCCTGCTTCCTCAGTGGCGTTGCCTACAGGAGGATCTTGGGCCTAAGGCCAGTTGAAACAAACATGGATTTAACTCAAGAGCTCTATGGTCTTCATGTTATGTACTTGTCTCATGGGTCATTTGGCCTTTCGTAGACATTAATATAACTCTCTCTCTCTCTCTCTCTCTCTCTCTCTCCAATGCAGATACAGGGCATCCTCAAGACACCAAAGAGAGTTGTACCGCCACAGGTGGTGGACATTGCTGCACCGTACACGATTCAGGAGGAGGATGAGCTTTGACTCTCTTTTTTGTATACATGGGCTCACGTAGTACATGAGCCCATCTTATTTGGTAGATGCTTATTTTTTTCATGTTTTGAACATCCAGTTATTTATTGAATCATATGTACTCATTTTCATTCTCATAGACCCTTTGGATCTTTCATAGACGTTTAATACTCTCTCTCTCTCTCTCTCTCTCTCTCTCTCTCTCTCTCTCGTATGCCTACATAGAGAGGCTATGCATCCGAGGGCAACTCCAATCTGAGTTGAAGAGAAAGGTACACATCTGTCGCTCACCACTGTGAGCACATTGCAGTTAAAGGTCAAAAGTGGGGAAATAAGAGCCAACCAACTTGCAACTTGATATTCCTCTAAACTAAATCACATCTATAAAATAGGACCTCTAGCAAGTGACTATCCTACTGAGTTCCCCAGCTGAGGGCACGAGTTCAGACCCCACATCTAATATAATATATTACTCTCTCAAAAAAGGAAGTTATTTTAGCATTCAGTCTTTTAAGCAGCAAGAGCACTTAAAACAGCGAGTGTCCTATGTCCTTGCTAGTAGGATGCAGTATACTAATCAATGCATGGACTATTTTTATTTTCATTTAGCTTAATTAATGAAAAAAAATCAAACATATTTGTGTGCACACATGCATGTGCACGCACATAAATATTATACATTATATGTTGTTTGTTGGTCTGTTTGCATGTGTTTATAACTTTATTTATTTATTTAAAGATATGCATTCTTGTTGAAATTCCACTGTCCTCTCAAAAGAAGAAAAAGTACTCAGCAAAATAAATTTGTTATGCACTATATTTTACTAAGTAGGTAATGTCTTAAACCTTCTGGGATGTCACTTGCTACTATCGCAACCTCAGCAGCAATCCACAAGCAAAAGTTCACTTTCCTTGGATATTCAGTCCTACAGTGTTCTGCCAGGTGCTTTCCTGCACATTGAAAGATCTTATCAACTCTTGTGTCAAGATCATCACAAGATTATCTAGAATTGTTAATCCAAAACCATCATGCACTAGCTTGATATCAGGGCTACTCAAATTCCAAAGTTCACCTTGTGAGACTAGCAGGGAAAAAGTGAGAGAATGGAAAAAGCAAGAGTAGCAGCTTTGTTTCATTTAAGACTATAGAAAGGCATACCAGGGTCACCTTTTATTGTATGTAAATCTACAAAGCTAACAAGTCTGTTTTGACCAGTTTTGGGCGAGTTTTAACCTAAGTTGACCAGCGTTAACCGGTCCGTTCAGATGGTCAGGGTTTGACTCATGTTGACCATGTTTGAACAGCCTCTAACTTTGATTGACCCACAAAAATTATTGGCGCCACGAGTAGGTGCAGGTTCATGCTAGACAAATCTTCATAGATATTATCACTTCTCCAGAGGTGAAGGACAGACTCAGCCATTATGAGACTAGCAGTAAAGAAGACACTCATGCACGCATGCGCGCAGTCACTGGTTAGCCGAATTGCATACCAGCTTTGGATGGAAAGAATTAATGGCTGCAACTTGGTAAAGGCTTCAAAAGAAATTTTGCTAATACAGCACAGACATACCAATGGAAAGTTCAGGTTATTTCCCAAACTTACAAAAACCAAAATGTGATCTTGGCTTTATTTTCTCTAAAGCAGATATCCTCTTAATATCATTGTTGGTACAATGGCTTGCTGTAAAGGGGGTGCTCTATATTATAGGCAATGATTACAGAATTGAGGCCAAGTACGAAAAGTAAGGTCTATGGGGCAAGGACTCATCGAAATAATACAGTCACGATATACAGCAAGAACCAAAAGGTCAAGGTGAGAGAAATATCCCAATAAGGTTCACAAGAAGGAAGCTGTACAATGAACTAATGCTCCCGCATAGGCAAGACAAGTCATCCTTGGTAACTGATGAGAAATAATGGCAATCACCATCAGCTAGGTGAGTAGGCTGAAGAATGGTGCTGAAATAATGTTACAACTGCTGCAAGGTGTTATTAGACTTATGGCCTGGGCACAGTGGCGATCATAAGGATGTTTTGATATGCGTAAGCAAGTCTGAAATCCTTCAAAGTGTTAAAAGTGCCTTTACAACCATGGCCAACAAGGGGGGTATGTTGGGTGGGGAGGTTGATTTATGACTATGCCATGGATTGTTCTTACCTCATTTACGTGACATGTCAAACACTAGTCAAACAAGAATTTGATCAAATCAAGTTTCTTACCAGTAACGACTCCCAGATTTGCCGCAAGAGACTGAATAAACAAGGCAGCACAAGATGCTATGAGTATAATCCATAGGAGCTGGGAAAATAAAGTGACAAGTAAAATTGTCAGTTAGTTGGACAACACATCAAAGTCTCCATTAGCTCTCCTCTTGCCAACTGAGCATGCGTGCATGTGTGTGTGTGTGTGTGCATGCTTAGCAACATTTACCTCATACTTGAATTTCACCCCTGATTGCAGATCAGTCTCAACTGCCAGAAAGTGCAAAAATAGTTATGAGGTTTGTGTCTTGCCAATATATTTACATGATAACCAATTAGTTGCACAATATTTTGCTTACAATTTCCCGGATCAATATAAGCAATGGCAACCAGAAAGCCAGGTCCAAGGTATGCAAGTAGTGTCCTGAAGCCTCGTTTCTGCACAGATGTTAGATTCATGCAAATGATCAGCTATAGTCCAAAAACATGGTGATTCAAGTCCACTAACAAACTGTATCACTCTGCTCAGACCATGAAAAATGGTAAAACCAAATATGGCTGTTTGGTTTCTTACTTAATAGAAGTCTCTTTTCTGGAAAAAAAAAATCAACAAATCTGCGGAAACAAGAACTCTAAATGAAGCTTGAAGCCGCCCATATAAATTGTCATGGAACACTGGTCAGGGCTCCTGATCTCCTTCACTTATAGGGATATGAATTTTCAGATAAACCTCACACTAGTCCACCCTAATCCAGCTAACCAAGACTGGACGCCTAGGGTTAGACACCAAAGTCTAGATAGGCATACACGTAAAGCTACTTCCCACTGCTGTTAATCTCGATTTCTCCAATTCAATAATCCAGCTTGGCCAGGCCTGCTTAATTAATGTAAGGTCTAGTCAAGGACCTTAAAGCAACCTTTAAAAACATATTAACTCATGAACTACAAGCTTGTAACTAGTCATCTGAAGACTACACTACATGTCCCTTGATGACATATAAAGGCGTCATTCCCCCAACCCCACCCAAAACACACACAAATGAAGCGCTGGCAAATTGTGAACTATCGATCTATCTATCTATGTATGTATCTATAGAGCTAGACACACGCATACATACGTAATGCACACACACATGCATATAGAGATAGATAGATACATGCGTGCATACATATGTCTATATAAAGAGAGAGACTGGTAAAAAGAAGGTTCAAATCTCTCTCTCTCTCTCTCTCTCTCTCTCTCTCTCACACACACACACACAGGGGACAACATACCTCAGGTACCGTAACCTGGTGGTTGGAACCAGAATCCATAGCCACTGCTGCAGGAAAACAAGCAGAACAAACGCCGCTCCCGAGCATAGTGTAAAGCAAGAGCAAATCAAATGCTGCGAGCCGCCATTAGTTTAGCGTGTAGATATATAGACAGAGAGGAGGAGGGCGGGGGGTGAGAGAGAGAGAGAGAGAGAGGGGAGAGCTGCCTACAGTTTGGGGAGGCTTGTGCCCAATAAATAGGAAAGCGAGGGAGGAGAGTCCACGTCAGCCCGTGGATTGGAAGTCCCACCACTTAAGAAAAAGAAAAAAAAACTCGACGCGACGACATGTCAGCATTGTGGGCCCCATCGCGGCAGAGGCGGGCGCCGGTTCGGAGGACGAATAATATCTCGCTCTCCCTTATTCCCCATTATTATTGTTATTATTATTATGCTTAAGCTTTATTATTATTATTATGCTTGTGCTGCTTCTATAAGAAGAGCACGTTCCCTCCCCGTGCTGTCCACACTCCCCACCTCTTTTTATACAACGTACGTACATTAATTTTCCTCTACCTCTTTTTATACAACGTACGTACATTAATTTTCCTAAGAAAATATCGGCCACGATTAAGACATCTCTCCCCTTTCAGAAAGTAGCTTTCCATGTCAACACGTCTCCTTTTTTGATTGGTTGACAAAGCCCCCCCCCCCGCGCCCATTTAAGGCCTTAGGCACCTCGTTGTTTTGGTCCCCGCCCCCAATCAGGCTTCAAACCTTCATTCTAGACCTTTCTTTTTTGGGAAACAGATATATTATTGCCTTTACAAAAAATTTAGAGAGGCCCCTGGCTAAAGTTTATTCTAGATCATTTACATTACAATTAAGCAACTTGTATAAAAGATCCCATCTATCGTCTTCCCAAACAAAAGAGGACTAGCTCCAAGAAATATGGTACCCTAGCTGCATGCAGGCTATCATCATTGCTTCAGAGGTACAACCTTTGGGAGGCATCTTTTCCAAGACTTGTTTACCTACCCACACCTTCACCATTGGTCTAGTGCCCAGGGGGTTCTCTATAAAGGCCATAGATGGAGTGTTTCTCCTTTAGGTACCATCTTCTTGTCTTTGGCCCATATTTGGGCAGCCTTGCTTTCACATCATAACCTGAGTATCGCCACATAATAACAGGAGTTAGGAAACCTAGTATGTACAAGGGTCAACTAATCCCAGCCTGCAAAGAGCATATTGCCTAGAATATATCAGCATTGGTTAACTTATTAACATAATATATGGACAAACATAAACGAATACATTTACACATCAGCCCAGTAACATCTAGACCAGTATTCCCACTTTCTGAAAGACTCTATTGTTCCTGGATACCTAGATTTCCCATGGGTAACAGAATCTAATAATATTAAATAATAGACAGCCTTCGTGATTTTCTAGTGATTTTTTCCCAAATCTTCTATCCTTTTTTGTGATTATTTAATGCTGACCCAAACTCTCATGGGGTGAATATTCAAATTTCACTTGTGCGCATTACTTAATGTTCCTAAGGGACCTTACAAACACCCACTCGCCTTCCCCTACTACACTCACCTCCTACTCCATTCCAACCCTAAGGATATGCCATAAGCAAGAGTTATATGCTAAATGAGAGACTACACTAGACACACTCCCCTAGTATTGTGTGAGATGTGAAATGCTACACGCGAGAGAGAGAGAGAGAGAGAGAGAGAGAGAGAGAGAGAGTAGATTTGATAAATTCTACAGTATGGAAGGACATCCCTCTAGGATCTTCTCCCTTGCTTTGCTATTAGACTCTTTGGAAGGATACCCCTCCAAGAATTTATCCTAAGAGAGCCTTGTTTTCTATCATCAAAGAGTTGGGTTTTTGCTAGTTACACAACTTGTATATCTAGGAATAATTTTTGCTCTATTATTCATAAGAAGGCAAGTACCATCCTTCTTGAAATTGGATTACTCCTTCTCAAGGGAAAGGAATGGAGCCGAGAAAAATAAATGTTGATGACACATTAAGTGAAGAGACCAAAGCCCTATCAAAATGTTGATTAGTGTAAGACAAATTCTAAATTTTCAACTCATCATCACCATATTGCATGTAAAATTCTACTCTTAATTTAGTGTCTTTGACATTAATACTAAAAGATTCATTCTTGTTGTAAATGAGGTTTGTTTAAGTCTTTCATGCAACAAATAATCATGTCATGTAAAGTATGCATATTATTTTGTTTCAATAAACTAATCATTCTATGAAAGTATTTATATTCTTTTATTCTAATGCTCTACACTTACCAACATACTTGACCATTTCTATCACATCTCATGGTACTTTTTGATATGCTTGTTTATTGCAATGCTTGACTTTGCATGATTTTGGATAATGAATATGAAGTAATTTACCTCATTTTTTTGAATGAACAAGTTCTTGTATAACATTCTTTGATTAAAAAATTAAAACAATTATTGAGAAGAGATTCTTCAATGTCGCTTCCACCAGTTGATATAGTTGCATTCAACTTTAGAACTTTGATGATATCTTTCTATTGATTAGCATTTGCCCCATCATTTGTAGTCTTTTTTGTCCTACCATACATCTCTTGGATTATAGACTTTTAACTTCCATTGATTCTTCTTGTGGATTTGATTTTTTTATCATTCCCATTTCTCAATCACACACACACACACACACACACACACACATGCACATGCACATGCATATGCACGCACGCACACACACACACACACGTGCACATGCTCTCTCTCTCTCTCTCTCTCTCTCTCTCTCTCTCTCACACACACACACACACACATACATGCATGTAAACACACATGCACACAAACACCCGCATAAACTAATTTACCTCATTTTTTTGAATGAACAAGTTCTTGCACAACATTCTTTGATTAAAAAATTAAAACAATTATTGAGAAGAGATTCTTCAATGTCGCTTCCACTAATTGATATAGTTGCATTCAACTTTAGAACTTTGATGACATCTTTCTATTAATTAGCATTTGCCCCATCATTTGTAGTCTTTTTTGTCCTACCTTACGTCTCTTGGATTATAGACTTTTAATTTCCATTAATTCTTCTTGTGAATTTGATTTTTTTATCATTCCCATTTCACATACACACATACACACATGCACACACACACTCACACACATGCACATGCGTGCTCTCTCTCTCTCTCTCTCTCTCTCTCTCTCTCACACACACACACACACACACACACACATGCATGCATACACATGCATGCGTACACACACTTGTATACATGCGTACACGTATTTGTATACATAGATCTATGTATATCTACATATATATGCCGTATTTATATACACTATTCATCCATGCACACACACACACACACACACACACACACACATACACAAATGCATACATATATGCATGCATACATACATACACATGCAAGTACACATAAATACATATAAATGCACACAAATACATAAACATATACACCCACATGGACACATACATGTAAATACACATGCACACAAACACGTGTACATGCATACATATATACATCCACATACATATACATGTATATATACATGTGTGCATATATATTGTTAGTCATAACCTCTATGGGGATGCCCATTATTTTATTTCGATATTGTTGACCCATTTCTAGGATTAACAAGAGCTACTACCATTATCTTATATCAAGGAATCAAGGTAGATACACCAAAAGGTCGTACATTCAAGATATGAAGCAATGACGTCCAAATCTACAACTTGGACGGGCATCGGTAATGGTTTGACAGAATACTTATGGCAATTCATGCTTCAAGAGCGTGTGGTAGTAAGTTAAGATGAAGTCCTAAGTGATGTACTTCATGGATATATTATGAGAGTAGTTATTCTAATAGCATTAGGCTTCTTATAAGCCTAAAGTGCCTGGCCGGCCACCACAGTTTAAGTGAGTGTGAACACTTATGGCCATGTATATAAGTGAATTTCTCTTACAATACAAGATACTCTCCCATTGTGCAATAGAGTCTTGCTCTTGCTATTCTCTCTCCCTAATGCATGCTAGTGTGTGTGTGTGTGTGAGTGAAGTGAGGTGAGAGGAGGGACGAGTACCCGTAGTGCAACGCGACGGTGTGACAACACTCGCGAGGCACGGTGGAATTGCTTCTCAAGGAGTTGTAGAGCTTGGAGACCTCAAGGATTATGAGCTCAGCCCATCAGAAAGATCCTCTCACACGACAATTGCAGTTCACGAAGTAATCTCTTGTTGGATGTGTTTCAAGGGGGGTAAGGGTGAGCCATAACAAGGATATTTTATTTTTGGATGTGCCTTTTATTTATATTATTTACTAGGATTAATGTCTTTAATCAGTTATGTGTGCTAGTATAATATGGTTAAGATTAATGTGTTTAATCAGTTGTGTGCACTGATTAATATTATTTTGGGTGTAGGTGATGATAGAGTGTGGCGGTTTATGTGTTAATCGAGGATAGAACGTGTTAGACCATTTTGAGATATTTTGGAAGACACACGAACACCTTTTATGGTTTCATGTTTAGGCACCAATATTTTTGTAATGCTAAGGCCTCATATCTTTGTACATACCAAATAGTATTTTATACTTTTGGTAGGCCCAAGACTTTTTTATTGTAGCTTGCTATATTTTTGTATAGCTTTTACGCTAAAAAACAAAAGCACTTGTGCTTTGTTTTTGGAGTTATCTTTTTGAAAAGTAAGCTTTTTCTAATACATATAAATATGGGTGAGTAGTACAAGGGCCACACTCATCCAGGGGAGATTCAACCCAATATTGTGTCAATGGCGGTGATCTCTTTCTTATTCTCTAGCTCTATTGTTTATTAAGGTTTATGCTTTTAATTTTTGCAAGTATATGTTATGCTCTAATTTTTGTGCTTAAGAATCTCCCAAGTGTCATAAATGTCCTGACAGTGGTATTAGAGCTTTGGGGACCACTCCAGGAGAAGGATTTTTTAAGAAAGCAAGGTTTACGCAATTATTTGGAGCAAAGAAGGCCAAATATTTGATTTTTGGTAAATACTAAAGCTTCAAATAAAGACAAAATACTTGCACGGGAAGCCCAAAAAATTGGGACACTATTATGAAATTTATTGTGAAGGGTACAAGTACTTTGGAGAAAGAAAGAAGCTCATAGAAAAATTTAAGGGATAAAGAAGGCAAGGGTGTAAAAACCTTTAGGCAAAGGATTGAGTGGTTTATGTGCTTTTTGTGAACATTAGATGAAGCTTTAGATCAAGGTCTATAGATCTTTGTCACTTTTTTAAAACCAAAAACCACCTCTGTGCAAGAAAACCACCCTTCTTGCTTTTTGTATGAGCCTTTTATTTATATTATTACCAAGATTAATGTGTTTAATCAGTTGTGTACGCTAATATGATATAGTGAGGATTAATGTGTTTAATCACTTGTGTGCATTGAAAAGTATTATTTTGGATGTAGGTGATGATTGAGTAGCAGATTATGTGTTAACCAAGAACCACTATGAGATATTTTGGTTGACATGTGAACACCTTTTATAGTTTCATATTTAGGCATTAATATTTTTGTAAGGCTAAGACCTCATACCTTTGCACATACCGAATAGTAATTTTGTAAGGCTAAGGCCTCATACCTTTGTACATACCAAATATTATTTTATACTTTTGTTTGGCCCAAGACTTTTTAATTGTAGCTTGTTATATTTTTATAGAGCTTTAACACTTAAAAACTCAGAAGCACTATTTTTAGAAGTTATCTTTTTGAAAGCCAAGCTTTTTCTAACACATATAAATATGGGTGAGTGGTACAAGGACCACACTCATCCAGGGGAGATTCAACCCAATCTTCTGTCGAGACAGTGATCTCTTTCTTATTCTCTAGCTCTTTTGTTTATTTAATTTTTTTAATTAAGGTTTACGCTTTTAATTTGTTATGCTCTAATTTTTATGCTTGAGAATTAGACTTTCTTCTCCAAGTGTCATAAAGGTCCTAACACATACGTGTGTGTGGTGATAATTAAAATGTTCATGATTATATTATATCAAAATTTATTGGTTTTTCTTCTCTAACTACTGTACAAAAACTATATCTAATGACCCTTTAGTTACTTAGGTCTTTCTTCTCTAATTGTTGTACAAAAACTATATCTAATGACCCTTTAGTTACTTAGGTTTTTATACACCAACTGAAGCATGTGACAAATCACATTGTATGTCTCCAAAAACTTATGCTTTAACATGTAAAGCTAACTAGTGTGCCAACTATGCTTAGATGGGGTCACCTTCATCATGCTATGACATTATCCACCAATGGGCATTTTTTTCCAATGAGTTGATTGAACAATATATTGAGATTGTGTAGGAGACCATATTTTTACCATCATGCTATAGTCTATATGCCAAACTCTTTGTCCCATAATGAGTCTTATGAGGTGAACGGTAGTTTATATGGCGAACTCTTTGTCCCGTAAATGAGTCTTATAAGGTGGAAGGTAGTTTATATGGTCCCATAACAAGTCTCATAAGGTGGAAGATAGTTTTTCCATTCATCAAAATCATCATGCTAAGAATTTGATGTTAATCAGATCAACATGAATATTGAAGCATATTTAAAAATAGTTATAAAGGTCAATAAACATTTAACATCATGTGCATAATAGATTGGCATAAAGAATATGTTTATAATGAAAGGTCATCCAACTAAATAGGTAGCCCATTTATCTAAAGAACAAAACGAATGGAGATAACCAATGTAAGTACACAATTATAACATTGATTACGTTATAAAATTTCATTTACAAAATTTTTAATAACCCAAACACTAAGAACAAGCTATAGCCTTGATGACATAGTTTAATGACTCGCTATACCTTTTGATCTTTATTGTAGAATTCACATTGCTATATTTCAATAAAATTCTTTTTCATCATGATACTCCCCCCCTACTCTCTCTCTCTCTCTCTCTCTCTCTCTCTCTCTCTCTCTCTCTCTCTCTCAAAGGTAATCATGCAATAATCACTTATTTTACCAAATTCAATAAGATTGGGATTTTGAACAAACTTGAAGACAAAAAGATATGGAATGATGAGGAAGTGACCCCAATGTAACTCACGCAAAGAAGACAAAATTATCCAAAGTTACCTTGAAAAGACGGCAAGTGGGAGCTCTCTCTCTCTCTCTCTCTCTCTCTCTCTCTCTCTCTCTCTCTCTCTCTCTCTCTCTCTCTCTCTCTCTCTCTCTCTCTCTCTCTCTCTCTCTCTCTCTCTCTCTCTCTCCCCACGACTATTGGTCTTCACCCTTTTCACTCCTATCATTCACATCAAAACTTCACAAGGAACCTCCTCAAGCCTTGCCTCTATATAGGTACCACGAAAGGCATCATATTAAAGTAGATCCTATTCAAAAAAAGTATTTCAACTTTAGGAGGCAATCCAACCATTTTATGATCTATTCTTGCCCTTCTTAATCCTATCATTCAAGACTCCACAAGGCACCATCCCCTCTCAAGCCTAACCTTTATATTTAAGGTATCACAAAAGGATACATTTTAAATCCAAGCCAACCATTTTGATTTCTAGTCATGCTTGATGGAACCAATATGCGGCATCTAAAATCATGCCAAGTTGCAAGTTGCAAGATAGATATTTTGGGAGGATAATACAACTACTTTACATAAAGCTAAGAGAAAAATGCATAAAAAGTGAGTTGAAATTTATGAAGTTGCATTGTTCATCAAAGATAGAAGGGTAGGTTGAAGAACCTTCATAAAAGTGGTGGGGAGGATAAGATGTGGAAAATAACTCTGTAAGGTGGAGACATTTGTAGTGGACTTGAATCTCCGTCATTCACCATAGAGCCTAACACTTAAGCCAATGCTAGAATGAATCTTGGATAAGATGTATAAATGTAGCGGTGCACATTCCATTCCAACTCTAAAGCCATTTAGATGCTTTTAAATGGAAGCATTTGAACCTTGCCCTAGTATTTTTATAAGATGTACATGCCTGAATTATCTTATAAAAAGAAAAAAGAGAAAGAGCTTTAGGTTTAAGGCATGTTGAAAGTGTAGATTATGCTATTGTAGCATAATGACAAAAAAATTAAGCTAGGACACTTGAGGGGAATGGCATCTATTGTGTGTGCTATCTTTTTTTTCCCCTTCTCAAGAAAGGAAACACTTAAATGCATATGATAGTATAAGCCTTAACTATATTTGAGGTGGTGTGTTTTCTTGAGAGGTATTGTTCAATGGGAATGAGAAAGAGGCTTATAATTGTGGAAATAAGGTTAAGTCTGATGTGGTTAAGAGATTCCATTGAGGTGAGGTGTCTTCTTCTCTTCAATGTTTCCATCCAAACTTAGAGCTTCCTACAAATCACTTTCCACATAGAGAGAGAGGATACGGGGATCATGACATGGCTAGTCTTAGAGCGTAAATTTTTAATAACATGCACCCCTATCTAAGGTGGCACAAGTGTGCTCTATTTTTCCAGCTACATGGAACCTTGCAATGAATGCTTTTATTATTAATGTGATGTAGTTTTTTATTGGAAGGGTATTAGTACCTTGGTGGTGGTCATGCTATAATAGGGAACCGTGGAGCTCTTCTAGGCTGATAAGTAGGTTTTGTCTTCCAAATATTTTCTTTTGGATTATAAACTTGGTCCAAGGCCTTCATGGTCATGTTTTATATATTTGGTCTCAAAGATCATTTGAATTACAAATTTAGCTCAAGACCTCCATGGTCTTGTGTTGTATATTTGGTCTTATGGATCATTTTGATTGAAAAGGCATGCTATGAAGTCATAATCATTAAACCATTCATGTATGTAACACAACATAAAATTAGGTATGCATTATCTTAGCGATCATGATATGGTGTGAAAATGGTTGGCTATAACTGCAATGAGGCATGTAAAGACTAGTCAAGTGGACATGCATGGCCTTGATAACCATGATATGGTGTGAAATGAGTGGCTATAGTTGCCATTAGAGATGAGTTTTCAAGAACAAAAGGTCTTGCTACATACTATCAGCAATGGACATACATGCTCTGTAGACTCATTATTTAATCTTTCTAGATTTTTTTGGTTGTTTAAGGACAAATGTATAAATTTTCTAGTGTTTTGTATTTGTAAATTGTATTTATAAATGGAAAGTTGTCCTTGGAGCATGATGCAAAGGAATTGATAATATTACTTATAGTACTTCTTGGGTGGTTTGAGTCCTTGATGTGATATACCTATCTGTTTTTTGTTTTATTTGCTATATCAACATGGTCTTTTATTTATGCCATATCTTGTCTTATCTAGAGTCAATGAAATTATATTTTCAACTTTAGTTAAGTAGGTAGTACAATAAGAGGATGTTATGTATGGATTAAGTATGAGTTATGCATGTGCATTACCCACCATAACTTTGTTAAGTCTTTGAACAATGCATTTGTACATATGATTCCTAGTATGATTGGTTGTGTGAGATTGATGTAATGTTTTATTTATTCAAGAATTGGTCAAAATGACAAGTTTGAGTTTGTATAGGAAGATGTGATGTATGGATCAAGTATGAGCATTGCATTGTCCACCAATTTTTAAGTCTTTGAAAAAGGTGTTTTATGTATGATTCCTAGTGTTCTTTTCAAGATTATTGCTATTTATTAATGATTAATTTTGTGATATTGATGTAATGCACTATTTGTTCAAGAATTGGTCAAAATGACAAGTTTGAATTTGTATAATTTTTTTATAGGAAGTGATAGACTATTGTTGGTCTAGTTGTTTAATACTATTATTATCTTGTTTGAAAGAGTCAAAATAATTGTTTAAAACATTGGGGGCAAATGATAATTATATTAGTAGTTTTTTCAATATTTCATGTAGTAGTGTGGTGATAATTTGTTTGGACAACTTGAATTTTAGGTTTGTAAAATTCTATTTCAAGTTTGTATTTGCCATGATTTGTAGATACATTACCACAACAAACCATGGTCATGTCTTTTTCATTTGTAGATACATTACCGCAACAAATCATTAGTTATATATTTGTAGTGTTTTCATTTGTAGATACACTACCACAATAAACCATGGTCATGACAAATATATCTTATACTCGGCCAAAAAAAATCTATCAATTGAAATCAAAGAAATACTTTTTTCTATGATCATAAATGGCATATTTCCATTCCTTGATCATAATGGCATATATAAAAGGTTATGCACACAAACATGAAATAATAGATGACTAACGTGACTCTTGTGTTCATTTACGCTTAGGTACAAAAAGTTGAATCTTCCAACGTTGTGTGCAAGAAAATGCATTTTTAAAAAGAAACTGAGTGGCATTTAAGATGCTCATAATGTAAAACTAATGTGCCTAATAGAGGTGAACATCTTTTTATTATGCTTGGTATAGTATTTGTGTGTGCCCTCTCTATGTGTCTATGGTAGCTTGTGTGATGATTATCTTGTCATGTAGGTCTTCTAGTGTCACCACTCCGTGGGTGGTATATCATGCCTAATTAGCTCTTGTAGCTCCTAGCACATTCACGTGACTCAAGCATTCTACTTCCATTGCTTGGCATGTATATAAATTTTGTACAAAATACATGAAATAATAGATGGCCGAGCACGCTTGTTTTCATTTTGTACAAAATACATGAAATAATAGATGGCATGTATATAAATTTTGTACAAAATACACGAAATAATACATGGCCGAGTACTCTTGTTTTTATTCAAGCTTAGATAAAGAAATTGGATCTTTCAAGTTATGTGTAGGAAAATTTCTAATAAAGTGTGAATATCCCTCTACAATGCTTGGTGATGTTTTTGTGTGTGCTTCTACTCTCCATGTGTCTATTATGGTCATTCTTTAGTGATAACTTTCTTGTCGTGTAGGTCCAATTCTCCTTTAGTACTATTACCACTCCTTGGTTGTCATGGGGCTTAACCATTTCTCAATCTTGGACATGTCCACATGGCTATAACTATTGTAGATGTCATTACATGGGATGAAGATTTGGTATCCCACCCATCACTATAATCATTAGACATAACAATGTCATATAGATGTGAGTTCTTCCACCCCATTCTCCTATATGACCGGTTTGGATCTTTGTCAATTTGGCACATCGGCTAAACATTGTACCGCTCATCCTCTATGTTCTTGAATCCATTCATCTAAACATAATGCACCTTGGCTTAAACTTGTGTGGAGTCTAGGCTAAAAGTCTAGCCTATGTTCTTATGATCTATGCCATCTAGTTAACATCATTGGGTGTTTGGATGAGTTTGGTTGATTTGGCTTATGTAGTTGATGTTTTGGTCTAGTCAATCTCCAACAGTATGTTGCATGGGTGCCCCCTTCCAAGATCATGGCTTGCCTCTTGTTATGCTTTATCCTTCTCTCCTTGAGATTTATGTATAATTTCTTATCCTGATAAGAAGCTCAAGGGTGCCATTGGCATCTATTTCCTATATGTTCCCTTTGAAGGGGTATCTAGACTTGTTTGTTAGGATTTTCTTCCTCCTTGTCTATTTCTATGTTGAGCTGGGGCTTCTTGGCTAAGTGGCTAAGGCCTCTATAAGTAGCACCTCCTTAGTACATTAATGAAATATTATATGGGGTTTGGGGGAGAGTTATGAGCCAACAATTTTTTTTTGGGAAACTGGGTATTGATTTTCATTATGTGCACAAGTTTGGAATAGTTCATTGCTTTGTATTAGCTTGTGTAAACTATGGCTACATGGTATGGGTAGTAGGATGAACATCTTTTTTACCTCCATTGATTAAAACCATTTGTTTCGAGCGATGAGAAGTTGGCAACCTTAGGTCTAATGCCACATGTCGTGAGGTTATAGTTTCAAGGCACATATGAAAAGTCTCATTACATGAAAATTCTTTGTCTAGTTTCACAAAATGAGATGATAACTTTTTTTTTTGCAAAAAATGAGATTTTGATAATGGTTTCACAAATGCAGCCATAAGTTCTTTAATGCGTGCATGAACATTGACACGTGATTGACTGAAAAAAATGATATGAAAACTCAAAGTGTAAATTTTGTTTGAAGATACGACTCTCAAGGTGATACTTTGAAATAATTCCACATTTAAAATTGCATATTTAATCTCACAAATGGCAAACGAACGCCAAAAACTTTTGGCTAGGTAGGAAGGACCATGATTTCTACCTACAAGACTTGGATCATGTGTGGGGGATTGTAACTAAGGCTACTTAGACATAAAGGTCCCACACACCATACGAGCGATCATAATGACTGCCCATAAGAGTTGTGTGTGTTGGGGAGCGTATGTGAATATGATATCCAAACTTTATAAATGTGAATTTTGGTCTCAAAAAGTTGCTAATGAATTTTTGCAAGGGGTACTAGCCTTTAAAAAAAGGTGTTTTTCTCAAAATAAAGGAAATGCTCCAAAATAACCAAGGTTTAGCACTAAAAATTTTAGAGAAAGTACATCAGTTTTTGTGATAAGATGGGAAAATACAACACTCTACTTTTAATACAAAAACAAGATCTTTGGCTTTTTACTCAAGGGCCTCTGTCTCTCTCTCTCTCTCTCAAGGGGACCTATTCATGTAGTGCTTCTCTCTCTCTCTCTCTCTCTCTCTCTCTCACTCTCAAGGGGACCTATTCATGTAGCGCTTTTCTCTCTCTCTCTCTCTTTCTCTCTCAAGGGCATCTCATCTCTCTCTCTCTCTCTCTCAAGGGCATCTTCTCTCGTCTCTCTCTCAAAGGGACCTATTCGTGTAGCGCTTTTCTCTCTCTCTCTCTCTCGCTTTAATGGGGCCCTACTTCATGTAGTGTCTCAAATGTTTGTTTGTTTGTTCCTGTATATATTATATATATTGTTTTTTTTTTGGTTGCATTTCCATAGCCGTATTTGGTGGAGCCGTACGCAAATGGCGGCCTAGGCCTGTGTGTGTGTATTGCACGTCATATGGCTCTGACGCCCATAAAAATATCGTCATGGATGCTGCCCTCATGTCTGTCGTGTGCACGACTTTTACCTCAACAGCTTAGTCTCCGTACGTCTGTGTTGCGCGTCTAGTACCGTACACTCCGTAGCATCCCCTCGTCAGCCTTGTGGTTATCCACTTTTAGATAATCTCTATCTATTTATTATCATGTGTACCTGTTTCTAAAGTCAACTTAGAAACAATAACAACATGACCCACCTACTGCTATGTGGGTTATCCACTTTTAGATAATCTCTATCTATTTATTGTCATGTGTACCTGTTTCTAAAGTCAACTTAGAACAATAACAACATGACCCACCTACTATGTGGGATCAAATAATGTAGGGAGAGTGATTTTTTAAATAAAAAGACAATTTTGAGATTTTGCACCCACATGCCTGTAGCTTGCTAGCACTTAGAGGATTTGTAGCCTAGCACCGAGAGGATTTGTAGCTTAGCACTGAGAGGATTTGATTGTTCCGAGGCATAACCTCGGCATTTGGGAAAGGCGTGCCTCAACTTAACCTTTAGCTAGCCAAGGATCTCGTACCGTTTGTTATGACTTCAACTAAAAAGAACTGGTTGGTTATGACTTTTACTAAAAAGAACTAAGCTACATCCAAAAATATGAATTTTGGTAAATTTACTATGGTAAATTTACTATTGGCCATCGCCAGCTTGATTGAATGCAAATAGGAGATGTGTATGTTTTGGGTACCTACATGCACACACGGTGCATGTTACTTATAACTACACAAATACATAAAGTCTCAAAAAACAACAATTGTAAGAAACATTATAGGCCTACTATAACTTTTCTAGGGTCAAGCTTTTACAAAACAAAAGTAATAAGAGATCCAAGATTTCCAAGATATGCTATTACTATTACACAATTCACAAGCTTTCATTTTTTTTAAAAAGGTAAATCTATAAAAACTAGGCATTTTGAAGGTTTTTATAGCTAAAACACGTTGAACTTACAAAATTCTAAAACTTTTAATCTTAATTTTTGAAGGCGATTTTCAATTTTAAGTGTTGGAAATATAGTAAATCTCAGTTTTTTCTTATACTATATAGGTAGGCACAAAGATATAAAGGGGTGGGTAATCTTTAAAATCTAGACTCACTCTTATTATTGAGGTGTGAGCCTTAATTATAGTATGTGGCACCATTTTACTTTAACCAAGAATTAGTTTTTTTTTGGGTGGCCAAACCTCTTTTTGTCCATTCAAAGAGAAATCAACAATAAGGCCTAGCAAGACATGATAATCACCCAAACACTTAATATGATGGAGCACATATTTTAAACTTTTGCTTCAAATACTCACAATGGTAGCGTTAAATAGGAGAAAAATGTGCAGTATGATAGCGTGTTAATGATAAGTAGGATTAATGCTTTAGTGTATATGCCTACTCAATTGGAAATACTATTTGATAGTGTTTATGATACGTGCAATATTATTTGATAGTGTTTACACATGAAAAGGTCTATGCATCATCTAAATTGATAGTGTTTACACATGATCGTGCATTATTTGATAGTGTTTACACATGAAAAGATTTGTGCATCATCTAGATTGATTAACTTAACCATGCACGTGAATCTTTAAAACTACTTAACTTAATCATCTAGATTGATTAACTTAACCATATGAATCTTCAAAAGTACAAACAAGAATACTTTTTTTGGATTGCTCATTCTTAATCCATTTTGCAACTCAATTGTATGTTGCTTACAATATTTTTCTTTGGAATCACTAAGAGCCAAGATTGTTCATCCCCATGGCTATGCAATAAAGTCCTAGAAACACTAGGAAATGTTTATGAATTGTGGAACAAATAAAGTTAATTGTTAGCAAAAAGTAGTGAAGACGCATATATAAAAACAATAAATTTTCCTTATTATTAATACCATCGTATATGATTCAATGGTTGAGTCATAGGTTGGAATCTATTGAAACTGTATTTCTTGTGTGTTCAACTAGAGGCCAAACCTTGTTATATTCTACTCATAACTTTAGTTTGCTCTCTCAGCTTATTGTAATCTAGCTATTTGATTTTTGTTTCTAATTATGATTTATGAACAAATCGATTATGTTGTAACTCTTAGTGTAGCCATGTAGGTATTGCAAGACTAAAGTTTGTCTCATTCAAAAAGTGTTTTGGAAGAAACTATTTTGCAAGTTTAAACTTAATTGGCATTGAAACAAGAAGGCACATAGCATGAACTATGGAGAAGGTGTGAGGAGGATAATGGTTTACTTTTGAAATAAATGAAAAGGAATTGATATTGTGGGTTTCTAGATTATAATGTCTATTTTCCATCAACTTACTATTCATGAAAAGCAATAGTTTTTGCTTTCGGTATAAACATTAATAAGCTCAAGTGATCAATATTAACAGACACCTTATTTGAACAAACCGATTGTGTTGTAACTCTTAGTGTAGTCATGTAGGTATTGCAAGACTAAAGTTTGTCTCATTTAATTAGTTTTTTGGAAAAAACTATTTTGCAAGTTTAAACTTAATTGGCATTGAAACAAGAAGGCACATAGCTTGAACTATGGAGAAGGTATGAGGAGGATAACGGTTTACCTTTGAAATAAATGAAAAGGTAATGATATTGTGGGTTTCTAGATCATAATGTATATTTTCCATCAACTTACTATTAATGAAAAGTAGTTTTTTCTTTAGCTACTATAAACATTAATAAGCTCAAGTGATCAATGTTAACAAACACCTTATTTGCTCTTGCTGCCCAAGGGAGAGGATTAATAGAGTGAGAGTTAGATGCCCTGAAGACAAAGGATAAAGTAAAAAAGGTGTAAATATTTAACTAATGCTAATGGGTGTGATCAAGGTTACATCTTGATGTCTACGAATAATGGGCTTGGCCTCCTTTATATTTGAACTAAAAAAGGAGAATGGGTTATGGAAATCTCACATGCACGCAATGTGTTATGGAGGATGTTTATAACAAGCACATGTGCACCAAATGTAGAAATGGGCACATACATGAGAGTATTGTTGGGCAGTTTCCATCTCGTTCTAGTGGAAACGGGATCGAACATGAGAGTATTATTGGGTAGTTTCCATCTCCTTCTATTGGCACTAGCAAGTTGTAAATCATGGCATGATATGAAGCACAAAGTAGCAATTCACACACACACACACACATGTATGTATGTATGTATGTATGTATGTATGTAGTATATGTGTGTGTGTGTGTGTGTATACACACACACACACATATATGTATGTATACACACACACACACACATATGTATGTATACATACATACATACTTACATACACACACACACATATATGTATGTATGTATGTATACATACATACATACATACATACACACACACACATATATATATGTATGTATGTATGTATGTATACATACATACATACATACATACATATACATATATACATATATATACACATATACATATATACATATATACATATATATACACATATATATATATACATACATACATACATATACATATATACATACACACACACACACACACACACACACACACATATATATATATATATGTATGTATGTATGTATGTATGTATGTATACATACATACATATATGCGTGTGTGTGTGTATATATATATGTATATATGTATACATATATACATATATGTATAATGTATATACATACATACATACATACATATATATATATATGTATATATATATATACATATATACATATATACATATATATATATACATATACATATAAACATATATATGTATACATATATACATATATATATATACATATATATATATATATATACATATATATATATACTCTTGACACGTGAATACACCTCAAGCTAAACTATGTGTGTGAAATCTAGGATGGAAAATGGCCACAAGTGAAATGGAAAATGGGAAATAGCCACAATTGAAATGGGAGATAAGGTGTGGCTAGACAAGGCCAGTGTGAATAGACCAATTGGGTTAGGGTTATGAGAGTGTGAAGAGGGGAGTTGGAACCCTAAGGTTTAAAGATATAAGGGCCTTTTGTAAAGGGCTATAAATCTTTTTCCCTCTTCTTCTTCTCCCTCTTATATTTATTTTTTAGCTTAAGCTTCTCCCTCTCACACTTGGCTGCATGTTTTCTAGCAAATGTAGCCCATGTCTCTAACCAGATTTGGCTTGTCTATTGTGGAATTACATCATCCTCTTCTTGTTTCCCTATGTGATCATGTGCCTATTTTGTTTGTTATTATTGTGCTGCACACAGGTCCAGGTCGGCTTCTCTGAGAAGACTATGTGCTTCTATAAGCACACCTTTGGAGCTATGCTGCATAGGGTGACTGCTCTGAGATAGCTGAGTTGTGGCATTGCTGTAGTGGAATTAAGTCAAATCTTATGCTACACAATCTTGCTGGCTATGGCTACTAGTCCAGTTCTTAAAGAAGATGCTTGCACTCCTACTTCATGCTCAGCTTATTGCGCCTACCAGAGATGATGCTATCGTCTTCGGCTAGGATTGCATGGAGCTGTTGGGATCGTCAGCTTAGGCTGGGGTTGCATAGAATATCAATTCATCTTTGGCACAGAATGTCGGATTGTCGTTGGTTGAGACCCCAATAGAGTACTGAAATCATCAAATAGTAGGATCATCAAATCGTTAATACGTTAAACTTACTTAATCGCTGCATAATCTGCTTACTGCCCACCAATAGTTTTGCTACAGTAGGACCATCAGATCGTTAAAATGTTAAACTTACTTAATCCCTGCATAATCTGCTTACTGCCCACCAACAGTTTTGCTCTTTATACAACCATTTCATGCTTCTTTTTGCAAGAAAATCAGCAAGAACTGCAGAAAGAATGAAAGATTGAACACGTACTTCAATTCTTGCACTCTAATACCTTGTACGTTGATTTGCACAAGAACTTCACTCAGCACACTTTCTTGATCAAGATTTGTAATTAACACTCTAAGATTTTAACTATGCACACTTTCTTGATCAAGATTTGTAAATCAACTCTCTAAGATTCTCCAAGGACTTGCACAATAACCAAGTCTTGATCTTTTTTCACCAAGATTTGCACAAGACTAAGGTTCTTTGACAAGTCCCTCACACTAAAACAGGAAATCCCTCAAGATTTTTAAGATAATGCTAATTCTAGGGTTTGCTATAATACTATACAGAAATTAGGATTTATAAAATGACAAAAATTAAGGTTAAATCATAGATTATGACAAAAGAAACTCTAATCAAGAGATACTCGAGAAACAGTATAGATTAGGGTTTAAAAACTATGACTAGTATGTATCTAAAAATGATTAACATTAATTTTATTGCTAATCCACTCTCAATAAAAATCAAAGCAAATCTAAAAATTTATATGAAATATAATTCAAAATTAAAAAATGATTAAACTTTAATCACTTCCTAAGTAAGGTTCTAAGCAAAGCTTTGATAACAATGAAAGAAAGAAATCTAGGCAAGGAATAGAACTCAATAGAACTCATTGGTTTAGAGTCCTCTCAACTAGACTCAAGGGCTAGAGTCCACACATTCCTAGAGTAGCCATAGGTTCATGAAGAAAGCCATGAAAGCTTGGTTAAGAAGCTAATAGCTCCAAGAAAAGTAAAGTGTATATTATGTCAAAAAGGTAATAAAGTACTAGATACACAAGACCTATTCCTTTTATAGTCCCAAGGCCCATGTGCCAACATGTATAAATGACCCTATGTCCCTATGTGCCTAGGCACATCCCCCCCCCATGTGTATGTGCACCTAAAATCACATTCTTACACACACATACAAAGAGAGGGATGAGGGGGGAGTAATTAATAGATGAAACAAGATATGAGGGGGGAGTAATAAAAATAATAGATGAAAGGAGAGATGAGGGGGGGAGTAACGACCTAAACCCCTATGTGCCTAGGCACATCCCCCCATGTGTATGTGCACCTAAAATCACTTTCTTACACACACTAAAAGAGAGAGATGAGGGGGGAGTAATAAAAATAATAGATGAAGGGCGAGTGTTGAGTCACCAAATGAATGGGAAATAAAAGTATACATAGAGATGTTGAGACTATACAAGTGAGACTATATCTCAATTCTTTGTAAGTCATAAGTAGGACCATATTAAAGTACAATATAAGGTTCTAGAGTGATGACTCATTGTAACATGTCAGAAACATGCTACATCCCACTATACATTTAACCTTAAAACTCTCTAGGCTTGCCACACTTGATATATGAGTGTTGTGTGAATTGTATACATTCTCATTTGCCACTTGCTCGCAAGGTAATCATTCACGTAGAAAATGTGATCACTTTGTTCATATAATATTAGATTTATATTTATACACCTAGACCTTAAGCTATTGTTCACAGATGTTGTTGTCACCTTAATCTAAGAAATCTACAAGACTTTTACACTCTATATATAATGCCTTAACAAATGTGCACACATTATATGCCACTTGTCTCAAATTATAATCAACTTATCAATAGTATAATAAAAATATGAATATTTACACGCCTAGGCCACAAGCTATCACACTCAATCCAAAATACCAAAGTAGTTTAAAATAAAAATGAAATCACCCTTATCTCAACACACACCCCCCTCTCCCTTTCTCTTCCCCTCTCTTAACTCTCTCTTCCCTTCTCTCAAGGTCAAGCTCATTATTCATGATTGTAGGTTTCTATCCAAGGGTCTTGAATATTTGTTTATAAATAATTTACCGAACATGTCTGCAAGTAAATCTTCAAAATCTAGAGTAATTTCATCACCTAGATCTACCTTCTTAATAAAGTGTATTTGACCATCAATGTTTTTTTTTCTTGCATGAAGAGAAGGATTCTCTAAAAGTCATACACAAAAAATGTTGTGATAATGTAAGTTTGGGGGCTATCCTTCAGTGTCTTCAGCTCCTTCATTATTTTTCTAAGCTATGTTTTTCATAACATGCATTTTTTTCTCATTTGTACTTTGCTTTTTTGAATAGGAAGAAGAGGTATAGTTGTTTCTTGGGGTTTCTCTTACTCAGCCAACTTACTGTACACTAGAAAACATGTTACATCTCCATAAGTTGATCTTGCGTTATCAACACTTCTAGCCTAATGTGCATTAAAAGCCATGAAAAATGAGATAAGATAAATTTGTAAGTACCGAACCATAATCTAAGCTGCCTTAAGGTATCTTGAAATCTTTTTTGCAAAATTTTAGTGTATCTTCTTAGTGTTTTACTTGGATCAATTCTAGTCTAGCACTTATCTATATCAGTAATTTGCTATAAATTATATGTGAAAAAATTTATCTGCATCTTCTAAGGTTCTGTAAAATGACACATTTGTGTGGAGAAGGGTTAAGATAGTTCATATTCATCCCATAATCATGCATGCTTTTAATAAGCATATTGTCTTTCTCAAGTTTAAAAGCTTTTCTTTAGTCGAAAGCTTTTCTTTTAAAAGTTGAATATATTAGTTGTCATAGAAGAAAACATAGATAACACCACTAAAATGGAAAGTTTAGAATCTCCATATTGAGTTGAACAAAGGGTATGACCCATTAAGAAAATGTATTTGTGCTTCTCACAAAAAAAAATGGATCCTTGGATTGATGGTTCTTTATATATGATGAAATTTATTGGAGATGATGTGAATGGGTTATTTAGTTTCTTGCATGTCACAACCCAAAATTTAATTTTGTAGTCTTTATTATCCACTGTTTATGAGGGCCTTTTTGGCACTGACAAGCACACTAGCACCTCCTCTTCTTGTTGCTCACTTTCTTCTTCCATGACCCTTTTTGTGGGATATTTTATTCCAAGTTAAGGGTGTTTCCTAGGTTCCTTACTTTTTCTACCATGATTATGAGTAGGAACCTCTTGGCTCTCTTGGATTTGACCTTGTGCTTCTTGCACCATTTTCCTCACTTGATCCCTGACCTTTTACTCCTTGTCCCAGTTGATTGACTTCTACTTTGTCCGAGCTTTGTCCTCTCACACTTTTCTTGATTTTGGTCAGTAGGCCCCATGAACCTTGTTAAAATAGCCAACGCCTCTACTCCTCCCACAAGTTTGCAATTTGTACCATGTTTACTACATGGTGCAAGGAATTATTCTACACATTTGCCTGCCCTTGTAATAAATCTTTATGATGCCTTTGCCAACCATAATGGTGTGCATTCTGATTTTATGTGCCCTAATGGCGGAATAGTAGCATTGTATCCTCCTTATGTGCCCTAATGTGCCCTAATGGCGCAATAGTAGCATTGTATCCTCCTTATTATGGTGGTCCAAAATTTTATCTTCCTCCTCCTCGATTGAGAGGTCGCCTTTACTATGGTAATGAGGTTACAAGCTAAGCTGTTATTTGCTGCACCGGCACAGGTGGTTGCTGGTAATTGTTCACTTGATTAACAGGTCGAAATGATTTTTATTGTACTAGCACAAGCGGTTGTGGTAATCATTTTGCTAGTGGTGATATTGGTGATGTATTTTGCCATTATATATGCATATTTTCATGGAATGTTTGTTTGGAAAATGGCACAATGTAGAATCATCTTGCAATCCTCCTTGAGATGTCCTTGATTGTCATATTTTGTGCACTAGACATTCTAACTTTGGAGATAAAGGGTGTTGCACTTCCACCGATAATCTTGGCTAACATGGCAAACAACAATCCTTCTATGTTTTTCTCCTCCTTTCTACCTTTTTATGTGGACTTATGCTTTTATTCCTTCTTTCTATCTTTATGTGTGGATTTGTGCTTTATCTCTTATTTTGAGTCAGAATCACTTTTTTTAGTTTGAGTTTAGTCATATTCTTTGGGCTCTTCAAAGTTGGACTCTTACTTCTATTTTTTGGACTTCTTTAGTTTGGATTGTGTAAGTTCCTAAGCCATCAGCTGCTATATCCATTGAGGCAACAACTGACTTAAGTTGTTTTTGCAAGCATGCTTCTATTTATTAGCCTATCCACTAAATCCAAGAGAGACATAAGGGTGCAAAACTTCATGGCATTTTCTTCATTATAGGTAGACGCTTTTGTTGTAGATTATGTAGCTTATCTGAGCAGCTAAGAAGATGTTATATCTAGATGAAATTTGAGCAAGGAAGCTTCTATGGGAGGAGATTATTCTGATCATAGTATGATAGGCATCATTTAATAGAGGTTCCATGTTGGAAAGCTATTTTTTTCCATTCATTATGAACTATGGGCCTCATTCCATTGGCCGACCATATGTTATCAAATTGTGGCATGTGTGTCTAGTTCTTCCCCTTTATTCTCATTAAATTTGAGGTATTTCATGCTTATGTTATGTTGTTGTTATGCCATGTTGTGTGGTAGAGGAGGTAGTAGACCATGGGGGAGTGGGTGGAGGATGCGGCAAAGCTTGGTTGCTGTGCAGAGCGGCTCTACATGCACCAACCAAGGTTGGTTATTACCAAGAAGCTAATTGTGCGTTTGTGAAGTTATTAATGTCATGTTCCCTGACTAGTGTTGATTTTTCATCAAAATTTTGAGTGCTAGATAATAGACAATTATTATAGAATTATGGTTGACTTGCATGATGCCAAGATTCTACCATTGCACTAGCCATGTTCAAGCTGCCTATTGATCATAGCCCCTTTCATCCCAAAAGAGTTTGGAGGTTCTCAAGTTCTTGTCTTTGTCTTTTGGGTCAAAATACCTAGGCATTCTACTCATCATTGACATTATATCTTCAAGTTCATCATTAATAAGCTTTATCATTATTGTCATCAACTTTTACTTCCTTGATAGCTAAAATATCAAATAGCAGCTAATGATGTATTTGGAATAATTTCCATTGAGGGTTGTTCACATCGACATTGCCTCTTCAAGCTTATCAGCATTGTCATTATTCATCAACTTTTACATCCTTGATAGCTCTGAAATAGTAGGTAGAAATGATGTGGAATTATTTCCATCAAGGTTTATTCATCGACATCGCATCTTTAAGATCATCCTTTGTCAACATCGTCATCATCTTTGTTGTCACATCAACTTTTACATCCTTGATAGCTGAAATAGCAAGTAATGATGTATTTAAAATGATTTCCATTGAGAATAAGCTTGATGAGACCAACTACTTATTACGGTCTTATATAATTCATCATCTATTGGTTTGCAAAAGGGCTTTGGAATGTTGTTATTGGTATTGAGGCACGCCACGTCTTCTTACTAGCACAAGATAGTGTAAGTACTTTGGAATGTTGTTATTAGCATTGAGGCATGCCTTACCTTACCAACACAAGATAGTATAGGTACTTTGGATTGAGGCATGCCTTACCTTACCAACACAAGATAGTATAGGTACTTTGGATGGTGATACATGTTTAAATATAACTACGGCATCCACCTCTATAACAAGCCCCAAGTGGGATGGCAAGGATGCATATGCATTGGCAGAAATTTTCATGAAAATGAGCATTATCCCTCATATTCTCTCATGTAAAACTCCTAAGTAGGCTTGGAAGGCTCTTGTGCACTTTACCAAGAGCATAACGATGCACGTGTGGTCTACTTACACAAGTAATTGGAGTCCGAGCATGTGAATCAAGGAGACTCAATGGATGAGTTTTTCACAAGGATCAAAGATCTTAAAGAGCAACTTGCATGTATTGATGATGCCTATCCAAACAATTCATTAGTATTTAATTTCTCATAGATTCATACCAAGATTTTGCATCCACACTAGCATTACTCCGAAAGCATGGCAACATTCTTGAGCTATATTTTTTATACCGCACAATATGTTTCATGTAAATAATTTATGAAAAATCTCCCTTCTTATGACTTGTGTAATGCAAAAAGATAGTCAAAATCAATCTTACGACTTGTGTAATGTCGATAGTGTATACATAGACTAGGAAATCAGCCTATACTAGCTTTTGGGGCCCTAGACATTAGTTGGGCAATCGAGCATTGTACATATGAGCCTTGTATATGTAAGACATTTTGACTAATGAGAAAACACATGATCCCATTCTCACAATTGAGCTTGAGTTTCTTGCTCTTATTATTGAAGTTTGCTTATATGCTTTCTCTTCTTTGCATGCATGCTTAAGGATTATGTGGGTGAGTGATGGTTTGATGCTAGTTCTCTTCTCCCTCTCTCCTCTCCTATGCTCTCACTCACTGAGGCATCAAAGTAGAGGTTGAGCTTTCCATAGCTCTCACTCTCTCTTTGCTCCCCATCCTTTTGTTATAAGATCCCTTATAGTGCCAACAAGGGAGGCAAGGTTAAGGACACTATAGCTATCCACAAGATCTATAGAGAGCTAGGGTTTCTCTACTAAGAGTGGCTAGAGATGCAAGCCAATAAGACCCTTGCATTCTTCCTCTTTTCTCTCTGTATTACAAGACTCAACAAATCAAAATTAGTGAACATCTGTGGTGTTGTGGTGCCAGGGAAGTAGTGCCTTAGCTTATGACTCCCTTACTATACTTTGTATTTCTAATATTAACATAGCCCAATTGGAGTGTTAATCCATCAGTTTGGTAGTGTTTAACTCTTGTTTTGTTATTATTCTTTTTAGTTTAATTGGCTACCTTGGTGCGATGGAGCATGGAGCAACCCTTTAAGCTCAAGTTGCATGATTATAAGTAAGTGTTCTATTCTATTTCCTTTGATTCATGCTCTTTCCTTCTTACATTTGTAAAATTTTTAGTTTTTTATTCATTCTAGGTATTAATCTCATCATTAACCCTTGTAGAAATACCATTAGGTTACATTGAGCATATCATTAGGTAGGTAAGGAGAAGCTAAATTATCATATCAAATCAAGAACCCAAAAACATGTACCATTAAGCAGGCAGGAATTAGAGGACAAAACCTATATTTTTTTTGGCAAAAACTCAAAAAACTGCTCTTTGGTTTGCTTGTGTATGTGCTTGACTAGGCTTGGGAATGAATTTAGGTTCAATATGGCCACACTATATCTACTCTACATAATAACCTAGGCCACTAGGACTGAAGAGTCAACCCAATCTACTAGTACACTATAGCTCTAGAATAGACCCGACACTAGGAGGAGCATACACACCATAGTACAATCTAGCCTTACATGGCTACCCTTCACAATACCCCAGCTTTCCTTAAGGACATTGCTACCCTTCATTGTACCCAACTTACCTCAATACCCACTCCAGCATATGCCATGCTACCGCCAACCTGCCAGTACCTATACTATCCCTCACAGCCACTACCTCAACCTCCACCTATAGCACTACGTGCTACTCTAACCATTGAAGATATCTTGAGGATAGCAACCCAAATAAGGAGGGGGTAGCAAAAGGGTTTGCAGTTACTCCACCACCACTTGCAGCAGTGGCACCACACCCAAGGTATCAAAATATGATCAAACTAATGTAAATCGCAAAGTTAGTGTAAAATTTTAATGGGCTTGGAGATCCCATTGCACACTTGATCAAATGTGCAATACCACGTGGTCGACTTGAGAGGACCTAGTAAGGGTGAGTGCCTTTAGCCTTACAATGGAAGGGAAGATGAGATAGGTGTTTTGATCACTAAAGCCAAAAGATAAGACTAACTTTGTCACCCTGAAGACTGCATTCATAATTGGGTATTCCCTTCAGGGGACCCGATGAAACCCAATCGATCAACTCTACTATGACAAATATAGCAAAAGAAAGAATCAATTAGAGACTACATCAATAGAGGGAGATATATCTACCCCCCTTGATGTTCTGATAATGATAAATTCTTTGCCTAATGAAGAGCTAATTGGGATGTTCTTGAAGAAATCCTTGATTCAACCTTGCATGATGTCTTACACTCAGAGAAACATAAAAACTATCAACCATGTTGTAGGAGTGCCATAGATTTTAAGACGATAACTCATGGGAAATTCCCCAAGGCATCTCCCTAAAGGGACCCCATCAGAAGCATCTTTTAGCACATTGCCTTCAAAGATTGGCGACAAAGGAAAAGAGCCATAGGCCGCACCAGCCATGTATATAATAAATGGAAATAATAAATGGAAAGTTGGGCCAAGAAAGGATAACCACATCTATATCTTAGACAAGGAGTTGGTCTAGTGTTTGATATGTCGTGCTAACCACATAAGCATAGAATGTCCCCACCTAAGACCTATGCAAGGAGGAATCTGGTGTGCATATTATGTGAGGGTAGGAAACCATGATACTGCCCATTTCTACAAGGCAACAACTCGCTATTATGTGAGGGTAGGAAACCATGATACTGTCCATTTCCACAAGGCAAAAACTCACTAGTCGTCGATAGCTCCACCCACTCATAACTTGGTTTTGCCTGCTCCATCAACAAGGCCCATGCTTGCTAATTCACCTCATCCAAGGTAGTACTTGCCTCAAAGAGGAGTGCTAAGAGTTTTGAAGTTACCTCTACCAGCTCGAATGTTTCCACACCAACCACCCTTCCCAAGGTAACTCCCTTGAACCAATTAATCCTAACAAAATACTTTAAGGGGAGAAAGAGGCAATAGGGGACACTATCTACCTCTAGAACCCCTAGAGGCTCAGAGCCCCTCAAGTTAGATCCTAAGTCACTACAAGATGGTGATAGTTTCTACCCTATCTATGTAGCCACAGTGGAATCCAATAAATCCCGTATCTTGCTATGATAAGTGACCTCACCGAGTGGCAGAGAGTCCCATCAAGAAGGCTATGAGAGGCAGCCGCACCAACCAATCCACAGCCACTAGTACCACTCTGCTTGGTTTTGGTATTGAGCACATGTACAAGGATCTACCCTAGGTCTAACCTAAGAGCATAAACCAAGTATTAGCATTAACTTGCTAAGCATCAGGGATGGGCTGATACAAATAGTTCCTCTCTCAATGCTATGACCAGAATGCAAAATAAAAGGAGAGTTGTCACTCACAAAGTTGGACAATCTTTAGGTTCCCATACTCAAAGGCCATAGAGACCAACCCAAGTCCTACCCACCACCAATGAAGTCTTAGAACATGTTAGATTCACCCCTAGAACTAAAAGACAAAGGTCCAAGAGATAGGACAAGGGGAAGATTGAGTGTGCCGGTTCACAAGAGGGTTCAAGTGAGGATACATCTAATATAACTATAAATGTGTCTCTTCATCCTCTTCTGAGGAGGAATTGAACCCCTAGCCCACCATGGACAAAGAAGAGCCAGTCTCATAGACCCTAGCAACCTACCTAGGAAGCTGGCAGAATACCCCAATCCTATTGAGGAAAACGCAGGCTAGATGTAGTCTAAAAACTAGTAAGGGCATGCAAAGTGTAAATGGATGTTGAACTCTAGTTGTTCCTATTATTATCAGAGTGGATGCCAACGCACATGCTGGTTTCACATTGCTCAAGAGGAGATTTAGAAAAGAACCAATCCATTTCACAATCCAAAGAGGACTTGGAATAGGGATTATGAGATGAGGACATAAGATTTGAAGCCATTGCCTCCAAAATCTTGGGTGATGATAGAAGAGTTTTACACTCAAAGGGGCCTATACGTGCTCCATATTCCATTATCAGCCTTAATAGCTATGTAAGTGATAATGGACATACCCCAAGAGACATAGCAAGACTCATTGCCTTCCTTTTCTCCTAAGTCCAAATTTTCCTTACTTGCAAGGAAGCCCAAGCCTATGGAAGGACCTAAAGGATTGGATGGACAAAAGACTAAAATTGGGCCACTACTTTGAGAGTGATAACATGAATGCCACCCTTCCTATAAAAGGCAAGGACATCCAAGTCATAGGCATCCTAGATGGAGGGGTTGGAGTCAACATCATTACCAAGTAGTGATGGGAGAAGTGGGGGAAACCTTGACACTACTAGCCTAATAGTTAATCTTATTGAACAAGGTAATAATAAAACCCATGGGGATTTTGTAATCTTAATAATGGGGCAACAATGGAACCCATGGGGATTTCATCAAATCTTATAATCAAGACCTTTGGCCTAAGTTTCCACCACTCTTTTGTGGTGATGAACTGCATCCTTTAGATCCTTCGTGAGAGAAACTAGAATGGTTCACGATTGGGAATCTACATTCAAAAAAGGAATGAAACCCTCAAAGTAAACATGCGAATATGGAAAACTCATCCCATTTGAGTGGTGTGAGTGGTGGATATTTAGTCTAAGGCTCAATAACCCCACTAAACTAAACATCTGCCTCACATGCCATAAAACTTTGGAATGAAGAATGTGAGAGCTCGGATTTTTCCTTACTTCTAGAGCAGGAAAACTTTGAGAACTGGATGCACATCCTTGTAACCATGGACATCCTCCCAACTAGAACTCGCACGAGATATGCCATAGCAAGAAAATTGCTTTAATATATATGTTAAGCATATGCGACAATAGTGACAATGTACACCATAATTTGAAGGTGATATCTGCAACCAGGAAGTGGTAGCTTGGGGCCCAAAATGATAAAAAAGAGAAGACTTGTATCTCTTCATGGGAGGAAATAAACAACATTGGGCTTCAATATGTCAAGGCCATAGACTTCCATGTAGACTTTTGCCATCAATGACAGAAGGAGCTCAATATTTTTGAAGTTCTATTCAGGTTAATGGCTAGAGAGAGAGAGAGAGAGAGAGAGAGAGATAAACCCTCAAGATCAGAAGAATTAAAAAAAGCTCTCTTGCTCTGCAAAAGAAGAGCAAGAGAGCACCAAGGTGGAAATGTATAACATGGGTAACCAGTTTGTACATTTTGAGAAGGCAAAGAGAAGACCCCTAATGGGAAGCCTAGAATGTCTTATGATAGACTAGTTGAACTTAAGGAGGTCAACCTAGGGGGATCTGATGATCCAAAATTGGTATACATAAGGAAAAACCTATCTCTAAAAGAAGAAAAGACCTCATTGACCTACTAACAGAGTCCTAAGACTGCTTTACTTATACACTAACATAAAGGGTGTCTCTCTAGAGGAGGTCAAACACACTATTCCTATTGTCAAAGGAGAAAAGCCGTAAAGGCATAAGACCTATTAGATGAATCCAAAATACTCCAAAATGATCAAGGACAAAATTGACAAACTTATCAATGCTAGATTCATTTACGAGATAGAACACACAGAATGGCTATCCCAACAGTCATAGTGCTTAAGAAAAATGAGAAGATCCAGATTTATGTTAACCTAAAAAAAGATAATGCAACCACAATAAAAGACCATTATTTGTTTCCATTCAGTGAGTATGTGTTGGGAACAAGTAGCATGAGCAAGGAGGCATATAGCTTCCTTGATGGGTTCTTGGGCTATAACCAAGTGGAGATAGACCCCAATGATCAACTTAAGAATGTATTTACCATGGAATGGGACACTTACACATATAAAGTTATGCCATTTGGCCTATCCAATGCCCCAAGCACTTGTCAAAGGCTTATGTTCATAGCATACAAGGAATACCTTAGGGAGTTCCTTGAGGTTTTCATTGATAACCCTTCACATGAATTCCAAAGGGAAAGCACATCCCTAGTGCTGCCTGAGGAAGGTACTTGAAAAATGCAGACTGTGCTAGATATCTCTTAACCCACTTAAATGTCCCTTAAATGCTAGTGTTGTGTGAGACATGGGTAATATTATGCCACATCATTTCAAAACATGGCATTTCTACATATGACATGCCATTTTTCAAGATACTTGAAAAATGTAAATTGTGCTAGATATCTCTTAACCTAGTTAAATGCTAGTTTTGGGTGAGACATGGGTAATATTAGGCCACATCATTTCAAAACATGGCATTTCTACATATGACATCAAGGTAAAACTGATTCTTGATCTCCCAACACCAACAAACTTCAAGGGGTTTAATGATTCATGGGACATGACTCATTGAACCCCTTGAAGAATCTTATATGCCAATATAAGATGAGTATCAAAAAGCCCATGCAACTCTCAAGAAAATCTTAGTAAGTGCACCAATCTTCAGATCTCCCAATTGAGACATTATCTTCCACTTTCACATTGATGCTTTGGCCTTTGCAATTGGCTACATATTGGTACAACCACAAGAGCATAACATGGATCTCCCTATTAGATTCACCAGCAACCAATTAAATGATGTTGAATAGAACTACACCACTACATAAAGATAAGAACTCTCAATGGTCTATGCTATAAAGAAATATTGCCATTATCTTTTGGGAAAAATAAATTCATGTTTTTTGTAGACCATCATGCACTTCTTTACTTGTAGACCATTATGCACTTCTTTACTTGGTCAATAAGCCTTGCACTACAAGAAGGATAACCTAATGGCTTTTGATCTTGCTAGAGTTTTATTTCATTGTGACCATGTGGAAGGGCTCACATCATGTTCATGCCAACCACTTGTTTGCATATCCCTATAGGTTAGAGTGGAGGATAAACTACGAGATGTCCCATTATTCAAACTTTACATTATAGCTAAATAGTGAAAGAGATTTTCCACTATTTAGCTATAATGGTCTTCCCTAAGAGATACCCCTTAATTAAGATAGAGGATGATACATTATTAGCTATAATGGTCTTCCCTAAGAGATACCCCTTAATTAAGATAGAGGATGATACATTATTAAAAGAGATTGTCCACTATTTGGCTATAATGGTATTCCCCAAGAGAGACCCCTTAATCAAGATAGAGGACGATACATTATTAAAAAGGCAAGTCGCATACTAGTTGATTGTGAGGCAAGTTGATTATGGGGCAATTGATTACGGGGTAAGTTGAAAGAGATTGTCCACTATTTGCCTATAATGATCTTCCCCAAGAGAGACCCCTTAATCAAGATAGAGGATGATACATTATTAAAAGAGATTGTCCACTATTTGTCTATAATGATCTTCCCCAAGAGAGACCCCTTAATCAAGATAGAGGACGATACATTATTAAAAAGGCAAGTCTCCTACTAGTTGATTGTGAGAGGCAATGTGATTACGGGGTAAGTTTATCATGGGAAAATCGATCATGGGGTAAGTTGATTGTAGGGGGCAAGTTGATTGTGGGGTAATTGTATAAGCTAGTCCAAGACAGAATCATGAGGCAATGTCCTCAAGAATTTGAGTATGTCGATATCCTTAAGCAAGCCCACTCCGGTGTGGCTACTAAAGGATATTTCTTGATAGATACCACCACAAAGAAGGTCTTATTAGCAGGCTTGTGGTGGCCTACCTTGTTTGGAGACGTAGTAGAATTCGTAAAAGGCTATGACGAATGTCAACAATTTATTGGGGTTCATAACCATGACAAAATGCCCCTGCACTCTATAGTTTTCCTACAATCATTTAAGAAGTGGGGTATTAACTTTATCAGACCAATTAGTCCAAAAGGTCAAAGTACTCAAGCATGATTTATCATTGCTCTACATACTACTATATCAAAGGGGTTAAGGCCCATGCTACCACAAAGGCTGATGCTAGGGAAATAGCCAAATTCCTTTATGAGAATATAATTACTAGATTTGGGTGTCCACTCAAACTAGTCAGTCATAGATTTGGGTGTCAAACTAGTAAGTGATAGAGGGACACACTTCATCAACGATGCGGTCAAGTTCCTACTAAGTGAATTCATAGTAGTACACCAAAACTCTTCACCATATTTTACCCCCAAGCTAATGGCCAAGCTGAAAGCACCAACAAGGTTATATATGCTATCCTGACCAAGATAGTTGAAGCCTAATGTAATGACTAGGAATAGAAGTTACCTATTTCTCTTTGGGCTTATAGAACTACCAACAACTTGGTTATCCACACTACATCTTTCAACTTGACATACATAACCACAATGCCCTCATACCCCCATGATGATGGAATTCCTAGTACTAAGCTTAAGAATTTCCATCAAGGAAAAGTTAACAAGAAATATCCTAATCAATCAATTATTTGAGCTTGAATGCTTAGGTGAAGCGAGACTCTGTGCAGTCTACACATATCGTCTCAAAAAGCTGGCAGAAGGAATGGTTTGATGAGAATCTTGTGTACAACACACAAAGAACCAAAAGTGCAAGCTAATGATTATCAAAAAGCTAGCGCCGCACACAAGGAATGGTTCATCAATGAGAAGCTCAAAGATAAAGAAAACAAAGTTGGGAACATGATTCTCATGTACAATACACAAAGAACCAAAAGCACAAGCTTAAGTACAAAGGAAAGGGACCATTTATAGTGTGCAAACTCACACCTCAAGGATTTGTGCACGTTGAAACACTTAACGGTGTGGAGATGAAAGGATTCTTCAATGGTAACAAACTTGGACACTACTATTGCCCTTTAACTATAAATGCTTTGGAGGCCATTCATCAAAAGACATAGAAAAAAAAAAGAGGCTACAATGAAACAAAAGGCCCATCTTGCAAAGCTAAGGAAAGGAAGACAAGTTGCGCAACCACCATATATCCATTAACATGGCCCAAGTCATTGACCTAGAAGTCGTGACTATAGAATCATGAGCCCACCAGAATTTGGTTAGGCATGATCATTGACTTAGAAGAGGAAGACTAGGAGGTGAAGCCCACCAGACTCTAGTTGGGCATGATCATAAAAACTAGGCTAGAAAAAAAAGCTAGCGCACATTAACATGGGTGCTAGCCATAACTTGATATCTCATGAGACATAGTGTGCGCTATAGCAACCATCACATTGACACCCACAAAATCACGAGTAAACATGTTAAAGACCACATGCATAGGTTCGCTCATTGCCATGTTCTACATTGGGAATAACTCCTTGGAAGGGAAGTTCTATGTCATGCTTTACAGGTATCATGTGTAAAGAAATGCTTCTTGGACAAGGATGGATGGGGCACAATCATCGATGCTAAATAGATTGGGACTAGAGAATGTAACATACCCATCTTCACTGATAAAGAAATATTCATGTAATAGATAAATTTATGAGTTTTTATGGTATAAAAATCAATGATTTTATTATTTGAGTCATTTCTACTTAGAATCTTTGAATTTTGAGCCCAAATTTAGAATCTGCGTGCAATTTTACCCTAATATAAGATTTTACAGCATCCAAAACAGACACCGGATCAAGCTTATACGCAAATTTCAGTCATTTTAGTTAAAAAGTGACGACCTTTAAACTTTAATAAATGCACAACCGGGCGTCCGATTGATGAACGGTCTGAACCCCAACGACCAGGAGAACCTCTTGGACAAAAAAAATGCCCCTGGGGTGGTCCGGCACGCAAATCGAGGCGGGTGTCCCAAATTTGGGAACCTCACCCCAAAATTTGGACCGTACACACTTACCAGGGTGCTCGTACGATGGCCGCACAAGAACCAAAGGACGGTCGCCCACTGTGTGGTCCACACGTACAGCTACGTGGACATCCATGCTGTCCCAGACCAGATAAGGTACATGCGTACCACTCCTTTCCCTGGTAACCGACACTGTACCTTTCCCCTAGACCCATGCAGGCCACTGATCCATAGCCTTTGATGGTACACCGTCCTTTTGTCCTTAGTTTGTGCAACGGATCCCACAGCTATATAAACCCCCGGGGTGCTCCACAGACAACATGCATTTCTGCGTAGCGTATGCCCTGTTGTACCGTCGTCCGTACTGCCGTCTCTCCCTATACAGTGTACTTGCTGTAGTACAGCCACCCCTCTCACACCCCCTCATTTGCCTCTTTTCAGATAAGGCAATTTTCCTCCATCCCCCTCTTGCTAGGAGAGGCAGTGTCCTTAACTCTTCCCCTCCCCCCGTGTGAAGAGACTTACAGCAGCCCTCAGCCCTTCTCCCCTTTAGCAAAACGTTTTTTGTCTTAAGGACATCTCACAATTCCCCCCCCATTTGCGTAGACTTTAATAAGAGGTTTTTGCCTTAAGAAAGGGTTCATGCGCTATAGTCTTTTGCTCATACGGTGAGCAAACGATCTCATAATTGAGATCCGATTGAAGCGTTTCGACCGCGACGACAGCGAGCTCTACAAGTCGACGTCCAAGATGGCCCCATCCCGGAAACGTCAGAATATTGCCTTGAGAGGAGCGCGCAATAACGAGATTAGGGAAGATGCTCCCGATGCGCGGCTCCAACCCTCCCTTTTCAAGCTCCTCAAGGAAATGGTGGCCAGGTTAGCTTGGTTATATTTTAAAGAAGAGTTTTTTTATATTAGTGCTAATAAATGTGTATCTTTTCTTTTTAAAAATAATGACATAAAATTGTATGAAGTTACGAATTGTGTGATGCTGTATTCAATAAATTGCATTGAAATTGTTATCTTTAAAGAGTGTAAGTTTTTCCTGGCTTCAACGCTAACTCCGTTCCATGCTTGTGTAGCCGGGCGGCTTAGCAAAGCCCAAGAATGGCCCAAGGTATTCCTCATACCCTTGGGAGAATAAGGTTCGCCGATTGAGGCGAGAGGTTATGATGCTGCCTAGTTCTGAGGGCCCAGGCTAGTGTGGTAAATAAGCCCACCCTAGTGTGCAGACATCCCTCTGAGGGGCGAGAGGATCGAGCGATGGAGCTTGAGAGGGCGACAGCCGGCTTGAGTCCTCGCCAGCGGGGCCGACGATGAGGTGTATGGTCCCGTAGGGTTTTGCCCAGCATGTAGAGGCTAGAAGGCTGAATTCTAGATCATCGAAGGAAAAGAATAAGAGAGCCGGTTTGGCTTGTATGGAATTGATTCATGTATAAACTTTTTATATATATATCTTGTCTTTGGCATGATTGTATTGTGTAAAAAGGCTGTTTTAACAAACCTTGTGAAAAGGGCCTTAATTAAGGAACATGTTTATTTATGTCAAACAGTGTGGTAGGATTAATTAGAAAACAAATTGATGCGTGAGTAGGGTGGAAAGTGGGAGGATGGAATGCCCCGATGGCACCATCCTACGGACGGGTGGACCCGATTAGTCGGGTAGCTTTCCAACAGATTAAGTGAAAGCCCTACGCTAGATAATTAGGTTCTTAGGCAACTCTATTCTAGAAGACTAGGTCAGCGGGCTGTGCCTTGCATGGATGAGGAAAAAAGCGTTGCCTCTAGAAATCAAGTCTAGTAGTTGCCCAATTTATGATAAATTACCCTATGGGTGATTTGACTTTTTAGAAGATCACGCTTCCCCTGCGCGGGATAGGACTAGGTCTTACCTATGAATCGTATCCTTGAATCTCTACATGGTCAAGGTGTCGATAAATAGGAAATTTTCTCCAAGTTAAGACTTAGTGGACTATCTTAAGTGTTTCTCCTATTTTAGAAGGGGGGAACCTTACAATTGGTATCATAGCCGATCTTAGCTCCTAGGAATTGCCATTTAAGGATTGTTTTGCAATGAATGTTTTACTTAACATAATGCTAATTAATAAAAATATCCTACTAAAACAAACAAGTTGAATTGATGCTTAGGAAGAGGAAGATACCTACTGGAAGTTTCTAGTTTTCCAATGCATCTTCGAGAGACTGCTAGTCACTCCTCAAATTTCGAGTTCCGTGACACCATGGTACTGATACTAGAGAAGATGTCCCTCTCTCATTTCCATGGTATTGAAAGAGGATGGGGTAGAGATTTCTGGAGTCCTGGGCGACCGAGATATTTCTTCATCCGAGCAGATTGAATTGGAAACCTTACCACCACCGACCTACAGGAGATTCGTTGGATTGAAAAGTTGAAGATGATCTGTTTATTTTGGTTCGTCTCTCGGTAACCCCAGGGCCGACACCTTTGTGACTATAGATGGGATTCGCATACCTCAGGATTGCTGGGTGTATGACCAAGTGGTGCAGATCTTACCTGCTGATAGAGTAGCTGTGTTGGGACCTACCCCAATCCAGAGTCTACCACCCTTAACATCAGTTTTTAGAGTCTTAGAAACTACAGCGGAACCCCCATATTTTCACCTATGTGGACCACTCCACCCTTATGTCATAGTCAAGCTTAGGAATTTCCCTTGATGGCAAATAAGACTAATTATATTAGTCTCAGATCTTTGTAATAAAACTCATCCTTGTAAATATTTGGAAATAAAATGATTTCAATGTTTTACTCTCCAAAAATAAGCGTTGTGCAAATATGAATCTTGCAATCTTAAAATTGTTTTACAATGATGGCCAAGACAATCACCCTCCACTTCTCAATGCGCTTTACAGTGATACCTAGGAGAAGAAGCTCCTGCTCAAGCAAATGCAACCTCCCTCCTTAAAAGGAGAAGGTTCAAAGGTTGAGAAAGATGCTAAAGTCTAGATTGAGGCGATGGACGATTATTTCTCTGCCGCCGCCGCCGCCGCCGGTACTGGAGTAGCAAATCAGTCTATGCTTGCACGATTTCGCCTCATTGGAGATGCTAAACTCTGGTGGAAATAGTGGTGCCATGACAAGGAAGTCACCGAGCATTCTCAAACGTGGGAAGACATCAAGCAGGCAGTGAAGGAAAGATATCTTCCCCCATCCCATGAATCCATAAAGATGAATGAGTTTTTTAGTCTTAGACAGTGCAGCTTAACTCTTGAGGACTACTATTCCAAATTTATCACTCTTCAAAAGTATGCCCCAGCTATGACTACTTCCCAGCAAGTGGCTCGTTTCTACCAAGGGTTAAATGAACCCTTAGATTCCCTCCTTGAAGCAATGAGGCCAAGCACATTCCAGGATGCTCTCATACGAGCAAAGCCCCTTGTGAAAGAAATGAAGACTGACAAACCTAAGCATCAAAAGAGATCTTACCCTGAGGCAAATCCTAAAGATCAACCCTACAAGAAACCCCAACAGAATTTTCCCTACTACAACAGAGGGCGACAAGGCAACACTTTTGTCTCCCGCTCGTATGCTACTTCTTCCAGAGAAGGCCCTCTGTGTTTTTAGTGCAATGAGCCGGGACACTTTAGAGCCAACTGTCCCAAGATGGCAACATCATTTCCCCAAGGTAGCAGAGGAAATCAAGGCCGTGGAACCCCTATCCACCACCAAGGTGCAAGAGGCGGTGGGCGTGGCAGAGGTCGTGGAACCCCTATCCACCAAGGTGCAAGAGGCGGTGGGCGTGGCAGAGGCCGCGGAGGAGCAGATGCTAGTATCACCTGTATTATAAGTGAAGAACCGACCTTGGAAATGGCTGAAGAAGAGCGTGCCACCGTCCATGCGGCAGTAGAACACCAAGGCCCGAATAAACAACTTGGTGTAATCCAAACCCCAGCCACTCATCACGTTAAGCCATTTCAGCTTTTGATTGATTGTGGCAATACCCATTCATTTCTTTCTCCTAGGTGTTTGCAAAAATTAAACTTGAGTCAAAAAACAGCTAGAAGAATGACTGTAGAGTTAGCCAGTGGGAAAGAAGTAGTATCTCACCACTCTATAAGAAACCTTGATTTTGAGCTGGGTAATGAGCAAACTCATGGCCACTTTAGAGTCTTGCCATTAGGAATTTATGATGGAATCCTTGGGATGGATTGGTTAATTGCAAACAAAGCTAGCATTCATTGTAACCAGGGGAGTATCACTTTTGAAAATGGGCATGGCCAACAAGTAATATCTGTTCAGGGGATAACAGGAAAACCTAAATCTAGGGTAGTCAAGGCAAAATATCTTCTCAAGGGAACACGTAAGGGTCAGCAAGTTTTCAAAGCCATTGAACCTAGTATGGAGACAGAACCCTCTTGGCTCCAAGAATTCTCTGACATCTTCCCTAACAAGCTTACAGGGCTACCGCCTCCTCGAGAAGTCGATCATGAAATCGAGGTGATCCCTGGAGCTCAACCCGTCTCAAAAATGCCCTATAAAATGTCCCTTCCTGAGGCCATTGAACTTAAAGAGCATTTTTCCCAACTCATTGAGCAAGGATTCGTACGCCCGAGTAGCTCTCCTTGGGGGGCACCTGTTCTTTTCCAAAAAAAGAAGGACGGAACTCTCCGCCTCTGCATAGATTATCGAGGGCTAAATCAAGTCACTGTCAAGAATAAGTATCCTATCCCTCGCATCGACGAACTTCTTGACAGGCTTCATGGATCCAAAGTCTTCTCAAAAATAGATTTGAGGTATGGTTACTATCAAATCAAAGTCAAGGAAGCAGATATTCCCAAGACAGCCTTCAATACCCGTTATGGCCACTATGAGTTTACTGTAATGTCATTCGGGTTAACCAATGCTCCTCCAACCTTCAACCGCCTAATGCAAGATATATTCCATCCTTACTTGGATGAATTTGTGCTTGTTTTCTTTTATGACATCTTAATCTACTCCAAATCAATGGAAGAGCATGAGGAGCATGTGCGTAGAGTTCTGCAATTGTTGCGCAAACACAAACTCTATGCCAAGAAGAGCAAATGTACCTTCTTTACTCATCAAATTGAGTATCTTGGATTCATCATCTCCAAAGATGGCATTTCAGTAGACCCCGCCAAGGTCAAGGATATTCTGGAGTGGCCACCCCCTAAAATAGTTCGTGAAGTTTGTGGGTTTTTGGGAATCACGGGATGGTATAGGATTTTTATCAAATATTATGCCTTGGTAGCTGTACCTTTAACGGATATTCTTAAGAAGGATTGCAAAATAGTGTGGCTTACCAATCCATCAAGACAGTTTTGATCAGCTCAAGGTCATTATTACTTCTGCCCCAGTCCTGAAACTTCCTGATTTTGCCAAGGAATTTGAAGTGGTTACTGATGCTAGTAGTCTAGCACTTGGTGGTGTCTTAGGCCAAGAAGGAAGACCAGTCGCTTATACTTCCCGTAAGCTGAAGCAATATGAAGCAAATTATGCCACCCATGATTTGGAGCTCTTAGCAGTTGTTCATTGCCTCAAATTATGAAGACATTATCTCTTGGGGGGCAAATTCCAGCTTGTAAATTGATCACAAAAGTCTAAAGTGGATCTTCACCTAGCCTAACCTCAACATGCGGCAAAGGAGATGGATTGAAATTCTACAAGAATATGGCTTCGACATCAAATTCCACCCTGGGAAAGATAATGTGGTAGCAGATGCACTTAGCCGCAAATCTTTCTTGAGTGCAATTTCAATGCCAAATAATCCCATACCGGTCAAGGTGGACGAAGTCTCATCTCATGATCCAGATTTGACTCCATTCTAGTAGTAGTAGACTTACTTACTAAAGTAGCTCACCTTATACCAGTGAAGAAGACCTTCAAAGCCTATGATGTTGCTCGAATATTCATCAAGGAAGTCCTCAAACTTCATGGTCTCCCAAAAAGGATAGTAAGTGATCTGACTTCACTTCAAAGTTCTGGCAGTCCTTATTTCAAGCCCTGGGAACTCAACTTTGCTTTAGCACAGCTTATCATCCAGAGATCAATGGCCAGACTGAGAGAGTCAATCAAGTAATTGAAGACATTCTCAGAGCATATTGTGGACGGGAACCAAGAAGGTGGATTCAATACCTTCCTCTAGTAGAATTTGCCTACAATGCATCTTATCATCAGAGCATAGGAATGTCACCATTCAAAGCACTCTATGGGCAAGAATGCTTCTCCTCTAAATTTCTCTGATTTGACCATAAGAGGTGAGGCATCCAAGAAAATGCTCGAAGAGATGGAGGAACAAACCAAGGCAATCCAAAAGGATATTAAAGCTGCCCAAGATCGACAAAAGCATTATGCTGACACCAAGAGGTTTGAAAGGATCTTCAAGGAAGGAGACAGAGTTCTTCTACGAGTGCGACCCAAATGAAGTTCTCTATCACTTGGGAAATATAAGAAACTCAGCCCTAGGTATTGTGGTCCCTATACAGTTATCAAGTGTCTAGGTAAAAGTGCCTATAAACTCCAACTCCCAACCCATATCAAAGTCCACAATGTATTTCATGTAAGTTTGTTAAAACCATATGTACCCAGTCTCGATCATATTCTTGATGATGAACAAGTTGTAATCCCTACTCAAGGAGTCCTTGAATTACAGCCCAGTAGCATCATAGATTCTAGGGAAAGGCAACTCCGAAATACAACTCTTGTAGAACATCTAGTACAGTGGAAAGATTACCTTGAAGAGGATGCAACTTGGGAAGATGAAGCTACACTCTTAAAGGATTATCCCCAATTCATGACGAGATGAGGACATCTCGATTTCTTTAAGGGGGGAAGGATCTCGATTTCTTTAAGGGGGGAAGGATGTAACATACCCATCTTCACTGATAAAGAAATATTCATGTAATAGATAAATTTATGAGTTTTTATGGTATAAAAATCAATGCTTTTATTATTTGAGTCATTTCTACTTAGAATCTTCAAATTTTGAGTCCGAATTTGGAATCTGCATGCGATTTTACCTTAATATAGGATTTTACAGCATCCAAAACGGACACCAGATCAAGCTTATACACAAATTTCAGTCATTTTAGTTAAAAAGCGACGACCTTTAAACCTTAATAAATGCACGACCGGGTGTCCGATTGACGAACCGTCTGAACCCCAATGACCAAGAGAACCTCCCGCACACAAAAAAAATTAACCCCTTGGGGCGGTCCGACACGCAAATCGAGGCGGGCGTCCCAAATTTGGGGACCCCGCCCCAAAATTTAGAGCATACACTCTTACCAGGGTGCCCGTACGATGGCCGCACAAGAACCAAAGGACGGCCGTCCATTGTGTGGTCCACAAGTACAGCTACGTGGACACCCATGCTGCCCCAGACCAGATAAGGTACATGCGTACCACTCCTTTCCCTGAGTGGTACATGCGTACCACTCCTTTCCCTGATAACCAACATCGTACCTTTCCCCTAGATCCATGCAGGCCAGCCTTTGATGGTACACTGTCCTTTCATCCTTGGTTTATGCAGCGCCCGTACCCATACCCCACAACTATATAAACCCCCGGGGTGCTCCACAGGCAACACGCATTTCTGCGCAGCATATGCCATGTTGTACCGTCGTCCGTACTGCCGTCTGCCCCTGTACAGTGTACTTGCTGTAGTACAGCCACCCCTCTCACACCCCCTCATTTGTCTCTTTTCAGATAAGGCAATTTTCCTCCATCCCCCCTCTTGCTAGGAGGAGGCAGTGTCCTTAACTCTTCCCCCCGTGTGAAGAGACTTACAGCAGCCCTCAACCCTTCTCCCCTTTAGCAAAACGTTTTTTGTCTTAAGGACATCTCACAATTCCCACCCCCCATTTACGTAGACTTTAATAAGAGGTTTTTGTCTTAAGAAATGCGCTATAGTCTTTTGCTCCAAACGGTGAGCAAACGATCTCATAATTGAGATCTGACTGAAGCGTTTCGACCGTGGCAGCGAGCTCTACAAGTCAACGTCCAAGATGGCCCCATCCCGGAAACGTCAGAATATTGCCTTGAGAGGAGCGCACAACAACAAGATTAGGGAAGATGCTCCCGATGCGGCTCCACTCTCCCTTTTCAAGCTCCTCAAGGAAATGGTGGCCAGGTTGGCTTGGTTATATTTTAAAGAAGAGTTTTTTTTATATTAGTGCTAATAAATGTGTATCTTTTCCTTTTAAAAATAATGACATAAAATTGTATGAAGTTACTAATTGTGTGATGCTGTATTCAATAAATTGAATTGAAATTGTTATCTTTAAAGAGTGCAAGTTTTTCCCGGCTTCAACGCTAACTTCGTTTCGTGCTTGTGTAGCCGGGCGGCGTCGTTAGCAAAGCCCAGGAATGGTCCAAGGTATCCCTCATACCCTTGGGAGAATAAGGTTCGTCGATTGAGGCAAGAGGTTATGATGCTGCCTAGTTCTGAGGGCCCAGGCTAGTGCGGTAAATAAGCCCACCCTAGTGTGCAAACATCCCTCTGAGGGGCGGGAGGATCGAGCGATGGAACCTGAGAGGGCGACAGGTCCGCTTGAGTCCTCGCCAGAGCGGGCGGCGGCCGACGATGAGGTGTATGGTCTCGTAGGGTTTTGCCCAGCATGTAGAGGCTGGAAGGCCGAATTCTAGATCATCGCGCGCTTGTGTAAAAAGGTTGTTTTAAGGGCCTTAATTAAGGAACATGTTTATTTATGTCAAACAGTGTGGTAGGATTAATTAGAAAACAAATTGACGCATGAGTAGGGTGGAAAGTGGGAGGATGGAATGCCCCGATGGCACCATCCTACGGATGGGTGGACCCGATTAGTCGGGTAGCTTTCCAACAGATTAACTGAAAGCCCTATGCTAGATAATTAGGTTCTTGGGCAACTCTATTCTAGAAGACTAGGTCAGCAGGCTGTGCCTTGCATGGATGAGGAAAAAAGCGTTGCCTCTAGAAATCAAGTCTAGTAGTTGCCCAATTAATGATAAATTACCCTATGGGTGATTTGACTTTTTAGAAGATCACGCTTCCCCTAAGGGATAGGACTAGGTCTTACCTATGAATTGTATCCTTGAATCTCTACATGGTCAAGGTGTCGATAAATAGGAAATTTTCTCCAAGTTAAGACTTAATGGACTATTTTAAGTGTTTCTCCTATTTTAGAAGGGGGGAACCTTACAGAGAACCACTACCTTATAAAACTAGCCCTCAGGATAGGTAACTATTTTGATGATAGAAGAGAAGTCCATGTCCTCACACAACCTCAATGTCATTCTCCAATCAAAGAAGTGCTAGAACTAATCAAGCTTCCAAAGGCAACCCATACTTTGACCATGGCACTTAAAAAGAGGCCTACCCTTTACTTGGTTGACCGTAGGGGTACGTAACCAAGTTCAATCAAAAGCCTCACCTAAGTAGGAACAACCTTCACCATCGACACGTGGCCTCTTTAAGAACTAACCCTACTAACACCCATGCTACTAACATTTCTAACCTTGTATTTCAAAATCACAGGTGCCCAAAACAATCCCTAGCAACACTAATATTTCCGTGATGGGGGTGACAAGTGGTGGTACCAAAAGAAATACTCCTAGCATAAGGTCACTATAAAGGACAAAAGAAAATTTGGGTACCAAAGAGAAAGGTCCATCATAAGCCAATGATAGCCATGACACCAAAAGAATAGCATTACAAGGCAACAAAACCCAAACATAAACCAAAAACATGGTTCATCGAGAAGAGTATGCAAGTCAAAAATGACTCTGGCTACCCGAGGCAACATAGTCAAAACCATCCAATCAAAGAAGGCAACATAGTCGAAACCATCCAATCAAAGAAGGCAACATAGTCAAAACCATCCAATCAAAGAAGGCAACCCTGACGAAGGAGCATTACCCAAAGATGGTGGATACACCTAATACTCTTCTAGTCACCCAAGGGTATTACAAAGGGAATAAGGGCATTTGGGTACCTAAAGTCACACTATCATGACCCCCAACTGCTTCGGTCATAATAAAAAGTAATAAGGCAAGATGGTAATGGCAACCCAAAGCTATCAACACTACTGGAACCCCATACGTAACCCTAGCACCATCACCAAAAACACCATGAACATGATAGTCCTTTCTTTTAACTCAGAATCCCATGATGCAGTTGAAATCTAGGGATCACTAGTTCCCCTACTACAGCCTTGGCAGCACTCCCAAGCCTAGCTAGATGTAGCAAAAACAGATACTTGACCCATGTCAAATGAAAAGGGTGCCCATCAAAAATCCAATAAAAAATGTTAAAAGAGTTAAGGAAAGTAGGGGAGATGGAGCAAGGAAAAAAGTAGTAAAAAGAGTCAAGGAAAGTAGGGGAGATGGAGCAAGGAAGAAAGCAAAGAAAACAAGAAAGCAAGAGTGATGATGATTTGTGAAGGAGAGTCCCTAAGGAAGCTAATACCAATTGTGTAAGTGGTTCTCTAGTCCCTAGCTTTCTTGGTACGTCTCAGGATGGGGGAGCCAAGGTGGGTAAAAACTTGGTCCATGGTATGGTCCATTGTTGGGATCGCTAATGATCAGAATACCACTAATTAAGCCTCTTTTATAGCATGCCTCTCTAGGTCCCTCCCATACAAACTCCCCTCAACCCAACAAGCAAAAGATAGATCAAGAAATAGCTACCCCACCAATTCCTTTGCATAATTTTTGGAGACAACGTTGCCCAGCACACAGGTTGGAAACTCAAAAGGATGTCGGATTGCACTAAATGATAGAGTGCAAGTGGTACAAGCTCTTGAAGCCAATTCTAGGATCAATCGCCTGAAAATAAGAGCTAGATATGATGCACATGGAAGTTAAGGGAGGCAAAGCAATAAGAGTACAAACTCAAGAGGAGACAATGGCATAAAATAAGTAAAAGCTCGTGGATGAAGGGATGAAGGCTACAACAAGATGTCTGAGCATGCAAGAAATTTAGGAGGGCCATCGAAGCAAAAATCAAAGCAAAAGATAAGACCATTTCCAACTAGAACAATACATTATAGAGATGAAAGCTAGGCCATAGCAAGGTTGTTTTATGACATAGACAGCACCAACCTTCCAAACCTTGCCGTCCCTCCCCAACCGCCTCTAGCATCCTTGAGTTGTAGCTTACTCTTCTTCCACACAACATCTACATTGATGCAAAGATATATCCACCTCCATCTTTTCTACCATCCTCTCCAAGGTGCCATGGGCTTCCCAACCCACCATAGCCATGCTATTCTTCTAAAACACCATCTTCTTCACAAAGCCCTCCACCATCTTTTGTTTCCCTCACCATGTCCCCTGCCTTAACATTTAGTCTTGGTGCAAAGTCTTCAACTTCTCTGACCACTTGGATGAGGGAGATTACATTGAGGTTTTTGTTCTCGAAGAGCTTTATCCATAACTAGCCTCCACATACCTCATTAAGAGAGCCATCCAGTGGATGCACACTCATGACTGGCATGCAGTGGATGAAGCATACAACCATCTCACCATAGAGGGCAACATTGTTTACAAGCCCATCGGCATCATCCTAGTTCTGTATCATAAGATTTGGAAGTAGCTATACAACTCATGAGCACCACATCCCAACACCATCTTTTCAACATCGTCCATGTGGCCTAATGAATATAGGGAGGCCCATGAATTTTATAGATCCATGAAACCAACCAGCACTATGAAGGAAGAGGAGGAAGACATAAGTGACAGTACGAAACCATGATGATGTGTCAGAGGCAGTCAAGGGAGGAACACCACCCAACAAGATCAAAGGCCCCCAAGTGAGGTTCCCAAGGATCCTTCCACATCAGGCCTCTTTTTAGTTGCACCCACTAGATGCTTTAGCCAAAGGCAAGAACAAACAACAACCCTCACCATCAGCTCCCTCTCTTGTTTCTACCACCACCTGCCACTCTACGCAAGATTATACGCCCTACCTCTCCCATGCTGCCATCCCCCCTTTTATCTCCCACCCCCCACCACTTATATATTTAGGAGGACATCCTAAATAGGCTCACCAAGACCTCAACTTTGTAAGAGGACCACTCCCCACCACTGATCCCACATGTATGGCAGCCTTATCTCTAGGATCCTTAAAAGAAGGTGAAATCCTAGCACCCCCATCAGAGGAGTAGCAATAGATGAACCCCCATGATTGCCTGGCGAGATCCACTCGATAGCACTGACATTGATAAAGCCATTAGGATCCTAGAATAGAGACAACACCTAGACCCAACCCTCGATATTAATAAGATCACTAATTGCCTTGACATTTACCTAATCAAAGTTTAGCTAGAAGAGAAGTTTAACTAGTGGTGATCAAGAGCTCATTAGAAGAGGGACCAAGGGGGATACAAGAGACCATAAGCTAGAGATGCTACAATCATGCATGAAACAACCTGTGTTGGTGGTGACCTTACCTTCTCCAAGCCAAGTATTAGAAAGAGCATTGCTATGCTCTCAAGTACTTCAGAGTCAGCCCAATCTATTTTTCAATCAAATGAAGATGGGCCTGGGACCTCTTCAAGAAAGAGCTAGAGTAGAACCCAAAGCTACAACTTAACTTTCCCTAGATACCTCCACCTCGACCACCCCTCTCCACAAAGACTAGATGCTTCACACAATGCACAAGTTCATCCAAGATTATGATGAGGTGTTGGACCCTGACATCATCATAACTATTTTTTTCTTTCAGCTCCTTATTATCCTCGTGGAGTTTCTAGATAGGCATGCTTTTTTGATGAAAATCTCTAGGGCATGGCCTTTAACATCAACAAAGGCCTTACTTTACAAACGATAGATACTTAGCTACTACAAACGAGTACTGTGGATGCAAGGCTAGAGGATGGTCACATTCAAACATATGTTCGAAACTGCCCTCTGGACATCCTACAAGGCATTCCACTACACCACCCAATACACGAAGCCCTGTTTTGACTTCTACAGGAACTTTAGCAGCTTCTACCATTGCCTCCAATGTCCTATTCTCACAATTGAGTTTGAGTTTCTTGGTCTTTTGATTAAAGTTTGCTTGTATGCTTTATCTTATTTGTTGTATGCATGCTTAATGATTGTGTGGGTGACTAATTGTATATGTTGCTAGTTCTTCTCTCCCTCTCTCCTATTCTCTCACTCACCACCGAGGCATTGAAGTAGAGGTTGAGCTTTCCATAGCTCTCTCTCTCTCTATCTCTCTCTTTGCTTCCCACCCATTTGTTAAGATCCCTTGTAGGTGATAAAAATGGAGACAAGGTTGAGGACCCTAGCTCTCCACAAGATAGGGTTTCTCTACTAAGAGTGGCTAGAGGTGTAAGCCAGTAAGATCCTTGCATTCTTCCTCTTCTTCTCTCTATCTTGCAAGGCTCAAGTTTTCTCAAATTGGTGTTATAATAAAGGGTAACCCCAATGCCCTTACATGAGCTGGTTATAGTGCTCTTGCAAGAAGAGCGATCCTAGCAAAACCAAACTATTATGTGGGTGGGAGATCAAGCATTTGTTGCCAATTAAAAAGTAAAGGCAAAGCCTTCTCTCAAGGCAGCCTATAAGCTAAAGGAAAAATCAGCCTAGTCTTTTAGGAAGGATGCCGAGAAGGGTAAGAAGAAAGGAAAATGTAACTATGACATGTATAAGAGAGTGGCACATAATTGTTTAATTGCTACCACTTGTGCTATGAGTAAAGTAGAGCTATGGCATGCCCACTTTGGTCACTTGAACTTTGGCAATTTGTTGCACCTTAAAAGATAAGAGATGGTGTCACACTTGCCACATCTTGAGGCCCCTATCAAACATGTATGTTAGGGGTGCATTTTGGGCAAGATATAACTAGCATCATTCTTAAAAGATGGATCTAAAAGGGTTGTCTAGAAATTACAACTTATACATAGTGATGTATGTAGTCCTATGAGAACACTCTCAAGGGGGATATCTCTACTTTATGACTTTTATTGATGACTACTCCAAGCACAGCTAGTTGTATATGTTAAAGGTAGAGTTAGAGATTTTTACATGGTTTAGACACTTTATTTCTATGGCAAATGTGTCTACATATATGTCAAAGGAATTTCATGCATATATAGCTAAAAGAGACATAAAACTTCAATGTACAGTTCCTTACACACCTTAATAAAATGGTGTGACTGAGAGAGAGAGAGAGAGAGAGAGAGAGAGAGAGAGAGAGAGAACAAATTTATCGTGAAGATGACATGTTGCATGGTTAAAGGCCAAGATTTACATCATGGTTGTATAGTTCGTTACACACCTCAGATCATGGTGGAGATGGCACATTGCATGGTTAAAGACCAAGATTTACCTCATGTTTTTTGGTTAGAGGTAGATGTGTGCCACTTATGTACTAAATAGATGCCCCACCAAGGCCTTGTAAACAATTACCCCTTATAAAATTTGGAATAGTAAGAAGCCCTCTATGGCTCATTGACATGTTTTTTTAGTTATCTTGCTTATGCTCTTGTGTCTTTTATTTGAGCAACAACACAAAAAGCTATATGATAAGGTGGTAAAATGCATTTTTTGGGATACAACTCAGAAAGCAAAGGGTATACACTCTTACCATTTTTGTGGAATACAACTCAGAAAGAAATACCATTTTTGTGGGATATAGCTCAGAAAGCAAAGGGTATACACTCTACCATCTAGCCACACAAAGGCATATTTTAGTGAGTACAGATGTTATCTTTGTTAAGAACTCAATTCAGCCCATGCTTTTATGCAAAAAACAACAAAATGTGTGCTCATAGGACATCTTTCATACATGTGTACCTTTTGTATAATGCAGGACAACCATATGTGGAGAAAATTAATGCCTAACAAGGTGCCGGTTAATAATCAGCTCAAATTTTAGCCCATAAATTAGCTATTGATGATGAGGCAATTATGGATGATGTAGTGGATGAGAAAAGAGCAGCCATATGGGCATCCAAGCATATACTAAAATAGCTGGTATATAGACATTGTGAGATAGTAAATTAGCTCCTACTTTGCCTAGCAAGACATGTGGAGGTTCTCATCATATGCATCTTATTCTTTTATGGATCATGCTCTCATTGCTAGTATGTGTAATGAAGAGGAACCTATTTTCTTTGAGAAGGCAGTGGAAATGATCATTGGTGGATGTAGGTTACTTCATTCTCAAAAATGACACTTGGTAGATTTACCTGATTGTAAAAACACCATTGGTACAAAGTGGGTTTATAAGCTTAAGTGTAAAGTTGATGGTAGCCACTAGTAGGGAACGCTTATTTTGCAATGGGTTATGCTTAGGAGAAGGGCATAGAATATGATGAGACCTTTCCCTCCACGTCTCATATGACTACAATCTAGTGTATTAATACATTCACATCACATCATGGATGGAATGCATGAAAGATCCCTGTCCCCTCCGCGCAACGAATTCAGGGATGCTAGCAGTGAAAGTAGCACTTCTTGCACGGGGCAAGGTCCCTCACTCGAGGCCTCACCCATGGATATCCGGACAAGAGACTAATCCCTCGGTTCTTCCACAACCGACAACCAAACCCGGAAAAACTTCCCTCGCCCGGAAAGCACGGGCGATTTCTCTCTAGGATAAATTCACTCTAACGTAGTTAAGAACCTTAATTAACTGAACTGATCTGACCGAACCCATAAGTCCCATAGTCAGATCAAGGAATAGACTTGCACTTGGATCATAGAGACCAATGCTTTTTTCCTCATTGAGAGGCATAGTCGTTGATTCTTTTCCATAGAACAATTTTTATCCAGGATTTACTTCATCTATCGTACCATAACTGAATTGAGTCTCATTTTAGGGATCCATTAGTCCAACCTAACCCCATCCAGTCCCGTGGATTAGCCCACCGTCCAACCACTGTAGTGATGGGATCCATTTAAGAATTTGGTTAGGTTTTGTCCCGAGTACTAGGGAAAAGAGTTCCCAGGCCCCCTAGCCAGATATTCATGCAAACTTAAAACTAGTCACACCACTTACACACCCAATATGAAATTGCCTTTTTCACAGATTCAGCTGAAAAAGGCATGCAAACTTAAAACTAGTCACACCATTTACACACCCAATATGAAATTGCCTTTTTCACAGATTCAGCTGTCTTTAAAACAAACATTTAATGAAACTATAGTATCACTGATCATAATCCTCCAAAATATCACTGATCATAATCCTCCAAAATATCTAGTTGAATCCTAATTTCCAATTTTTCCTCATCGGTGTACCTATGGCATCATTGGCAACCAGAACGCTCACCACCTGTCCACTCATCAGGGGCCTTTTCGATAGTTCCTAGCTCATAGTACTCGGCAATATATTCACTTATAAAAATCAAAATGGAATCTTTGTTGAAGATCAGCAAGATCAACCAACAGATCCATATAAAAGAGCCATGGACTCATCCGTTGAGGACCAGCAAGGTCAATCAACCAGATCCATGCCTGAATTCAGAAAACAACTCTTACTCCTTGTTCCAATATCTTCCACGATGCACGTGTGGGTATCTTTGGCGACCCAGAGCCCGAGCACCGTATGGTCAGCACCCTCTAGGATCCTTCGCAGGTCACCTAGCGCTTCACTCATAGGCCGCTTCCTTAGTCCCTCATCCACCGTACCGGAAGCTCACCATTTAAATCGAACCGAGACTGGTCAAGACCTCGGCTGACCTTGCTACGCGAGACGTCCTCCGTTGACTCTCCGTCAGCTATTGCAACTTTATCAGTTAGGTCTCCATGACCTCATTCACAAGACTGTCAAAATGCTTCCCCAGCATTCTTGACATAAAACAGTCATTTAAAAACAGGTCATAAATATAGTTTCTATAACGAACTCTCGTCTTTCCACATTGTTCCACATCAATCCTCATTTATTTCATACGTATTCTCATTCTCATCACATCATTTTCCATCTCATTATTACATCTTTTCTCCTTTATCCCGCATCAGATCTCATCCACTCGTATCTACCCATATCCACATCTCATCACATCATATTCATTCACATCACATATCATCCATTCACATCTATCCCAATTTACATCACATCTCATTCACTCTCATCCCGATTCACATGACTTCACATCTCATTCATTCTTATCCCGATTCAAATCACATCACATCTATTCATGTCCATCACATCCATTTACATCCATCACATCACATTCATTCATATCCATCACATTCATTCTATCCACATTATATCACATCACTTTTATCCACATCATATCTCATTCATACACATCTCATCTCATTCATCCACATCTCATCTCATTCATCCACATCCATTCAATCCTTCACATGTACGACTACCCACATCTATTCATACATTCATATCTATCACTTCACATCCACATATATTCATGTCACATCACATCTCTTTACATCACATCACATTCTTTCACATACATCCACATCCATTCTTTCACATACCCATCCACATCCATTCTTCACATACACATTCACATCCATTCTTCACATACTCATCCACATCCATATTCACTCTTCACATACACATTCACATTTATTCTTCACATACACATTCACATCCATTTTCACATACACATCCATATCCATTCTTCACATACACATTCACATCCATTCCACATACACATTCTCATCCATTCCTCACATACACATTCACATCCATTCTTCACATACACATTCACATCCATCCATTCATTCACATACACATTCACATCCATCCATCCATTCATTCACATCTATCTGATTCACATGTCATCACATCCATCCGTTCATTCACATCTATCTGATTCACATGTCATCACATCTATCCATTCATTCACATCTATCTGATTCACATGTCATCACATCTATTCACATCAAATCCCATAGCATGCATTTACATCCCGATTCACATGACATCACATAAAGGTAAAGAGAAAGTGGTAGAGCCCCTTGGTATGCCTGATATTTGGAGAGTCTAGTGGCTCAAAGATGAGCTATAAGACCCCTCTGCCCCCTCCAGCATTCTAGCGTAAGACGGTCCTTTAAGAAAACAAGGTTTCTATGCAAGTTTTCAGTTTGATTTTCTTGTGAATAAAATAAGTATTTCTTGAATCAGTATCCCCAAAACTTCTGATCGGAATTCTGAATTTCATACCAAAATTCCTCGAATTCTATAACCTTGATCCACAAACTTAGTTTCAGATTTGGCTGGAGTTTTGAGTGTATTTTTCTAAACTAGTCACTCCTTTCCTCGTCGAAACTGACGAAAGAGTTTGTCCTTGTTCATAGTCTGATTCAAGGTTCGAGTTGGATAAGATTTTTCTTGAACTATCTTTCTCGAAAAGGTTTGATAAGCAAGGTCAATCAACCAGATCCATGTCCGAATTCAGAAAACAACTCTTACTCCTTATTCCAATATCTTCCACGGCGCATGTGTGGGTATCTTTGGCGACCCAGAGCGCGAGCAGCACCGTATGGTCAGCACCCTCTAGGATCCTTTGCAAGTCACCTAGCGCTTCACTCATAGGCCGCTTCCTTAGTCCCTCATCCACCATACCGGAAGCTCACCATTTAAATCGAACCCAGGTTGGTCCAAGACCTCGGCCTTGCTATGCGAGACGTCCTCCGTTGTCAGCTATTGCAACTTTATCAGTTAGGTCTCACGACCTCATTCACAAGACGGTCAAAATGCTTCCCCAGCATTCTTGACATAAACAATCATTTAAAAATAGGTCATAAATATAGTTTCTATAACGAACTCTCGTCTTTCCACATTGTTCCACATAAATCCTCATTTATTTCATACGTATTCCCATTCTCATCACATCATTTTCCATCTCATTATCACATCTTTCCTCATTTATCTGCATCGTATCTCATCCACTCGTATCTACCCATATCCACATCTCATTTGCATCATATCTCATCCACTCGTATCTACCAATATCCACATCTCATCACATCATATTCATTCACATCACATATCATCCATTCACATCTATCCCAATTTACATCAGATCTCATTCACTCTCATCCCGATTCACATGACATCAGATCTCATTCATTCTTATCCCGATTCACATCACATCACATCTATTCACGTCCATCACATCCATTTACATCCATCACATCACATTCATTCATATCCATCACATTCATTCATTCATATCCATCACATTCATTCTATCCACATTATATCACATCACTTCTATCCACATCATGTCTCATTCATACACATCTCATCTCATTCATCCACATCCATTCAATCCTTCACATGTACGACTACCCACATCTATGCATACATTCATATCTATCACTTCACATCCACTTATATTCATGTCACATCACATCTCTTTATATCACATCACATTCTTTCACATACACATCCACATCCATTCTTTCACATACATCCACATCCATTCTTCACATACACATCCATATCCATTCTTCACATACACATTCACATCCATTCTTCACATACACATCCACATCTATTCTTCACATACACATCCATATTCATTCTTCACATACACATTCATATCCATTTTCACATACACATCCATATCCATCCTTCACATACACATCCATATCCATTCTTCACATACACATTCACATCCATTCTTCACATACACATTCACATCCATCCATTCATTCACATCTATCTGATTCACATGTCATCACATCTATTCACATCACATCCCATAGCATTCATTTATATCCCGATTCACTTGACATCACATAAAGGTAAAGAGAAAGTGGTAGAGCCCCTTGGTATGCCTGATATTTGGAGAGTCTAGTGACTCGAAGATGAGCTGTGAGACCCCTCTGCCCCCTCCAGCATTCTGGTGTAAGATGGTCCTTTAAGAAAACAAGGTTTCTATGTAAGTTTTCAGTTTGATTTTCTTTTGAATACAAGGAGTATTTCTTGAATCAGTATCCCCAAAACTTCTGATCGAAATAGTCACCTAGCGCTTCACTCATAGGCCGCTTCCTTAGTCCCTCATCCACCGTACCGAAAGCTCACCATTTAAATCGAACCGAGGCTGGTCAAGACCTCGGCCGACCTTGCTATCCGAGACGTCCTCCATTGACTCTCCGTCAGCTGTTGCAACTTTATCAGTTAGGTCTCACGACCTCATTCACAAGACAGTCAAAATGCTTCCCCAGCATTCTTGACATAAAACAGTCATTTAAAAACAAGTCATAAATATAGTTTCTATAACGAACTCTCGTCTTTCCACATTGTTCCACATCAATCCTCATTTATTTCATACGTATTCCCATTCTCATCACATTATTTTTCATCTCATCACATCTTTCCTCATTTATCCACATCAGATCTCATCCACTCGTATCTACCCATATCCACATCTCATCACATCATATTCATTCACATCACATATCATCCATTCACATCTATCCCAATTTACATCACATCTCATTCACTCACATCCCGATTCACATTTACATCCATCACATCACATTCATTCAAATCCATCACATTCATTCTATCCACATTATATCACATCACTTCTATCCACATTATATCTCATTCATACACATCTCATCTCATTCATCCACATCCATCCAATCGTTCACATGTACGACTACCCACATCATATCTATCACTTCACATCCACATATATTCATGTCACATCACATCTCTTTACATCACATCACATTCACATCCATTCTTTCACATACATCCACATCCATTCTTTCACATACACATCCACATCCATTCTTTACATACACATTCACATCCATTCATCACATACACATTCACATCCACATCCATTCTTTACATACACATCCACATCCATTCTTCACATACACATCCATATCCATTCTTCACATACACATCCACATCCATTCTTCACATACACATCCACATTCATTCTTCACATACACATCCATATCCATTCTTCACATACACATTCACATCCATTTTCACATACACATTCATATCCATTCTTCATATACACATTCTCATCCATTCTTCACATACACATTCACATTCATCCATTCATTCACATCTATCTGATTCACTTGTCATCACATTTATTCACATCACATCCCATATCATTCATTTACATCCCGATTCACATGACATCACATAAAGGTAAAGAGAAAGTGGTAGAGCCCCTTGGTATGCTTGATATTTCTATAGGGCATTCTCTTGTTGATGGAGAGTCTAGTGGCTCGGAGATGAGCTATGAGACCCCTCTGTCCCCTCCAGCATTCTGGCGTAAGACAGTCCTTTAAGAAAACAGGGTTTCTATGCAAGTTTTCAGTTTGATTTTCTTTTGAATACGAGGAGTATTTCTTAAATCAGTATCCCCAAAACTTCTTGATCGGAATTCTGAATCAGTATCCCCAAAACTTCTTGATCGGAATTCTGAATTTCATACCAAAATTCCTCGAATTCTATAACCTTGATCCACAGATCAATTTGAAGGGTCTCAAACTTAGTTTCAGATTTGGCGGGAGTTTTGAGTGTATTTTTCTAAACTAGTCACTCCTTCTTTCCTCGAAACTGACGAAAGAGTTTGGTCTTGGTCATAGTCTGATTCAAGGTTCAAGTCGAATAAGATTTTTCCTGAACTATCTTTCTCGAAAAGGTTTGATAATTCACTTACTATTTTACTGAATTTCTTTCTTTGAATATTCACTTAACTGATTTCTAAATTAGTCATACGAATTTCAATGAGGAATAAATTAATCATTTATCTGAATATTTCGATCTTGATAGATTTCTTGAATTTTTTTTTTAGAATCCATGTGAATATAAAACGATAGAAATTTCTCTCTTAGAGTATTTAATTATTCATTTATCAAATACTCATAGAATTTAAACATAGAATTTAAGAGGATTCTAATTTTGATATAAAAATTCTTTAATCTATTTATGCATAAAAATCAACTTCAATGGGAATAACACTTTTATATAATTTAAAAAATCCTTTTATGCATCTATTTATGCATAAAATCAAACTTAATAGGAATAACACTTTTAAAATAAAAAGAATTTCTTTATGCATCTATTTATGCATAAAAATCAATTTTTATAAGAATAACGCTTTTATAATAAAAAATCCCTTTATGCATCTTTCTATGCATAAAAATCAATTTTAATAAGAATAACACTTTTGTAATAAAAAAATTCCTTTGTGCATCTTTCTATGCATAAAAATTAAATTTAATAAGAATAATACTTTTGTAATAAAAAAATTTCTTTTATGCATCTTTCTATGCATAAAAATCAAAATTAATAAGAATAACACTTTTGTAATAAAAAAGTTTCTTTATGCATATCAAATTTAATAAGAATAACACTTTTGTAATAAAAAAACTTCCTTTATGCATCTCTCTATTCATAGAAATCAAATGTAATAAGAATAACACTTTTATTATAAAAAAATTTCCTTTATGCATCTCTCTATGCATAGAAATCAAATTTAATAAGAATAACACTTTTATAATAAAAAAATTTCCTTTATGCATCTCTCTATGCATAGAAATCAAAAATAATTAATATCAGTGATATCCATGCATATTCATAGGTGAATATGTACATGGAGTAATTAGAATATTTCTTTTAGATGCAAAAATGGTGGGAATTACTCTTTTAGAATAATATAAAAATAAACTTTCTTTTTTCATAAAATTCTAAAAAATTTTACCATAACCTCCTTTGTATGGCTGACCATTTCTCATTTTTATCTTTCTTTATTTAACTTAATTAACCCAAATTAGAATTATAGAACTCTAATCTACATAATTTTCTAAATTAAGAGTGTAAACAATAAGAAGAGTTTAATTAATCACTTAGTTAATCTTTCTAGGATTGAGAAAGGTTGGCATGTAAAGAAGAGAAGGGGGTGGCCTTTTCATCAAAGGCATAGCATTTGAATTAATTCAAGCATTTGCAAAACATAAAAAATAAGAAATCCATAGATTTTTCATTAAACAAAGTAAGAAAATTAGCTTACATGGAGCTTGTAAGCTCGCCTTTGGCTTGAGGGATTGAGAGTTCTACTCTTGTTTGAAGCAAGAGTGGCCACCAATTCACTTTGGAGAGGATTAGGCTAAAAATAATTGAATTATTAAAAAAATTCAACATTAAGATTTTACAAAAGGGGGAGGCTTCTATTTATAGGAAAAAGTAAGCCTCTAACCAAGCAAACTGATTCTAGAATTTTCCATATCAGTTTGGTCAAATTTTGACCATTTTTGGGTCAGTTCAGCTTACTTTTTGGATCTAGTTTTGAAACAGGAGAGAGGAGAGATAAAAATATCTCATTTTATTGATTAAGAATTGGGGGTAATGATGAGAAAAAGGCACCTACTTCATGAGGGGAGATCCCCACACTGAGGTGTCAAAATTTAGTTTTTTAATTCTTTTCTTTGGTCCTTAGTCCACTTTTCATCTTATGTGCGCATTTACTCATTTTTGGGGGGTTTTTCTTTTATTCTTCAATTTATCTCCTCCATACATTTGGATTAATCTTATTGGTCCATAGGAACCTTAATTGGACCATAATCCAAAAATTTCTAAAAATCTGGACCCTTAGGCTAAGGTCCTTTATACCTATTTTCAATTAATTCCAATTGCACATTGGAAAGTTCTTTTTGAATTTTTGTTTCAAGGGAAACCATTTTAGACACTAGGAGGATTTTTATATCCAAAAATATCTCAATTTTGAATTACCTCTCTCTAGACATTTTCTCTCTCTACGCCAAAACAGGGTAAAACAAGATCTTTCATTTATTTCAGAGAGGGGAATAATTATAAGATCAGAAGGGGAGGTTCTTACACCTGCACACCTCAAAAGCTGGAGGGAGGAATCTTACAATGCATTAGTTAGATATCAAGCGTACCTTCTTGAATGATGATTTTCTTGAGCAGGTTTATGTACCTTAGCCTCGTGGTTTTGTTCAAAAGAGACAAGAGTCTAAAGTATGTAGGTTTAAAAAAGCTTTATATGGCCTTAATCAGGCTCTTAAAGGTATATTTGGTTTCAAATGGTTTTTACAAGAAGATAAATGCATGCTTGGTTGGCAAATGGTTTTTATAGCAGTCCGCCGACTAAAAGCACCCTCTATTTAATTGCTATCATCTAAGGTTTGAAGGTACATCCCTACTAAAGTATCGCACATTCTATCATCTAAGGTTTAAAGGTACATCCTTACTAAAGTATATCTAAAAGTATTACACGCTACTATCATCTATGATTTCAAGGGCTACATCCTTACTAAAGTATCTAAAAGTATCCACATTTTTTACAAGCTCATTATGGTAAAGCATAGTGAAAAGAATCCTTTTGACAGTGTTCAATTCAAGACCTTACCTCATCCTTGTTGAATCATGTGTCACTGTGGGCCTTGCCTAGAGCCATGCCTAGAGCCACAACTGTAACTTCCCACTATGGGTGCTAGCTCATCCATTTCATCCTTACTCTATTGTCGCACCAAATTGCTCCTTGCTAAGGGGGTGAAGGAAGAGATTTATATGCCTAGATGGAAGAAAAAAGAGAATTTCTTCGTAGTGGTTCTCTCTCACAAAAGGTGGGGGAAGAAGAAGCTAATAATGAAAGAGGGAAAACATATTCATCATCAAAAAAGCATTCATCTAATAATTTCCTTCACGGGTGGTTCTCTCTCACAAAAGGCGGGCGACGAAGAAGTTAATAATGGAAGAGGGGAAACCTATTCATCGTCAAGAAAGCATCCATCTAGGATGCATGAATCCAAAAGCATACAAGCAAGCAAGAGTAGAGAAGAGAAGAGCCCACATGTATTCTATTGCAAGCAATGATTGTGTCTTGCTTAGAGTAAAAAATGATTGATGTTGTACAAGTGAATAGTTTTTATATGAGGCCGACCAAACTTAAAAATTATTTGGCCGCTATTACGAGTCTTAAGCAATTATGTACATGAAGTTCTCAAACTTTCCCTATTTGGCATTAGCTCATGATAAAGCCTCTTTATAAATGCCAACACCATCTTCCAAAGGTAAGTTCTTGTTCAAGCGAGTAAGTTGACAAGGTGCCATATGGTAGGTAGGTAAGTGAAACCATGTTAACCTACTAAGTAGTTAACATGCCCCCTTCCTTATGGGGTGACTGCATTCTCATGTCACCCAAGTTGATGTTGAAGCTGAAGTTACTGAGGTGGAAAGGTGTGGATGGTCCAAGATACACCATGTGCAAGGTTAATCACTATAGTACAATATTGGTGATAAGTTTTAGATAGCCCTAGTGGTAATGGGCAGCTTCTTGAGGTGGCATGAAAGGCATATGCAAAAGTAGAAGTTTGTCATATAAGGCCTCCTTCTATTATGAAAATATCTTAGGCCCTTCAAATGTAGGCAGTTGGTAGAAGTGATCCATGCCATGTAAGTGTGGCGGAATGTGAGCACACCACCGTGGAATGATTTGCATAGGTAGATGGTGGTCCAAATCCTCTTGATGTGACATGATCTTATGCCCTAATCTCATAGCATGATGCATAGAGATAGGGCTTCTTCATAACAAATATATCGGCCATTGAAGCATCCTTGAAACATTTTGGAGAAAGCTCCAAGGTTGATGGTTATCTATGCAACGAGTCATACCTCCAAGGTTGATGGTTATCCATGCACAATGAGTCATACCATGGGCAATCTTATGCCCATGCCATAATCTCCCATTGACAAGGTTAGTTAAAAGTGCATGTATGCATGCATATCGTTTGTGTGAGATGTGAAAAAAAAAAGTGATACCCATAGTGAAGTATATAGGTATGTGCATGGTCAACGGGTTAAAGGTGTGCCTTGTATGTGTACTCCAACCTTGAAGATTTATCCAACTCACTACTTCATTTGACTCTCTTTACTTCTTTCTTTGACATTAACCTTTCTTGGGGGGGGAGTTAAGATTGTTAGATTGTTAATGCATGGTAGTAGTAGACTTTTCCCATAACTGTAATTGTGAGCAAGTCAGCTTCTAGGCTTGAAAAATTTGGAATTAGCAAGCACTAAGAGGATAGAGGAAATGTGGATCAATAGGTGGTGGGGCCAAAGAAGAGGCCATGGAAGGTTCCTACTGATTTGATTTAGGGAGGGTCCAAATAACCATAATATCCCTTGATCACTATCGTGATCACTATCGAATGACACATTGTGGTCATCCTCGCACGGCAGTCAATGGGTTCTCGTACTAGATCCCTTTGACACAGATCGCTTAATATGAAAAGGAAATTCTTGACAAAATCAAACCACACATACTTGAGGGTATCAAGGAGTAAAAGCTATTGAGTGAAGAGGTATAGAAAAATCCGGCTACGTTCTGCTAAAGAATTGCCAGTTCTCTAACAACTGGTTTATTCTAGCTCAAGAGATGGGGAAGGAGGCCCCCGCACGTAATTACTAAGGAGACCCTCCCTTCCATGGGAGCTCCCGGCATGGGTTGTACCATCGCTTATGCCAAGCTTACACCCACCTTAGCCCCCATCCAAAGATGTACCTACATATTTGTTGACGATAAGGCTTAATGCATGTACTAATGTGTCTACTAGATTAGAGCATGTGTGTTTATTGTAGGTGTCATCATGCATGGGCATTGAGCTAAAGGTGTTCCCATGTGTATATTGTAGGTGTCATCATACATGGACTAAAGGTGACATGGGGCTAAAGGTGTGCCTATGTAGAAGCTCCTTCTAATGAGAAAACTCTAACACATCACTTTCTTTGACACTTATTTGTCAGTTTTCTTCAATTCTTACACATGGTTTGTGGTAGGAAATTAAGCATTGATGTGTAATGAGGTTGGTCAATAAGGTGGATGTTGAATTGTCAATGAGAATGGAGGAATTTAGGTTACCTAATATGGCATGTACATTGGTAAACCACAAACTATGTGGGTGGCTTGTCAGACAAGGCCAAATGGATCTAGTTATTTCTTAAGCCTCTTTGTGAAGTGGTGGAGGCCCTCTTTCTTGAAACATGGTAATGTTGGCAAAAAGAAGTGAAGCATTATAGAGCGGCTTTGGGGTGAAATTCTAAAATGCCGACAATGTCGACCTTGGCATGTGGCTTTGTATTGAACCTCTTAGGCATCTTTACCTCAATTGATTAACATGATTACAAGCATGTTTTTTACACCTTGGAGGCAGAGGCAATAGAGCTCGATTGATTCTTAGGCTTTTGCTAGCTTTGGTTGTAATGTAGGCTCCCCTCCTCTTGGTGGTTAGTTTCTCTTCATGGTTCTCTTCTCTTCCCAATTTTCTTCTGGTGGAGGGATTTTCCTACTCTCTCTCTTGCCCTCGCTATTTTTTGCTTTTTCTCTTTCTCTCATGTTTCCTTTCCTCTCTCTCTCTCTCTCTCTCTCTCTCTCTCTCTCTCTCTCTCTCTCTCTCTCTCTCTCTCTCTCTCTCTCTCTCTCTCTCTCTCTTCATAATAGAAGATATATTACCAAAAATTATTTTACAAATGGCCACCATGTGGTGTACTAGCTTTCCCTCACTCTGAACCACAGGTGCAGCTTGGAGTACCCTCATCTAATATATAGCTGTGTCATTATCCACCAAATGAGCTGACCACAAGGAAGAGACTTGCCACAATAGTAGCCCTTTTATACGGCCTATGTGAGCTGTAATACCAACTTTTTCTCTTTCTCTCTCTTCTCCTCGGATAGATTGCTATCGGTCTCTTGGGATAGTTCCTACAACATTAAAAGCTTCTTTCTCTCTCTCTCTCTCTCTCTCTCTCTCTCTCTCTCTCTCTCTCTCTCTCTCTCTCTCTCTCTCTCTCTCTCTCTCTCTAATATAAAAATAAAAATAAGGTAAAATATTATTTAATTTTATTTTTTAAACTTTTTGAGATGCCACATGGCACACGTGGCCTATGTTACCATTTGGCAACACTATCCTAGTTTTTATTTTCAATAAATTTTTGTGCCACATGGCACACCTGGCCTATGTTACCACATATGGCGAGGTAGCCCTAAATGGTTCTTTTTTCATATTTTAAAAAAATAAAACTATAATCAAGGGGGGCAAATATTTTTGGGAGGGGGGAGTATTTCAAAAAATTAAGGGGGGGGGAGGGGGAGAGACTGTATTTCAAAACTTAGGGAGAAGGGGTGTTTTCAAAAAATTAGGGGGGAGGGGGATTTTTAAAGGGTCGCAATTTTTGAGAGAGAGAGGAGGGAGGGAGAGGTGTTGCCAAAAATTAAGTGTTGTGTATGTGCATATGCTACTAGGTGTGTGTGTATATGTGTGGTGTGAATGTGTGTGTAGGGGTGCATGTATATGTGGTGCACATATGAGTGACTGTGGGTGCACGTGTGTGTAGACAGAGTGCACCTACGAGTGGTTGTGTTTTGTGTGCCTCGAATGTGCAGGTGTGGATATGTGTATGTGTATGTGTATGTGTTGTGTGCATGTAGGTGCATGTGTAAGTGTAGAAAGTGTGCACGTACAAGTGATTGTGTTTTGTGTGCCTATACATGCAAGTGTGTCTATGGGTGTGTGTGTGTGTGTTGTGTGCATGTAGGTACATGTGCATGTTTTTAGTTTTGTTTTGATTTCCAAGTTTTTAATCATTCTCGAATATATATGTATGTATAATTAATAGAAGGTACTACATTAGATATGCACAATGAGGTTTTATGGTTCTGGCTTACCCATCCACGATGAAAGCTTTGATGTCACTACCCTACTGGCTTTGCTAGGGCACTTAATTGAGCTTTATCTTTCCAATTCTAGCTAGTGAAGCTTGTTTTATGATGTGGCACACACTGGTGTTTGGTGATCCTTTTAAGCGGTGGGGTTGCTCATAGTGGTGCCACATAAGCATGTATACCGCTCTCTTTGGGGTTTGGCACCATGGGCAACTCTTCTTTCATGAGAATGTCTTTAGATGCGGTCATTACACATGAGCAAGGTGTTGCCTTACTTGGAATCTATGGACTCCTTTAACTTCTTTAGAGGTGGTGTTGGAACATGAGTTGGGGTGGAAGCCACTTCTCTCCACCCGTACTCTCCTACTTAAGCTTTGGGGTTAGTGTCAGAGGCATGGATTTTGGTCTTCTCCACTCCATCTTTGGTTTAGCTTATGATGGTGTGGAGGCTTATGGTGTGGGTTTTCTTAACTTCGAAACCCAAAAATAAGGGTTCAAAAGCTTTTGTAGAGGCCTTACACTTCTAACAACGTAGTTGTTTGGGACTTAACAGATTATCAACCACTACTAGGCTTGAGTTGGGGTTTGAGGCCGCCACTTGAATCTCTTTGGCTTTAGAGGCTAGGGTGCATACTGTGAGGTTTTTAAGACCCAAATGGAAGGGTTTCCATCGTAGAAGCCTTGAGTTTCTAACATCTTGACAGGAATCCAATGAGGCTTGAGGTGTGGGTAAAACTCTATTGCTTGGAGCTCCCGCTTGGCATATCTCCACTCATTTGTAGGCTTCTGGCTAAATGGTGGTTGTTGCCAATCTTTACTTGTTGGGCATTGTACTTTCATTGGCTAGTCATGGTATTCTTGGATACCCATGATGGTGACCTCCCTAAAAGGTTGTTGAGGGTTAAGGTTTGGGGGGTGGTCTTCATCTTCATCGATGAGATTTTGGATCTCCATGATAGTTTGAGGGGGTGGTTAACATCGCGGTGAGGTAAGAGGGTTGTTGAGTGTTAGGGGTTACTGGAGGTTATGGCTTGTAAGTGGAGGATACAAGGCTTGGGATATTAATAGGTACAAGGTACCATTACCCACCAAGGCTTGGGATATTAATAGGTACAAGGTACCGTTACCCACCACTTTTCCACCAATTGATTACATAATCTTTGGCTCCAAATCCATCCCCTCCCAAAGATAATGCTATCTTTCATTATACATGCACAGGTCACATAAAGCTTACAAGACATAAGTTTATCTCCAATGTAAAATTTAGCTTCAAAATAATCAAATTTCATGGATTATTAATTATTTACTATGGTGATGGTAGTTGTGGATGGTGCAAGGAGTGAGGGGCCTAACAAGGTCCACATCTCTCAAGATAAAACATTGTGGCTAGCCCCAATGTCAACCAAGGTGGGCCCAAAGCTAAGTGGTCTTTTTGGGAAACTTTAGCTCAAGGTGAGCTAGTTCCACCACTTGTTCTATTTCAAAAATGGCAAGCAACATGAATAGGATTGTGATTTTGGCACCATCCAATCGTGCAAACCTTGTCCCAAGCATCTATGAAAGCCCATGTTTTCTACTCCAAGCGGGGCTCATATTCTTGGTCCTCATCATCACCATCCAACATCTTGTTTTACAAGCTCTATAGGTATCAATTAACGTAGTGTGAGCGTCTAGGTTGCATGCTTTGTAGATATCAATTGAGTGATTTGAGTGGATGTGTCAAACTCAATGGCAAGAACGCCTTAACCCATGGGATAAATTCTTCCCTATTTTCAAGGACTCATTTCCCTTACGTACATATATGTGATTAATTTCCCAATCATGAACCAACCTTGCATCTATGTAAGGCCTTAGGATCATGACCCTCTTCTCCGAAAATCTATCACCACGAATGTGTGGTGGAAGCTTAGAATAAAGGTCTTAATCTTTCCATCCTAAAGGGACACCCAAAGGTTTAGCGATGTTCCTGTCACACTAAGCTTGACCACAAGGCTTACGCCTATGAGTAGTGGACTTCATGAGGCCTCCCAGCAATCCTTATTGATTATGCTAACACCAGCACCACCATCCAAGATTACAAATATCATTGTTCCTTTATAAAAGTGATAGGTAACACGATATATCTATAAAAATGATAGGTAACACGATATTCATTTCATCACTTTAAAATTAGTGTCCTAGCTTATTCATGTGCACTTTTGGCTATCTTTTTGTCTTGGATATGGAGGGAGGGTGCTTAATGTGGCATGGCTCATCCTCCTTCTCTTCAGGTTTAAGTGTGTGGGGTCTTAAGCTCCTCTCCCAATCATCTAGTTGCATAAGTCTCTCCAAAGTTAAGAATTTCATTGTAAAAGAACTTATCAGGACTCAAACTTCCAAGGACAAGGAGACTGTGAGGCATGCTATATCCCTCGAGTGATATTCATGCTCACTTAATCTATACTCATTCAAAGGTGGGCTTGGACGACCTACCCTAATGTACAAAAAAGTCAAAATCGAGAGTACTACAATTTTGACGAAGTCAAAGGTGATCACATACTTGGATAATAGGCATCATAAGCTTTCTATACAACTAAAGAAATCCAAAATTGGATATCATTTGAGGATTCAACCATTTGGATTTGTTTTTCAGCCATGCCAAGGGTAAGATTGAGAAAGTTTGTAGAGGTAGTACAAGATGCCAATGTGGATCTGGTCAATGAAGAATAGGATAATGAAGAAGCATTTGTCAACGAGAAAGATACCCAAGTGCATTTGAGTGAAGGAAGCTAAATGCATGTTAATAATGGCAATGTGGATGCCCATGCAAGTATGGCTAGTATGAACCCTTCTATGAGCATGGACTCCATGGTGATGGTCATGTGATCTATGTTAGAAAGCATGATGAAAGGAGTGTATAATGAAATGAGAAAGGAAATTTCATCCCTTAGGAATGACCTCAAAGGTGAGGACATGTATCAAGGTGTAAATACATCTTTTGGGACGATATCCCAACAAGCACGACAAACTGGTGGTGTATCTTTTACCAATACAAATGGGTTTGGTCATGCTAAGGAGTACACTCCATTGTCATCATTCAAGGTTAAAGGGAGGAGATGCTTATCAAGGGGGTTCATCATTGGGCGATCAAGGTAAAGGAAAGCATGCTTCTTTTGATTTCTCACATATGGATGGCTCTTGGAATAACAAAAGGTCTTCTACAAGGATGCACGAGGATAACAATGATGAAGAAAGGGATGAATTCAAAGGGGTAAAGGACAAATTAGTTCTCACTAAGTTCAAAGGGAGAAAGCACTTCCAATGAAGAGTTTGAAGAATGGATATGTACCTTTTGCTTAATCCACGAAGGAGTGAAAGGGCAAAGATCTATTTTGCAACTCTTGCTCACACTTGGTGGAGGCACATTTCTTCTCATGGTTATAAGGTCACTACTTGGACAGCTTTTAAAGATGAAATGAGGGATACATTTACATCAGAATTGCACAACAATCAAGGGCATTAGTTCTTGGAAGAAGAAAGATACTCCATATTGATGAAAAATAGGTAGAGGGAGAGGGAACACGCACACAGGAGCAAACCCTAATGTATTACTGAAACCCTAGCCATAGAGGGAAGCCATATCCCATCTCACACAATGCATAAAGCCATGATAGAAAAGCTACAGCCCACTACTTGTGTTGTGTCCACACACTGATAATCCTAGCTACTATCCACACAACTGTGAGCAGCTAGACGCGGTCATTTATGTCTCACACATGCTACTACCTAACATGCCAGCACATAATGCAACTGGCACAAGCTGTCATCGAGCTTGAATCTCCTCTCAATCTCATGATGTATTGCCATAGATAAAGATGTAGATGAGCTCGGGCTATCAAAGCTCTCAACACTCCCCCTCAAGCTCATCCCATGTACTCCCAACATAGTACGGAAGTACTCAAACTTCTCCCTACTAAGTGGCTTTGTAAAGATGTCGGCCACCTGCTCTTGAGCCTTCACATATTGCAAATCCACTGTACCATCCAACACTTTCTCTCCGACAAAATGACAGTGGACCTATATATGTTTGGTCCGCACATGAAAGACCGAATTCCTAGCCAACTGTATGCTGCTCATGTTGTCACAAAATGAATGACAACCTTGCCATCAATAGGCTCACCCAAATCAGCCCCAAGAGACTCTTTAACCATACTCCTTCACATGCAGCTATGGCTACACCCTTGTATTCAACTGTAAGAAGCAACAGTAGGTTGCTTCTTACTGCTCCAACTCACCACTGCACTTCCAAATGTAAAGGCATAACCACTAGTGGACCTCCTATCATACAAGCTACTTGCCTAATCTACATCTGTGTAGCCGTGTACCTCCAAGCCTTTACCATGCTCATAAAAAAGACCATAATGTGCAGTGGTCTTTACATAGTGCATAGTGCATCTCACTGCATCCAAATGAGGTTTCCTGGGGCTTTACGTAAATTGGCTTACTAGCCCCACAGCATAACTTAGATCCCCGGTCATGTGATAGTCATGTAAATAAGACTGCCAACCATCTTTCTATACATAGATGGATCATCCAACTCCACCAAAATCAGCCCGCAGCTTCACATTCTGCTCCAAAGGTGTACTCATTGGCTTACAACCTGTCATCCCATATCTTGCCAACATATCTAATTGGCGTTGCACTAACCATATTCCTGCATGGTCTTTGAGTACTTCAATTCCAAGAAAATATCTCAATTCACCCAGGTCTTTCATATCAAACTGCCCACTCAATGCCTTTTTGACATGCGTAACATCTATAGCATGATCTGTGACAATCAAGTCATCCACATAGATGGGATAGACAATCCCATGATCTGTTTTCTTTACATAGAGTGAAGAATCTGCTAAAGAAACCTGAAATCCAATGGAGATAAGATATCGGCTTCTCTTATCACTCCAAGCACGAGGTGCTTGCTTCAAACCATATAATGCTTTCTTTAACCTACATACATGAGTGGGGTACCTCGGGTGTACTTATCCTTCTAGCTGTGCCATATAAACTTCCTCTTGTAAATCGCCATTTATAAATACATTTTTCACATCCATTTGATGCATTTCCCAACCATTTGCTGTAGCCATAGCAATGACTACTCTCATTGTTCCCATCTTTGCAACTGGACTAAATGTTTCATCATAGTCCAAGCCTTGGGTTTGTGCATAACCCTTAGCTCTACCAGCCGCGCTTTATGGCGCTCAATGGAACCATATGATTTACATTTCATCTTATAAACCCATTTGCAACCAATGACATTCTTGCCTTGTGGGGTAAGGCAACCAAATTCCAAGTTTCATTATGGACCAATGTGTCCATCTCAACATCCATTGCCTTCTCCCATACATGCTTCCCAATAGCTTCTGCATAGCATGTAGGTTCCACATGCTTCACCAAAGAGGTCATATATGCATAATGCATAGCAAAGTCACAATATGTCAACCTGTCAACTGGATACCTGACCCTTTGGGATCTCCACAATGCACGCGAGATCACTCTGAACACCTGTCACTCTAGCATGTGGAGGCACATATCTATCCTGCCTTGCACCTGGTGTGCGTAAAACTAGTATGCCAAGTTCCTCATCCAAACTTTCTAAACTTGACGACTCATAACCTGTAATGCCAATTCCTACTCCCAATGCTTGCACTGACATATCACAAACGTCCTAACCATGGACGTATAGTGCTACTCTCAGACTGTGGTGGCCCAGACATAGAAGTAGAACTTGTTTGTGGCAAGTTCACATGCACATCAGCATTAATGGAATCAATGACACCCTCATCCTTTGCATTGTACCAACTAGCAAGTTTATCAAACACCACATCTCATGAAATAAGCACCTGCCTAGTATGTGGATTGTAACATTTATATGCCTTGCGATCCTATGCATACCCAATAAAAATGCACTTTTCTGCCTTAAGATCTAGCTTCTTCCTTCTCTCATATGGCACATGCACATAAGCTATGCTACCAAACACTTTGAGGTGTCCAATGTCTGGCCTAAAACCTATAAGATGCATCTCTTGCGTACTTTCATGTATGGCAGTTGTGGGTGTCTTATTAAGTACATACACTACAGTGGCACACGCTTCTGCCCAATAAAAGGCTGGCATGCTCTTTTCATTGAGCATTGCCCTAGCCACATCACCAATGACTCTATTTTTCCTCTCAGTAACACCATTTTGTTGAGGTGTGTACTTGCAAGTTAGCTGCCTTCTTATGCCCTTATTTCTCAAGAAGTTCTCAAAAGCATGTGAGGTGTATTCACCACCTCCATCTGTCCTCAAACATTTTATCCAACAGCCATACTACTTCTCTGCAAAAGCTTTGAAGTCCATAAACTTTCCCAACACTTCACTCTTCTCTTTGAGAAAGTAAATCTAAGACATTCTGCTGAAATCATCAATGAATGTCACATAATACATGCTACCTTTAATGGATGGGCTTTGTGCAGGACCCCATACATCACTATGAACAATCTTAAGTGGCCTGCTACTCATGTTGTCCTCTTTAGGAAATGGCAACCTTGCTTGCTTTCCAAACTAGCGAGCATCACATACATGCATACTCCCATCATACTTGAATCTAGGCAACCCACCAACAATGCCTCTTGCTTGCATGTTCTTTAACTTTTGTATGTTCACATGTCCAATCCTTTTATGCTACATTTCAATGTCTTATACCACATTTCGGCTTTTAGAGAACATAGCCAATTTCAACTCAGGAGTCCCAGCATCCAATTTGAATAACCTGCTTTTTTTCTTGCCTTTGGCAATGACTCTACATCCATTTTTGAAATCCTTAACGAAGCAACCATGCTCGTTGAAACGAGCCTGTAAACCTTGCTCAACCATTTGACCAATTGAGACCAAACTCTTTGTAATAAAAGGCACATATAAGACGTCTGACATAGACTTCAGATCACCATTGTATATCACCAATGGCACACTCCCAACATGAGTGATAGCATGCTGAGAATCATCACCTGTCTCCACATAGCCTCTCACATCCATTGGCATCATATGTTCAAACCATTCGCCATGACAAGTCATATATTTTGATGCTCCAGAGTCCATATACCAAGTGTCATCACTGTCACCATGTGTTATCATATACCCCACGACATGTTTCATGGCAAACAAGTGATTTGCACTACCATCATGACTGTTTGATGCAAAATTTTCACTATTTGCATAATTTCCACCATGTTGTGCTCTACCCCCTCTCAAATCATTCTATTTGCGGCGGTAACAGTCACGAGCCATATGACCAAACTTCCCATAGTAATGGCATTCCACATTTTGCATAGATGCTTGTTGGCCTTGCCAACGTCCTCTTCCAGGAGAATTACCTCTACCTCTTTGAGGTGAATATCCACGACCACCTCTAGCACCATATGAAGGCTGAAAATTATGTTGTGGTGATCTATCCTGCCATCCACGACCAACACCACGACCTCGTGATGCAGATCTCCCCCTGCCTCTAAATCCCCTTTATGAATAGAAAGCCTGATTCCTACCATGATCATCATGGCTAGTAGATGCATCATGAAAAGGGTCGCTGAGTTTAATTTCCTCAACATGCAAGAGTGAAACCAGCTAATCAAAATCTGGTAAACCTGTACTCCGAATAGAGATAGATGTATCAAAAGACTTGTACTCTTTGCCAAGACCACGCAAGGCAATGTCTACCAAATCATCATCAGGCATGGGGGATAGTTGCCAATGCATCTGCATACTTCTTAATCTCTTGTACATAATCATGAATACTCCTTCCTTTCCACTTCACATTGTGAATTTGTTGTCTCAATTGAGACTTACGAGAGCACTAGTATCTGTATCAAATAGCTTTACCAAAGTATTCCATGCATCCTTGGGATTCTCAGCATCTTATATATGTATGAGTATAGCATCCGAGATGCATATAGACAAGTAATGCAAAACTTTGTATGCTCTCTCTGTCCATTGTTTATGAGCTGCAACTTGTTGCTGTGTAGGTTGTCGGGGTAGATCCGAATCTGGCTCCGCACCTGTAACAAGGTTCCAAAATCCTTTTCCTTTAAGAAAGCTTTTGATCCTGTACTTCCATGCCTGGAAGTTCTTTATATCTAGCTTCTCATCACCCACAATCTGTACTGGGTTGTTTAACATATTTGCTCAATGCAAATACACCTTCTGCACACATCCAATCCTGTAAATGAGCCTTACTCAGCTCAACCACACTCTAATAAGTATCCTAGATACTCCAAAGTACTCAACCAACTTCACTGTTGATGTAGAAAATCACACTGAGTGCATTTAAATTGAACTAGCATACGCAGTCCAAAATACCTTGTTTTGGTACACTTCAAGGCTTCCAAATGCTTCAAATTAAAATATAGTGGTTCAATCAAGTGTAGATAACTTGCATTAACAACCGAACAAGCTCAATGCTTCAAATTAAAATATAGTGGTTCAATCAAGTGTAGATAACTTGCATTAACAACCGAACAAGCTCAATGTTGCATATTAACACCCGAACAAGCTCAATGTTGCATATTAACACCAACCAAGGTGCATACATACCAGAAATATCAAATCCCCTTCTTTGTTTTGAGAAAAACCAGTAGAAAGCAAAAGCACTCTAATTTCTTCAAATCTTGTCCAAATTGAGGGACCGGGCATTCATTAGCTTAGCAATGATGTCTACTAACTCCATGTAAAAGGAATTAGACCAATTGTCAAAATTGAGTGAGTAATTAGCCGATTAACGACCCTTTATTTCACTAATCACAGTTAACAACACTCTTAATCAGGTCATAATTGGCTCCCAAATGCATAATTGCTCCAACAAAACACATAGCATCCTTCTCCTCTGTGTGTACCATAATATTGCTAAGAAAATTGTGCAAGGAATTAATCAACCAAGCCTTAGTTGGCTCAACCAAGCCTTAGTTGGCTCAACCAAGCAAAAAGGTAAAAAATTGCTCTGTTTTAGCCTCCTAGGTTGCGTCGCCTATAATTAGGGGAAACTGAAGAGTTAGGTGTGGCTAATGATGGTATATACGAGTTGCCAACACCCCTAGGCATGCACCCAAGCCATCAATCTTGTGATTTTTGCAAAAAAAACTGGCTCCAATTGCATCAAAAAATGAGCATATATTCACTGTTTTTGTGAGGGCTTCAAAACAGAATTTTCCCAACACATTCAATGCATCACGCTTGCTCCAAAATCACTCTAGGGCTTGCACATGAGTTTCCAACACATTCCCATTACCAGATACATGAACCTTTGCCAGATTTGCAACCATTTGCAGCATACATTCACCGCTATCAAGCTTCAATGGAGAGCTTGCAAAACAGAATTTTTCTTTGCTTTAGGCAACTCAAATCTGATACTGTTTGTGATTTTGCACCTGCAATCCGCTCAAGGATGTGTTAAAAAACCATCCTAAGGAGGATCAAACACTAGCTCCATTGCATAGTTGAATAGAAATGAAGAAGATGAAGTTAAGCTACTAATCAAGAAGTAATTAGCATAATGACAACATAAGTGAGGGGCAATAAAATGTGTTGATTTCAATAGATGAGAGCCTCTTTATATAGGCTGAAGTACATGAGGATTAAGCTCAAGATTAGGTGTTAATCATCATCTAAATCATCTCCACCTTCCCTCCTAGATTCAAGCACCTAAAAGTGACCACCAACCCTAGAATCTTGCTAATCACACCAATGCTACCTAATCAAAGGATCACGACCCCTTTGGCTGATCTTGAGCTCCTAAATGACTCTTTTACATCATGGTAAGGTTGCATAATAACCTTTGTATCCATTTGCCCATAATCTATGACTTTAGTGCATAGTGCTAGTTACAAGGTATGTGCCCTACACATCATTTTAGTGAAGGTGTTTGCCATATTTTTAACACCCCTCCTCAAACACTGAATCCACTCAATGATGCAGTTGGTCATGCTGACTCTCATGAGCCTAATTAACCACCCAATGCTCAGTGATAGCATGCATGAGCGTGGTCTGAGTGATGATGGCACGAGCTTTGTCATCTCTTACTTCCCAACAAGGAACATCAGCAAGAGTCCTTGGCTTCTTCTCATTCCCATTTACTATGTTGAAGAGCCCCTTCTTCATGAGCATTAACTTGATGCGGGTTTGCCATGTGTGAAAACCATGACCTTTAAAGCGCATTGATGGAGAATCCTTGGTAGCCATTATGATATGGAATGAAGGGGGTCTTACCTCTGATGATTGAGGCAGTGTCTACCCTTTTACAAGAGAGATTAAGACCAAGGAATAGTGCTAAATCAAGTTATTTAGCATATGCTTTCCAAAAGATAAAACCAGAAAATATATTGATTTGTGGGAAGCAAGGGAGACACCTAATCAAGGGGAAAATTAAGTGTGAAGTAATAAGGGGATGTAGCAAGTCCCTAATGACATGTATGAACCACTTATTGCACCAAATGATAAGGATTAGGATAGATTAATCATTGATTAGTGGAGTTGAATATTCTGCTCACTATGCAGAGAAATGAGCTCACTTGGAGTCAATATTTGAAGGAGTTGCACAAAGAATGAGCTAAAAATCTTCAAGGGCATTGAATAGCAGTATGTCTAGATGATTTTAGAGCCCACAAACACTTGCTTAAGCAACTTAATCAATGAGTAATCTCAAATTTACCAAAGTACCTTTTCTGGCTATGGCAGTTCTGGACAGCACCCTGGTTTTTTGCTTGGTGTGTGAAGCACACTCAATCATTTGCAAAACCCTCTTAGGAGGAGTAAGTTTAGGTTCCAATGAAGCCACACCTCAGAGGAATTAGACCAATTTGATGTGTGTGAGCTGCAGCAATACTTTTGGTGGTCGCCTATCAAAAACGTGACTGTTTTGGGGAAAACGCAGTTGCCGGCGACGTGGAGCTATGAATGGTGCAATTGAGGTGCCATGCCCCTTAGCAATATTGCTGGTGAAGTGCCCACAAAAGGATTTTGGCAATGGTTACGTGGTTTGTGAGCACCAAGGCCTCCACTCAGCTGCTATTCTAGATCCTATTTTCTAGGAAACCCATAAAAGCTAATGAAACCCTAATTTTCACTAATCTCTTGCTAAGCAAATAAGATGGGGCTTGATTCTAGATGAATGGGCTAGTACTAGCTCTGATACCATGTTAAAAAACCATCCTAAGGAGTATCAAACACTAGCTCCATTGCATAGTTGAATAGAAATGAAGAAGATGAAGTTAAGCTACTAATCAAGAAGTAATTAGCATAATGACAACATAAGTGAGGGGCAATAAAATGTGTTGATTTCAATAGATGAGAGCCTCTTTATATAGGCTGAAGTACATGAGGATTAAGCTCAAGATTAGGTGTTAATCATCATCTAAATCATCTCCACCTTCCCTCCTAGATTCAAGCACCTAAAAGTGACCACCAACCCTAGAATCTTGCTAATCACACCAATGCTACCTAATCAAGGGATCACGACCCCTTTGGCTGATCTTGAGCTCCTAAATGACTCTTTTACATCATGGTAAGGTTGCATAATAACCTTTGTATCCATTTGCCCATAATCTATGACTTTAGTGCATAGTGCTAGTTACAAGGTATGTGCCCTACACATCATTTTAGTGAAGGTGTTTGCCATATTTTTAACAGGATGTTTAGTTTTCCTTACTCGGTAGGCCAAGCTCTCAGATTTGGTGAAAATTGGTGTGCTCCAAGCTTCACAGCTCTAATGGCAAGCTCCACAGCTTTTCTTCACAGCTTCTTCTCCCTCTTCTCTCACTCACTCATAAACCCTAATAGAGAGCACCTTACTCTGATACCATGATGAAAAATAGGTAGAGGGAGAGGGAACACACACACAGGAGCAAACCCTAATGTATTACTGAAACCCTAGCCATAGAGGGAAGCCATGTCCCATCTCACACAATGCATAAAGCCTTGATAGAAAAGCTACAACACACTACTTGTGTTGTGTCCACACACTACTAACCCTAGCTACTGTCCACACAACTATGACCAGCTGGATGCGGTCATTTATGTCTCACACATGCTACTACCTAACACGCCAGCACATAATGCAACTGGCACAAGCTATCATCGAGCTTGAATCTCAACATCCCCTCTCAAGCTCATGATGTACTACCATAGATGAAGATGTAGATGAGCTTGGGCTATCTAAGCTCTCAATACATATGTGCATTGATTATCATGATCTCAACAAGGTCACCATCAAGAAAAGATTTCTCATACCCCATGTGGATGATCTTATTGATGAACTCAAGGATACCAAGTACTTCTCTAAGATTGATTTAAGGTCGGGGTACCATTAAATTAGAATAAAGGAGGAGGATGAGTTCAAAACATCATTTAGAATGGAAAGAGGGCTATTTCATTTTATGGTTATGTCATTTGGGTTATGCAATGCGCCTGCTACTTTCCAAGCTTTGATGAACAAAATACTATAGCCCTTCCTCTTCAAGTTTATGTTGGTGTTCTTTGATGATATCCTCATCTATAACACAAAAGAGGCATGTTAAAAAAATGATTGAGGTATTGAAGAGCAACCACTTGTATATAAAGAAGTGCAAAACTATGACTTTAAGATTACATACACAAAGGGGGCAAAGAGAATGTGGTTGCCAAGAATGTGGGTATGCTCTTTGTCAACCATCTCCAAAGTGCAAAGAGATTGGATCATGAACATTTAAGAGGAGTATCCCTTGGATGAGGAAGTGTCACAAATATTACAGAAATGACAGCATGGTTCTCATGAGGATTTGGTTCATTTTAAGCTTCAAAATGGTCTCTTGTACTACAAAGAAACTGTCTATCTTGTGCCTATGTCCAAATATAAGCAAAAGGTAATGGCAGAAATGCACTCATCTCCTTGCCGGGCATTTGGGTCTTTTTAAGACCTATGACAAGATAAGGAAGAGCTTTTATTGGAAAGGGATGCGAAAGGACATACATGCATGTGTCAAAGTGCGTGCCTTGTCAAATCAACAAGGATCCAACACATAAGCCTAGGGGCTTACTTCAGCCCTTACCTATTCCTAAGGGAAAGTGGACACACATTGCTATAGACTTTATTACGAGACTTTCTCATAAAAAGAAGGGATGGGATAGCTTCTATGTAGTTGTGGATAGATTGACAAAAGTGGCACATTTCATCCCTACAAAGGTCAAGTACACGACATCTATGGTGGCAACACAATTTGTGGAGTACATGTTCAAATTGCATGGTATGCCAAAGCAAATTGTTAGTGACCAGGATGTCAAGTTCATGAGTTCATTTTGGAGAACTCTATTTGAGACCATGGGAACCAAGTTGACTCTTAGTACCGCTTATCATCCCGAGACTCATGGTCAAATAGAAAGGCTGAATAAGTAGGTGGAGCCTTATTTGAGACACTATTGCCATGAGACACAATATGCTTGGGATGATTGGTTGCCTCGTGCTGAATTTTCTTACAATAGTACTCATTATGCAAGGATTGGCATGTCACCATTTGAGGCATTGTATGGGTATAAGATTAATATACCAATGGTGGTAACCAAGCAAGAGGGTATTAATCCAAATGCCTTTAAAGGAAGAGGTGGAAAGGATACAAGTAATACTTTAACAATGCAAGGCCAACATCAAGAGGTCACAAGAAAGGATGAAGCACTATGAAGATGCTCATAGAAGACTATTGGAATTCAAAGAAGGGGATTATGTGTTTCTAAGAATCCCTAAATTAGATATGGTTCTCTCAAGGGCAACATCAATACCAAATTAGCT